>NC_133455.1:328958-647916 GCF_048565385.1 Saimiri boliviensis | reverse complement strand
TTACGGGCATGTGCCACCAGACCCAGCTAATTTTTGTATTTTTAGTAGAAATGGGGTTATACCATGTTGGCCAGACTGGTCTCGAACTCCTGACCTCAAGTGATCCACCTGCCTCAGCCTCCCATATGTGGTTTTATCATGTTTCTTTTTAATTCCATGGATGGGGGTGGTTGTCTTAATTGGGCTGAGAGGCAGACCTGAGGGTAAGTCATCCAAACCTAAAGTCAGACTTCAGGATTCAAAAACCCTGGAAGCATCTTAGACTGGGCTCATGGAAGAGGAAAAACTGACTCAATATGACCAGTTAGTTTCTGTTATTTTCATAGTATAAATATCCGGAAAAGAAATGCTCAGATATCCTGAAAAATGTCCAGTTTCTGAATTGCAAAAGCAGTGATTCAAGAGATTTACCTTAATCCACCCTGAGATCTTGGCCAACAATAGTGTCATAGATGGATGATTTGAAGTATTTTGCAACTAGAGTGATTTTTTTTTTTTCTTGAGACAGAATCTCTGTTGCCCAGGTTGGAGTGCAGTGGTGTGATCTCGGCTCACTGCAACCTCTGCCTTCTCAGCCTCAGCCTCCCTAGTAGCTGGGACTATAGGCACACACCACCACATGTGGCTAATTGTTGTATTTTTAGTAGATTCGGGTTTTCACCATGTTGGCCAGGCTGGTCTTGAACTCCAGACCTCGTGATCCACTTGCCTTGGCCTCCTAAAATGCTAGGATTACAGATGTGAGCCACCACACCTGGCCTGATTTTTTTTTTTTATTCAGACTTCATAAGGATCATTTTTATGCTTGCAAGCTTGATAACTTGAATCATCATGGATTTTTCTTAATGTGTTTAGAGCAGTAATCCCCCCAAGAGGGGCAGGTAACAAGACTACCTAGCAGGCCTCATCTAAGCACAGTTTTCCTTTCCCCACTGAGAATCCACACAGCACCCTGTGACTAGGTGGGAGAAACACACAGAACCACTTGTTTAAAGACTGTCGATGTCACAAGTTGAAAGATCCGTCTTTGTTGCTGAATTTTTTGGAACTACAGTCCCAGCAGATGTAGCAGCTGGGTTCCATTCTCTCCCAAGCACATGGGAATCACCAGGAGCAATGCAGGCAAGCCGAAGTGTAGCCCCAGCTCCTACCCTTGCCAGTTAGTCTAGAGAGTTTGACGACAAGCTCTACAAACAGGGACATGTCTGATGGTTCATTTTGGAGGACCTTCTGAAAGCCAGGCCCTGTTCTGGGCATTGCAGTGGACTTCTCGGGGTGAAGAGAGGCACAGACTGACCTAACAGATGAGATTAGGACAGTGCTGGGCAGAAGGTGAGTCAGGGCCTGGAGTAAAGACTTCTAGCACAGGTGTGCACACGTACTGGGATGACCTGGAAGCTGACAGCGTGAGGAGGGGTGAGCCACCAGGCAAGGCGGGAAAGCGATGGGAGCAGAGGGCCCATGTTGGGAGCAGCTCTGGGCCGTTAGGGCAGCAGAGTGCCCCTGAAGCTGACTTGTCTATACAGACCTGTGTGGCCAGGACTGAGGGACGTCAGGGAGGCAGGATGTAGGACCTGGGATTTGTGGGTGAAGCTGGACCAGAGAAGGGCACATCCAGAGAACCACAGCTTGGTTCACACCCCGTGGGGCTCCTGGTTCACACCCTGTGGATCCCCTGGTTCACACCCTGTGCACTCAGGTTCACACCCCATGAGGCCCCTGGTTCACACCCCGTGGGGCCCCTGGTTCACATCCCGTGGGGCTCAGGTTCACACCCCGTGGGGCCCCTGGTTCACACCCCGTGGGGCTCAGGTTCACACCCCGTGGGCCCCTGGTTCACACCCCGTGGGGCCCCTGGTTCACACCCCGTGGGGCCCCTGGTTCACACCCCGTGGGGCTCAGGTTCACACCCCGTGGAGCCTCTGGTTCACACCCTGTGGGGCCTCAGGTTCTTCTTCACAGGGCCACTGAGTCACTTCTTCTACCTCTTCATGGAACACTGGATCCCTCCCGAGGTCCCCCTGGCGGGGCTCAAGAGGCTCCTCCTGGACCGCCTCGTCTTCGCACCGGCCTTCCTCACGTTGTTCTTCCTCATCATGAACTTTCTGGAGGTGGGTGTCTGCCGCGGCACTTCCTGCATCTCTTCCTTTAGCACAGGGATTCTTCACCTGACGTTCCTGGGCAGAATTCAGAGGCTCTGCAGACTCTTCACTACACTCACATGGAAGTTTTGTGTTTTCCTTTATGAATATAGGAAGTGAACGTCTAGTATTGGCAGGACCTGTTTGTACCCAGCAGAGTCTCTTTCTTTCTTTATTTAAAGACAAGGCATCAGTCCGTCACCCAGGCTGCAGTGTCATGGCACAATCATAACTCATTGCAGACTCAAACTCCTGGGTTCAAGTGATCCTATTGCCTCAGCCTCCCAAGTAGCTGGGACTACACGTGTGTGCCACCACACCCAGCTAAATCACATGTCAGTTGTTACAGATACCCCAAAACGTCACTTATGCTCTTTACTACTTGGACCTGCCATTAGAGGTCTTGTCACCACGTAAAGAAAGAAACGGGCTGGGCGCGGTGGCTCACACCTGTAATCCCAGCACTTTGGGAGGCCAAGGCCGATGGATAGCTTGAGGCCAGGAGTTCGAGACCAGCCTGGGCAACATGGCGAAAACCCACCTCTCCAGAAATAAAAAATGAGCCAGTGTGATGGTGCGCACCTGTAGCCCTGGCTATTCAGGAATTGAGGTGAGAGGGTCTTGAGCCCAGGAGGTAGAGGCTACACAGTGAGCTGAGATCGCACCACTGCACTCCAGCCTGGGCAACAGAGCAAGATCCTGGTTCAAAAAACAAAATTAAAAAATGGAAATAAACACATTAGTCTGTCAAAATTTTTTCTGAATACTTTGATAACTGTATGTCAGTATTACTGGTTCCTTTGTAGTCCTATGTATTTTATTTTATGTCTTATAAGACATGATTTTGAGAAGGGGGGGCCACAGGCTTCACTAAACTGTCAAGGAGATGTGTGGCACGAGAAGTTGTAGACCCGTAAGGATAACACAGAAGCCTGTGCGAGTTCTGGGCCTGGAGGTTAACCTACTGGCATAGTCCCGGTCAGAATCCACCACGCGGGAGGCGTGTTCGCCTGTACTCAGCAGGCATGTCTGTTCTGACTGTCCTGCCTTCCCCATGCATGGGCGCCTTCAAATCCTCACTGTCTCTAGGAGCACCAGCTGGGTTGTGCTGTGTGTCTGAAACGTGTCACCTTCTGTCCTGAAAGTAATTTGTTTTAACTGATCACTCCTCCGTACAGAAGTTCTCAAGGTTCATATATTCAAATATGGCATGCCTTTCCTTACAGGAAGATATAGAAATATTCTCCTATAGTTTTCTCCAGTATCCTTATGGTTTTATTTGTGTTTACAATAGGAGATAGACTTCTGCCTTGATTTTTCCACTTGCATACAGATTTTCTCATTACCATTTATGGGACAATCCCCAGTATTTTGAAATATTCTTGTTTCTATCTATACAGGACATTTTCTGCACTCTTTCTTCTTTTGCTGGTTTTTTGTTTGTTTTTTTTTTTTTTTTTTTTTGAGATGGAGTGCAGTGGCACAATCTCAGCTCACTGCAACCGTCTGCCTCTTGGGCTCAAGTGATTTTTTTTTTTTTTTTTTTTTTTTTTGAGATGGAGTTTCGCTCTTGTTGGCCAGGCTAGAGTGCAATGGTGCCATCTCGGCTCACCACACCTCTGCCTCCTGAGTTCAGTCAGTTCTCCTGCCTCAGGAGATAACAGGCATACACCATCACACCCGGCTAATTTTGTCTTTTTAGTAGAGATGAGGTTTCTCCATGTCAGGCATCCCCAAACTTTTTACACAGGGGGCCAGTTCACTGTCCCTCAGACCGTTGGAGGGCCGCCACATACTGTGCTCCTCTCACTGACCACCAATGAAAGAGGTGCCCCCTCCTGAAGTGCGGCAGGGGGCCGGATAAATGGCCTCGGGGCCACATGTGGCCTGTGGGCCATAGTTTGGGGACACCTGCTCCATGTTGATCAGGCTGGTCTCAAACTCCCAGCCTCAGGTGATCCGCCCGCCTCAGCCTCCCAAAGTGTTGGGGTTACAGGCATGAGCGACCATGCCTGGCCCTCAAGTGATTTTTGTGCCTCAGCCTCCTGAGTAGCTGGGACTATAGACACCTGCCACCACACCCAGCTAATTGTTTTTATTGTTAATAGAGATGGGGTTCCTCTGTGTTGGCCAGACTGGTCTTGAACTCCTGGCCTCCAGTAACATGCCTACTTTGGCATTACAGGCGTGAGGATTACAGGCGTGAGCTGCCACACCCAGCTCTCCCGTTACTTTAAACAAGAAAAAAGTTAAGCATTTCTTTTTTTTTTTTTTTTTTTTTGAGACGGAGTTTCGCTCTTGTTACCCAGGCTGGAGTGCAATGGCGCGATCTCGGCTCACCGCAACCTCCGCCTCCTGGGTTCAAGCAATTCTCCTGTCTCAGCCTCCTGAGTAGCTGGGATTACAGGCACGCACCACCATGCCCAGCTAATTTTTTGTATTTTTAGTAGAGACGGGGTTTCACCTTGTTGACCAGGATGGTCTCGATCTCTCGACCTCGTGATCCACCCGCCTCGGCCTCCCAAAGTGCTGGGATTACAGGCTTGAGCCACCGCGCCCGGCTAAGCATTTCTTTAAAAAAATTTTTTTTTTCTTTTGAGACAGAGCTTCACTCTTGTTACCCAGGCTGGAGTGCAATGGCGCGATCTCCGCTCACCGCAACCTCCACCTCTTGGGTTCAGGCAATTCTCCTGCCTCAGCCTCCTGAGTAGCTGGGATTACAGGCACACACCACCACGCTCAGCTAATTTTTTTGTATATTTAGTAGAGACAGAGTTTCACCATGTTGACCAGGATGGTCTCGATCTTTTGACCTCGTGATCCACCCGCCTTGGCCTCCCAGAGTGCTGGGATTACAGGCTTGAGCCACCGCACCCGGCCTTTAAAATTTTTTTAGTTTGTATATATTTAGAGAGTATGAGTGCAGATTTCTTTTTTTCTTTTTTTTTTTTCTTGAGCCAGAATCTCATTCTGACATCAGGCTGGAGTGCAGTGGCGCAATCTCAGCTCACTGCAGTTTCCACCTCCCGGGCTCAAGTGATTCTCGTGCCTCAGTCTTCTGAGTAGCTGGGATTACAGGGGCATGCAACCACACCTGGCTAATTTTTTGTATCTTTAGTAGAGACGGGGTTTCACCATGTTGGCCAGGCGGGTCTTGAACTCCTGACCTAGTGATCCACCGCCTCAGCAGAATGCTAGAATCACAGATGTGAGCCACCACGCCTGACCGTGAGTGCAGATTTCCCACGTGATCGCGTTGTGGTGAAGTCTGAGCTTTTTGTTCCCATCACCTAAGTAGTACCCAATGGGGATTTCAACCGTCCTTCCCCCACCACCACCTTGTGGAGTCTCTGGTGTCTGTTATTTTCCTCGTTGGTCCATGTGTATCCTCTGTTTAACCCCCACGTGACAGTGAGAACGTCAGCTGAGGCAAGGTCACTTGATCCCAGGATGTTGAGATGTTGAGACCAGCCTGGGCAACATGGTGAGACCCCATCCCTACAAATAAATTAAAAATCAAAGGGTCGCAGTGGTACATGCCTATAGTCCCAGCTTCTCAGGAAGCCAAGACTGAGGCCTGATCCCAGGAGGCTGAGGCTGAGTGAGCTGAGATCATGCCACTGCATTCCAGCCTGGGTAACTGAGATGGCGAGACCCTGTCTGGAAAAAAACAAAGTGAGAACGTGCAGTATTTGACTTTCCGTTTGTGAGCTGTTTCACTTGGGATAATGGCCTCCGGTTCAATCTATGGGTTTTTTTGTTTTGGTTTGGTTTTGTTTCTTTTTTTCTTTTTTTTTTTTTTTTAGGCAGAGTTTCGCTCTTGTTACCCAGACTGGAGTGCAATGGCGCGATCTCGGCTCACCGCAACCTCCGCCTCCTGGGTTCAGGCAATTCTCCTGCCTCAGCCTCCTGAGTAGCTGGGATTACAGGCACGCGCCACCATGCCCAGCTAATTTTTTGTATTTTTAGTAGAGACGGGGTTTCACCATGTTGACCAGGATGGTCTCGATCTCTCGACCTCACGATCCACCCGCCTCAGCCTCCCAAAGTGCTGGGATTACAGGCTTGAGCCACCGCGCCCGGCTTCTTTTTTTCTTTGAGACAGAGTCTTACTCTTTCACCCAGGCTGGAGTGCAGCAGCATGATCTCAGCTTACTGCAACCTCTACCCGCCAGGTTCAACGATTCTCCTGCCTCAGCTTCCCAGGTAGCTGAGACTACAGATACGCGCTACCACGCCTAGCTGATTTTTGTATTTTTTAGTAGAGATGGGGTTTCAACATGTTGGCCAGGCTGGTCTTGAACTGCTGACCTCATGATCCACCCTCCTCGGCCTGCCAAAGTGCTGAGATTACAGGTGTGAGCCGCTGCGCCCAGCCACTTGACTTTTTAATAATGGCCATTCTGACTAGTGTGAAGTGGTATATTCTGAGGTTTTAATCTGCATCTCTGATGATAGTGATGTTGAACATTTTTCATATGTTTCTTGGCCACTCATTTTTCTTCTTTTGAAAAATGTTCGGGCCGGGCGCAGTGGCCCACACCTGCAATCCAGCACTTTCAGAGGCCAAGACAAGCAGATCATGAGGTCAGGAGTTCAAGACCAGCCTAGCCAACATGATGAAACCCTGTCTCTTCTAAAGATACAAAAAATTAGCTGGGCGTGGTGGCACACCCCTGTAGTCCCAGCTACCCGGGAGGCTGAGGCAGGAGAATCACTTGAACCTGGGAGGCAGTGGTTGCAGTGAGCAGAGATTGTGCCACAGCACTCCAGCCTGGGTGACGGGAAAAGACTGTCTCAAAAAAAAAAAATGTTCATGTTGTTTGCTCACTTTTTAAATGTGGTTTATTCATTTCTTTCTTGCTGAGTTGTTTTGAGTTCCCTGTCGATTCTGGATAACAGCCCTTTGTAGGATGCGTAATTTGCATGTGTTTTTTCCCATGCTGTAGATTGCTGATTGTTTCTTTTGCTGTGCAGAAGCTTCTTTGTTTAATGAGTCCCATTTGTCTATTTTTGGTTTCGCTGCATTTGCTTTTGAGGACTTGGTCACAAATTCTTTTCCTTGGCTGACGTCTAGAGGAGTTGAGTTGCTCCTAGGATCTTTATGGTTTCGGGTCTTGGGTTCAGGTCTTTAATGCACCAGCTCACATTTAGAATCAACTTACTGGGGTCCCTTTTTTTTTTTTTTTTTTTATAACTCCTAACAAGTTTTGATCAGAAAGACATCAACTTTGGCAGTTATTTGGGAAGAACTGACAGCGTAGCTCTGAGTAGCGGTTCTGGTGCCCAGGGCCAGTCTTGGGAATCACCCCCTCTGGTCATCCTCAGGGAATAATGGGCTGGTTCGTCACTGCCAGCGTGAGCAGGCTGCTGCCTGGCGTCTCACGGGTTATTTTCCATCTCGCTGTTGGCTCCTGAGAGCTGCAACGCTGAGTACACCCGTGTGCTGTCTGCATGTGAACAGAACAAAGTCAAATCGCAGTTTAAATACCGTCGCATTAGGGTTTCCGTGCCTGGAATTCAGTTCCGACGGGCAGTGAGATTGTTCACCACCTAGCTTTCCTCCTTTGCAGGGGAAAGACGCCTCAGCCTTCACCACCAGGATGAGGGGGGGCTTCTGGCCAGCCCTGAACATGAACTGGAGGGTGTGGACGCCAGTACAGTTCATCAACGTCAACTACGTCCCTCTGCAGGTGAGGGCCACAGGGCTCAGCCCCCACCAAACACTACTTTCTGTCAGCCCTCCCTCCCTCCCTTCCCCTTCCCTCTTTCCTTTTTCTTTCTCTCCCTCCCTCCCTTTCTCTTTCTCTCTTTCTTTCTTTTCTTCTGTAGTTTTCCTCCAGACTTGGTTTCACCTGTGTCCGTACTCCTCAAATGCCCTGGGCTTTGCCCATGACCCTGAAACGTTGATAGTTCTGGATTCAGGAAGCAACACACAAGGGTGTCCCAAGTGGTCGTCTTGGCCTCCTCCGTTCATTCAGCAAATCCTCATTAAAGGCCTCCATGCCACGGCTGCCCTTGGGTTTTCTAGCCTTTGAAACGTTCCCAGTCCCAGGAGTGCACAGTCAGGCAACGTGAATCTATGCTCCTGGGTTGCAGTCCTCAAACTTGGCCCAAATAACTCTAGCTTTACTTAGGGGCAGAATAAAAGGACCACGTGTAGTGGTTCACACCTGTAATCCCAACACTATCAGAGGCCAAGGCGGGCAGATCGCGAGGTCAAGAGATCGAGCCCATCCTGGCTAACACAGGGAAACCCATCTCTACTAAAAATACAGAGAGTTAGCTGGGTGCGGTGGTGGGGGCCTGTCATTCCAGCTACTTGGGGGACCGAGGCAGGAGAATCACTTGAACCCGGGAGGTGGAGGTTGTAGTGAGCCGAGATTGAGCCACTGCACTCCAGCCTGGGCAACAGAGCAAGACTGTCTCAGAAAAAAAAATACAAAAATTAGCTGGGGGGTGTGTACACCTGTAGTCGCAGCTACTCAGGTGGCTGAGGCACAAGAATCACTTGAACGCAGGAGGTGGAGGTTGCAGTGAGCTGAGATTGCACCACTGCCCTCCAGCCTGGGCAACAGAGTAAGAACCTGTCTCAAAAAAGTAAGATGTTAAAAAGAAGCAAAACATTCCTGGTCCTTGGGCTCATGAATTATAGCTGAGGCTGAAGGCAGGCGCTGTGTAGTCATGGGTCCTACCACTGACCTGAAAGGGCTGCCCACAGCAGCCGTGGCAGCCACACCCGGGTGAGGGATGAGCCTGTCCAGGTGCGGAGTGAAGGCCTTCAGGGGAAACTGAGCCCTTCTGCTCTCCTGTGCATGAAGGAGCTGCTGTGGGGGCTGAGTCAAAGGTGTCGGAATGGGGCTTGGCTCTGGGCTGGTGGAGCGAAGGCCAGAGCCCCAGGCTCTGCCACTGGGATCAGCTGTCTTTATGCACAACTGGGGTCCCCAGGACCACTCCCATGCTGAGTGGATGGGGTTCAGCACCCCCTGCAGCATGGCAGGACGCCGCCAGGTGCCACAGGAGGAGGCCTCACAGAGCCTGCAGGGGCCACATGCTTCCCTCCCCTACAAGGCATGCAACCCATCAGGGTTTTACTGGCGCTGGTGGGTGAGCATCTCTGCCTGCTGTACCAAAGCTTCAGACCCCCAGAAGGAGAGCAGCTGTGTGGAGCCTATGTGGTTGGTGTGAACAGTCCAGGCACAGGGCAGGTTGCCCTTCTGGGAAAGGTGGGTGCCGTGCCAGCCCAAGCTGCCACTAGGGAGGACCTGGACAGGCCTGCAGGGGCAGCAGCTCAGCTACTGAGAGCCTTCCTGCATGAGCACCGGCTCTGAGCCCTGCCCAGGAGGGAGGCGGCCCAGTGTGTGCACACTGCACACCACACACACACACTGCACGAACACTACACATACCGGACACACCGCACACACCAAACACTGCACATGCCACACACATACCAGACACACTGTACGTCGCACATACACAGACACACCAAACTGTACATTGTGCACACAGATACACCAAACACTGCACACACACACCACACTGCACATACTACACACCAAACACACTGTACATTGCGCGCACACACAAAACACTGCACACACCACACAAAACACACTACGTTGCACACACACCACACTGCACACACACACACCAAACACTGTACATTGCACACACGCACACCAAACACACTGCACACACCAAACACTGCACACACCACACACACACACACACACACCAGGAAGCAGCAGGCAACCAGGGCGCACACTGATAGGACCAAGCAGCTGCTCACTCTTAGGAGTTAAAATAAAATCAAAATTTCCTTTGGCTTGAACAGTGGCCCTTCCCAGAGTAATCTTAGCTCCATGGGGCTGAAGCCAGATTGCTTTGAAGAGTGGGTCGGAATTATTTTAAAAATCACAAGTCTAGAACATGCTCTCAAAGTTTGTGAGGGCCAGGTGTGGTGACTCATGCCAGTAATCCCAGAACTTTGAGAGGCCAAGGCAAAAGGATCACCCGAAATCAGGAGTTTGAGACCAGCCTGGGCAACATAACGAGGCCCCATCGCTATTTTTTTTGTTTGTTTGAGACGGAGTCTCACTGTTGCCTGTGCTGGAGTGCAGTGGTGTGATCTTGGCTCACTGCAACCTCCGCGTCCCCAGTGCAAGCAATTCTCCTGCCTCAGCCTCCCAAGTAGCTGGGCTTATGGGTGCCTATCACCACGCCCAGCTAATTTTTTGTATTTTTAGTAGAGATGGGGTTTCGCCATTTTGGTCAGGCTGGTCTCGAACTCCTGACCTTGAGATCCGCCTCCCAAAGTGCTGGGATTACAGGCATGAGCCACTGCACCCGGTCATTCCCATCTCTATTTTATGAAAATAAATTTTAGGCCGGGTGCGGTGGCTCATGCCTGTAATCCACCACTTTGGGAAGCTGAGGCAGGCGGATCACAAGGTCAGGAGTTCGAGAGCAGCCTGACCAAAATGGTGAAACATCATCTCTACTGAAAATACAAAAATTAGCTGGACGTAGTGATGGTCACCAATAATTCCAGCTCTCGAGAGGCTGGGGCAGGAGAATTGCTTGAACCGGGGAGGTGGAGGTTGCAGTGAGCCAAGATTGCACCACTTTACTCCTGCCTGGTGGCAGAGTGAGACTCTGTCTCAAAAATAAAGTAAAAATAGATAAATTTTTAACAGTTTGAGAGGAGGTAGGGAGAAGCAATGGAAGAAGGCTGGGTGGCAGAGGGGGTTCTGACACTCGACGCACAGCTGTGGTGGGCACAGACATGAGGCTGCTGTGGGATGGGCAGGTGTGTGTCCAGAAAGCAGCTCTGCAGGGTCGCTCAGGAGGCAGGTGGAGGGGAGCTCCCGGCACACACAGCAGCGCCTGCGATAGACGCCCCGCCCTCTGTGATGAGAGAGGAGAGAGAAGGTGACAGCTGAGTGGAGAGGGGAGTGGCACATCCTGCCTCAGGCCCCTACCTGCCTCTCCTCGGGGAACCCAGGGGCTGGGACTGAGGGGAGAGGAGGCCAGTGGGCATTTTGAGAGGCCCCTCCACCCCTCTCTGCTAGGGGCTGAGGGCAGAGAAGGCCAGGTGGGCATGTTGAGGGGCTACAGAAGGGGCAAGTCTGGCCGTGTGGAGGAATAGCACGCTGACTGGAGAGACAAGACTTCTGGGCAGAGGGCGCGGGGCTTGTCCAGCTGTGGTCAGCACGTGGGGAGGTGAGAAGGCAGGAAGGATAAAAGGTTTTCCAGGGACAGTGACTGCGGAACAGGAGGCTAAGGAGGCTACAGCCATGGGCCACCAGTTCTCAGCAGTATAGAGAAGGACGTAGGGACAGGTGAGCAGACAGACTGACCGGGAACATGGAAGGATCTGGGATGGAAGAGGCAGAGCAGGGAGGCCAGGCCTCTGAGCATCGTGGAGGCAGAGCACGGCCGGCTGTGGCTAGGGAGGGGCTGCAGGCGAGCTGGGAGGGGCTGCAGGCGAGCTTGGAAGTGGTGGTGGCCTTGACTGAGCAGTGACTGTGCCATGCTGCCAGGCTCTAGGACACAGTGATGAACAGACAGGGGTGCCACTTTGATGGCACCACATGCCAGGGAGAGACGCAGCACCAGGCCAGAGGATTCCTGGGGAGGGTGAAGCTACTGAGTCACCGAAGCAGAGCAGTGAGACAGTGACTGCTTAGAGTGGAGGGAAGGTCAGGGGCCCCTCCCCTGTTCATCAGCTGGGTGCCCTGGGGAGGGTGCAGCCGCCTGCAGGAGGGCTGGTCCTGGAGCGAGGGAGGCTGAACCAGGAGCTCAGGTGTGCAATGAAGCGGGAAAAAGGCGAGAGACGTGGCTCTGTGTTCCTCGGTCACTGTAGCCCGTAGACCCATTTTTCTTCTCCACCCTTTCCGCTGGGGCCCAGCACTGTGTGTGGCACAAACTCAAGCCTCGTAAATGCAGTAGTGGATGGTGGATGGCCCTACCCACCAACAAATGGGTGAATGAAAAAACTGTGTTCTGGGCGACTGAGGCTGGGTAGCTGTGGCCACGGCCTGCCACTGACTGTGGCGTCTGACTCTTCTCTTTGGCAGTTCCGGGTGCTCTTTGCCAACCTGGTGGCTCTGTTCTGGTATGCCTACCTGGCCTCCCTGGGGAAGTGAAGACCACCAGGAGAACATCAGGTGCACTGTGGACGTGGGTCTAGGGGGTCTCACCCACCCAGCGAGAGAGCAGAACCAACCCAGTCAGGACGTCACTAAGTCAGGTGACTCAAGATGCCCTAAAATGATGGATGGAGAAATAGAAATCCCTTATTGTCAGAACCTTGTGTTTAAAACGGCAGTAGCTGACGTCAGCTGGTGCTGCCCTAAAAACTTAAAATTTAGTAGAGGCAATTTCAGTTGTTACTGTGGACCAAATTAGGGTCACAATAAACGCAAAATTATATAGGTTCTTTAATAGCGACTTTAATCTCAGAACAGTTACTGTTTGCTTTGAAAAAAATGCATAGCCATATGTATAAAAAAATTTTTTTTGTAGGCTGGGCGTGGTGGCTCACGCCTGTAATCCTGGCACTTTGGGAGGCCGACGTGGGTGGATCACCTGAGGTCATGAGTTCAAGACCAGCCTGGCCATCATGGTGAAACCCCATCTTTAAAAAAAAAAAAATTTTTTTTTCTTTGTATGTGGTAAAGTACATAAAACACGCAGTTTACCATGTAGCTGGTTATGGTGGCTCATGTTTATAATCCCAGTACTTTAGAAAGTCAAAGCAGGAGGATTGCTTGAGGCCAGGAATTTGAGACCAGCCTGGGCAACACAGTGAGACCTCATTTCTACAAGAAAAAAAAAAAACACATCTCTGTGAATACACACACACACACACACACACACACACACACTCCTGGGCCACCTTCCTGCCACAGCCTCCCAAGTAGCTGGGATTATAAGTGCCTTCCACCACACCCACTTACACCCAGCCAATTGTTTATTTTCTATAGAGATGAGATCTTTCTGTGTTGCCCAGGCTGGTATTTGCACTGCTGGGATTACAGGTGGGAGCAACTGCACTGGCCTCTTTCCTTTTAAAAAGAGGCTGAATTCGGCTGGGTGCGGTGGCTCACGCCTGTAATCCCAGCACTTCGGGAGGCTGAGGCAGGCAGATCACAAGGTCAGGAGATCGAGACCATCCTGGCCAACATGGTGAAACCCCGTCTCTACTCAAAATACAAAAAAAATTAGCTGGGCGTGGTGGCACGCGCCTGTAGTCCCAGCTACTCAGGAGGCTGAGGCATGAGAATCGCTTGAACCCAGGAGGCGGAGGTTGCAGTGAGCCGAGATGGCACCACTGCACTCCAGCCTGGGTGACAGTGCTAGACTCCATCTCCAAAAAACAAAGGCTGAATTGAAAAAAAAAAAAGGCTGAATTTTGACTGTCCTAAGATTCTTTAAAAATAAAAATAAAAATAAGCCGGGCTCGGTGGCTCACGCCTATAATCCCAGCACTTTGGGAGGCCAAAGCCGGTGAGTTCAAGATATTGAGACCGACCTGGCCAACACAGTGAATCCTCATCTCTATTAAAAATGCAAAAATTAGCCAGGTGTGGTGATGTGCACCTGTAGTCCCAGCTGTCCAGGAGGCTGAGGCAGGAGAATCGCTTGAATCCGGAGGCAGAGGTTGCAGTAAGCCAAGATTCTGCCACTGCACTCTGCCTGGGTGACAGAGCAAGGCTCCATCTCTAAATAAATAAATAAATAAAATAAAAATAGGGCCAGGCACGGTGGCTCACACCTATAATCCTAGCACTTTGGAAGGCCAAGGCAGGAGAATCACAAGGTCAGGAGTTCGAGACCAGCCTGGCCAATATGGTGAAACCCTGTCTCTACTAAGAATACAAAAAATTAGCTGGGTACGGTGGCGCACGCCTGTAATCCCAGCTACTCAGGAGGGTGAGGCAGGAGAATGACTTGAACCTGGGAGGCAGAGGTTGCGGTGAGCCGAGACCACGTCACTGCACTCCAGCCTGGGCTACAGAGCGAGACTCCATCTAACACATTTTAATGTAAGAACTGCAAAGGCTGAATATTCCCATGTGCGTGGACTGCATTTTGCGTGTCCGTTCATCCGTCAGTGGCTAGACGGTTTCTGGCTCGCAGCTGCCGTGAAGGATGCGGCGGTGAAAGTGGCAGCACTAGTACCTGCTCCTGTCTGCTTGCCTGTGGGTTTTCAAAGAACTGCTCTTCAGTTCAGAATATTGACGGTGGGATTGTTCCCCAAGGAAGTTTAGGGCAGTTGCAAAAGTAACAGATGCTCCTGCAGTTGGTGCAGGGGACAATTCTGACTGTCCCTCTAAGTTGCCATTTCCCAGTGAGTCCCACCCCGCCACATGACAGAGGATTAAGGATCTGGAGCTCAGAGCAGATTCTAGATTAGACCCCAGAGGTCACAGCACTGACGTCGCTGAGGGTTGCTTTGTGCCGGAACTCTTCTGAGCGCTTCGAGGACTGGCATGATTCGACCCTGCAGCAGCCCTGAGGGAGGTGTCACTGCTTTCTCTGCTCCACATACGGGGAGTGCAAGACCCCTCAGCTGGAGGAGACGAGTCCTGATTCAGAGGCAGGCAGCCAGGTCCAGAGCCGCTGTCTTCACCACCATGGCCTCACGGTGTCACGGCAAGTCAAGAGAATTCGCTGGGGAAGATTTTGCATCATGTATGTGGCTTACCACAGCCTGCATCTGGTCAGTTCACTGCACACCTTCACCCAGTGCTGTCAGGCACACACACAGAGAGCATTACACACCCGCACAGTCAGTTCACTACACACCTTCACCCAGTGCTGTCAGGCACACACACGGGAGAGCATTACACACCTGCACAGTTCACTACACACCTTCACCCAGTGCTGTCAGGCACACACACGGAGAGCATTACACACCTGCACAGTCAGTTCACTGCACACCTTCACCCAGTGCTGTCAGGCATACACACGGGAGAGCAGAGACCAGGAGTTTTAAGTCTGAACCACTTGAACAGTCATCAGAAAATGTATTGTGAGTGGTTAAATGAGCTGGAAACAGTTCAAGGAAGAAAAGCACTTCTTCCTATATGCAGGTCTGAGTGCCTTGAACAAATCATATTTTATTTGAACAAAATGAATCCATCAGAAAGCTTCCAAAATTGCACCGCGTTCCAGAGTACCAGAATTCATCATGTGTCACCCTAGGGTTTCCCTCCAAGCACGCCATCCTTTGACCCTTTTTTTTTTTTTAAATGAGATGGAAATTGAGAGACTTCAAGGAATAAAAACGGTCTCTTGAGTTGGAGGAAAGGGTTTCTTACTAAAAAATGTAGTGCCTGCAACATCCAGCTATGGCTCATACAGCATTCCTCTCTGCCTAGAAGAGAGGCTGTGCATAAAGACGGTCCAGAGCCCCAAGTCCAACTCTGCTCAGCCACAAGTGGAGGAGCCAGCTGCTTCCGCCAGAGCCCCTGGCACAGCAGAGGCCCTGCCCCAAGTGTGTGGGAAAGTGGGTGTGGCAGGGTGACCTCTTCATCTGATTTCCTCAGGGCAGAAAATGAACACCAGCTGTGAAATGACAAGTCTCGCCTCGCCTGGGAGACTGAGGATCAGGAGTCTTAGAGAAACACCAGGCAAGTCTCCGTGACTTCTAAGCAGGGGGCCAGGGCAGGGGATTCACATTCTTCCCTGTCGTTGCGTTGAAATGGGCAGGGCAGTGGGCATCTCTTGCTCTCTAGCACAACAGTGGTCAGTCTGTGACCCTCTTTGGTTTCTGGGGGATGGGAATGGGAGCTGTGCCGTCACCCAGCATATTCATTCCACTGTACAGTGCTCTCATAAATTACCACACACTCAGCAGCCTGAAACAACACAGGCTTAGTATCAAGGTTCTGGTGGTCAGAAGTCCAAAAAGGGTTTCATGAAGCTCAAATCAGGGCAGCTGGGCACAGTGGCTCACACCTGCACCTGCAGCCCCAGCACTTTGGGAGGCTGAGGCAGGAAGATCACCTGAGTGTGAGACCAGCCTGGATAACATAAGGAGACCACATTTCTTTCTTTTTTTATTTTTTGGAGATCTGTGTGCCTCTATTAGCAGAGCCACTACTTGAGGGGATGAAGCGGGAGGAGTGGGTGGCCCAGTGTCAGGCCGGCCGTGCCTCCGGGCTCGTAGGTGACGGGAGAGCTCGCCCGGGTGCCTCTGGGCTTGTAGGTGACAGAGAGCTCGCCTGGGTAGTGGCCGATCGTCTCCGGCTGGAGCTCCAGCTGGGTGAAGGTCTTGCTGTCGTAGACGCCCACCACCTAAGGCCGGGTGACAATGTCCCCCAGGTACATCTTCACTTCCGGCCTCTCCATGGGCGGTGCCTCCTTGGCCTGGCACAGGCACTTCTGCAGTAAGTGTGGCTTTCCCCGCAGGCCCAGGTTCAGCCGCTGTCGCTGGCGCACCCTGTACAGCGGCATCAGCTGCTCGTGGGGCGTGTCCGGCAGGTGGACTTGTGGAGGGTCTGCTGCGTCTGCTCTACGTCTGCCATTTTGCCGGATCCTCAGAAAGCAGTAGACCCTATTTCTACCAAAAATTGTAAAAGAACTAGCTGGATGTGGTGGCATGCACCTGTGGTCCCAGCTACTCAGAGGCTGAGGCAGGAGGCTCACTGGAATTCAGGAGATGGATGGAGGCAGCAGTGAGCTGTGACTGTGTCGCTGCACTCCAGTCTGGGTGACAGAGCAAGGCCCTGTCTATTTGGGGGAAAAAAAAAAAGGCTGGGCTTAGTGGTTCACGCCTGTAATCCCAGCACTTTGGGAGGCCGAGGTGGGGAGGTCACTTGAGGTCAGAAGTTGGGAATACAATATGGTGAAACCCCATCTCTACTAAAAAATACAAAAAAAATTTAGCCAGCAGTGGTGGCAGGTGCCTGTAATCCCAGCTACTGGGGAGGCTGAGGCGGGAGAATCACTTGAACCCGGGAGGCAGAGGTTGCGGTGAGTTGAGGTCACACCACTGCACTCCACTAGGTGACAGCAAGATTCCGTCTCAAGAAAAAATTTTAAAAACCAGGAGATGGCAACGTGGTGTTCCTGCAGGAGGCTTCAGGGGAAAACCCATGTCCTTCCTTTTTGGCTTTTAGAGGTTGGGCATGCCTTGGCTCATGGCCCGGTATCACCCCGGCCTCCACTTCCACGCCCTCATCTCCTCCCTCGGGACCTCCTCCCTCCCTAAGGCCTGCTGCCACTGCTGGGGGACCACCCCCGGCCCTAGTGTCTCTGGGGGATTCTCACAAACGTCTTCCATAACTTGTAGAAAAAGCAGCCGACAAAAGGGCACGGTTGCTCACTCGCCTGTTACCTAGCATGCAGCAGCCTCCACTGGGGCTTTGTGCCAGCCGGCAGCCGCGTGGGAAGCGTGTTCTGGGCCTGTTGCCGTGGCTGTTCCTGCAGTCAGCCTGCGCGGGCATCTGCAGAGCAGCCGCTCTTGCGTGTATGTGTCCCAGCACCCAGGCAGTGTCTAAGAAACGGGGCAGGAGTGGCTGTTTGGTGAGTGAGGAAGGCAGCATCTTCTGTGGTGGGCGGTCAGCGGCTCAGAGTGGCTGGGGCCCAGTGTGTGTTGGGTGTGGCCGCCCCCGGCAGCACTGAGCCTTCCCTGGCACACACAGGTGCCCCTGCAGGAACCCGAGCAGTCACCTCTCTGCCTCTCCCTCAAGAGCAAGTGCTGTCCGAAGGCCAGAGCCACTGCGCATCCCCAAAGCATAGGCGCTCGTGTGTGAGTTGGATTGAAGCTACCTGAGGGAGGGTCAGGGCAGAATTTATATACAAAAGCCCAAGTTTGTAAACCTTTGTTCAAATCACAATTATTTAAAACTGTTTCCTAAATTTCAGTAACGTGTACATGTTCTACATCATTTTTCACTTACAGTTTTAAAGACTTATACTTTTTTCCCCACACGGATTGGGGTGCAAATGATGAAATCACAGCTCAACACAGCCTCTGCCTCCCATGTGGGGCATGGTGGCTCGTGCCTGTAATCCCAGCATTTTGGGAGGTTGAGACGGAAGGATCATTTGAGCCTAGGATTTCAACACCAGCCTGGGCAGCAGAGCAAGACCTCATCTCTACAAAAACGTAAGATACTAACTGGACATGGTGAGGTGCACCTGTAGTCCCAGCTATTCAGGTGACTGAGGGAGGATCCCTTGGGCGCAGGAATTCAAGGCTGTGGTGAGCTGTGATTGCACCGCTGCGCTCCAGCTTGGGTGACAGAGTGAGACCCTATTTCAAAAAAAAAAAGGATTATCTCTATCATTAGGATTCCGAAATTTCAGGATAATGTGCCTCCACATGGTGGAGTGCAGTGGCATGATCTCAGCTCACTGCAACTTCTACCTGCCGGGTTCAAGTGATTCTCCTGCCTCAGCCTCCCAAGTAGCTGAGACTTCAGGTGCTCACCACCATGCCAGGCTAATTTCTGTGGTTTTTTTTTTTAGAAGAGAGAGGGTTTCACTATGTTGGCCAGCCTGGTCTTGAACTGACCTCAGGTGATCTGCCCTTCTTGGCCTTTCAAAGTGCTGGAATTACAGGTGAGCCACTGTGCCCAGACTTTTTTTTTTTTTTTTTTTAAAGACTGTCTCACTCTAACACCCAGGCTGGAGTACAGTGGTGCTATCTTGGCTCACTGCAACATGCTCCTGCAGTTGGTGCAGGGGACAATTCTGACTGTCCCTCTAAGTTGCCATTTCCCAGTGAGTCCCACCCCGCCACATGACAGAGGATTAAGGATCTGGAGCTCAGAGACCAAAATGAATAAATAAGCAAAAACCTAACTCAGAAAATAGAAACAGCATATGAGATACAAGAAGACTTCCAAACTTATGTAACTAAGTTTTTTTTTTGAGACGGAGTTTCGCTCTTGTTACCCAGGCTGGAGTGCAATGGCCCAATCTCAGCTCACTGCAACCTCCGCCTCCTGGGTTCAGGCAATTCTCCTGCCTCAGCCTCCTGAGTAGCTGGGATTACAGGCACGTGCCACTATGCCCAGCTAATTTTTTGTATTTTTAGTAGAGACAGGGTTTCACCATGTGGACCAGGATGGTCTCAATCTCCTGATCTCGTGAACCACACACCTTGGCCTCCCAAAGTGCTGGGATTACAGGTGTGAGCCACCGTGCCCGGCCTGGTTCATTCGTTTTTAAAAATCAGTGCCACTAAGACAATCTTTGGAAGCTTAGTGTGGGCTGCACTTAACAAATCGTGCCTTCACTGTGGGCCAATCAAGCAGGGACCCAGTTTTGTTGAGGATCACACATCATCAAAAAGTGGGGTGTGAGGCTGGGTGCAGTGACTCATGCCTGTAAGCCTGGCACTTTGGGAGGCCAAGGTCGGAGGATCACTTGAGCCCAGGAGTTCGAGGTCTCTTTTTTTTCTGGGCAACACAGACCCTGTCTCTACAGAAAATACAGAAATTAGCCGGGCGCGGTGGCTCAAGCCTGTAATCACAGCACTTTGGGAGGCCGAGGCGGGTGGATCACGAGGTCGAGAGATGGAGACCATCCTGGTCAACATGGTGAAACCCCGTCTCTACTAAAAATACAAAAAATTAGCTGGGCATGGTGGCGCGTGCCTGTAATCCCAGCTACTCAGGATGCTGAGGCAGGAGAATTGCCTGAACCCAGGAGGCGGAGGTTGCGGTGAGCCGAGATCGCGCCATTGCACTCCAGCCTGGGTAACAAGAGCTAGTTCCAGTTAATCCAGAGGCTGAGGCAGGGTAATCACTTGAGCCCAGGAACTGGAGGCTGCAGTGAGCTGTGATTGCACCATTGCACTCCAGCCTGGAGAGTGACACCCTGCTTCTGAAAATACATTTTGTAAAAAATTGTAACTTTTTGAGACAGTCTCGCTCTGTTGCCCAGGTTGGAGTGCAGTGGCACGATCTCGGCTCACTGCAGCCTCTACCTCCTGGTTTCAAGCGATTCTTCTGCCTCAGCCTACCAAGTAGCTGGGATTACAGGCACCTGCCACCATGCCCGGCTAATTTTATACCAACTCAGTCTTCAAACTACTCCAAGAGATTTTCATTTTTTGAGACAGGGTCTTACACTGTTGCCCCAGCTAGAGTGCAGTGGTGTGATCATGGCTCACCAGCTTTCGCCTTCTGGGCTGAGGTGATCCTCCAGCCTCAGCCTCCAGAGCAGCTGGGACTAGAAGTGCCCGCCACCATGACCAGCTAATTTTTTTCTTTCTGAGACAGTATCGCTTTGTTGCCCAGACTGGCGTGCAGTGGCACAATCTCAGCTCACTGCAACCTCCACCTCACAGGTTCAAGCGATTCTCCTGCCTCAGCCTCCTGTGTATCTAGTGTTACAGGCTATGGTCACCACGCCTGGCTAATTTGTATTTTTAGTAGAAACCGGGTTTCGCCATGTTGGCCAGGCTAGTCTCAAACTTCTGACCTCAGGTGATCCACCTGCCTCAGCCTCCCAAAGTATAGAGATTACAAAGTGTAGGGATTACATTCCTGAGCCACCATGTCCGGCCCTAAGAGATTTTTTCTTTCTTTTTTTTTTCTGAGATGGAGTCTTGCTCTGTCACCCAGGCTGGAGTGCAGTAGCGCGATCTCGGTTCACTGCAGCTTCCTCCTCCCAGTTTAAGCGATTCTCCGCCTCAGCCTCCCGGCACGCGCCACCTCGCCTGGATAATTTTTTGTATTTTTAGTAGAGACGGGGTTTCACCATGTTGGCCAGGCTGCTCTTGAACTCGTAACCTTGTGATCCACCCGCCTCGGCCTCCCAAAGTGCTGGGATTACAGGCGTGAGCCACCGCGCCCAGCGTGATTTTTTAAAAAGCTTAAATGGCATCGGGTCATTTCCCAACTTTAACACGTGCAGAGACGGTCCGGCCATCCCGCTTGGGGTGCGGACACAAGCGAGGGAGTCGCAGACAGATGTGCAGCCATTGCGGCGCTGTTCACAACCGCCAGCGGGGGCGACAAGGCGGGCGCGGTCCTCGGCGGGCTCGGTCCCCGCAGGCAGCGCCGACCCCCCGGGAAGGAAGCCGGGCTCGAACCCGGTCTCTCCGACGACGCTGCCGAGCGAAGCGCCGGCCGCAGAGGGACAGTCCCGCGGGCGGGGGCGGCGCCGCGCCGGGACACGCGGCAGAACCCGAGCGTTTCGCGCCCCGGAGCCGCAGGCGCAGGCGCCGCCGACCAAAACCTGTGCTTCGTTTCCGCCGCCTGCGCGGACTCCCAGCCCCTGAATCCGGGCGCCGTGCTCCTCCCCGGCACCCCGCCTCCGGCCTGGGCAGGCACTTCCGGGGCGGAACCTTCTGGAAAGCCCCGCACCGCCCTCCCGGTCCGCACCTGCGCCCCGAACGCCCGCGAGCGCAGGTGACCCGCCCGGGGCGCGGCTCAGCGGACACGCCCCTTTCCCGGAAGGCGGCCGCGCCCCGGGAGGAGGGACTTCCGCCCGCGCCGGCCGGAAGCGGTCGCTCGGGGCAGCGTGTCCCTCGCGCCGCGCCGTCGGGGCCGTGCGCCTGCGCGGGAGCTGGCAGCATGGCGTTCCGGCAGGCGCTGCAGCTGGCGGCGTGCGGGCTGGCCGGGGGCTCGGCCGCCGTGCTCTTCTCGGCCGTGGCGGTGGGGAAGCCGCGTGCGGGCGGGGACGCGGAGCCGCGTGCGGCCGAGCCCCCGGCCTGGGCGGGGGGCGCGCGGCCCAGCCCCGGCGTCTGGGACCCCAACTGGGACAGGTGCGTGCTGGGCTGCTCGGGGCCGGGCCGGGGTGGGGTTCGCGGCTGGCGTCACCGTTCGGATCAGGTCGGTCGGGCCGGGGATGGGGTTGCGGTCGGGGTCGGGATCCGGCCGAGGCTGGGGCCGCCATGGGGGCGCTCTGCGCCGAGGGCTCTGGGGGCGGCGGGCCCTCCCGGCCGGCTGTGGGGGCGGCTGCGCCGCGTCCTCCCGCGTCTCCTCCCGCGAGTCCACCCGGGGTGCCGGCGCCGGAGCGAGGCTGCGTGGAAGCCCGGCCGCCTCCAGGCTCCTTTCCGGGGGCGCGCCCTGGAGCCTCGTGTGGTTACTGCGCGTTTGGAACGTGGCTCGTGGGATTCCTGAAGCAAGGCTTAGTGAATTTCACAACCACAGCAAGGCCGGTGCGCGGGTGGGGAGCTGACGCCTGGAATCCCAGCTTTTGGGAGGCCGAGGCCGGAGGATCGTGAACCCAGGAATTTGAAACCAGCCGGGGCCACATAGTGAGATCCCGTCTCTACAAAACAGCCGCGCGAGGTGGCACGCGCCTCGGGAGGCTGAGGTGGGAGGTCCCCCGAGTCCGGGAGTCCCAGGCTGCAGCGTGTGAGCCGAGATCCCGCCACTCCGCTCCAGCCTCAGCCGCAGAGCCTGTCTCAGAGAAAGAAAAACAAAAGTAGTGCGGGTTTTTAACGTTGGTTACATGTTGAAATGATAGTATTTTTAGCATACTGAGTTAAAAGTGATGAAAGTTCACCTGTTTACTTTGCTAATGTTGCTGTTGGAAGATTTATAATTTCACATGTTGCTGGCGTTGTTTCTGTTGGCCAGGACTGCTCTAGAGGCAGGGATGGTTTGTCCAGCGCTAACTCATTATACTTCCTACTTTGAGAGGGGGCACAGAATTAAACTACAATGGTTGTAGTTAGGTGCTTCAAAGATTTTTTCTTTTGCTAACCTTTAGTTAGTTTTTTTTTTTTTCTTGTTTTTTTTTTTTTTTTTTTTTTTTTTTTTGGGACGGAGTTTCACTCTTGTTACCCAGGCTGGAGTGCAATGGCGCAATCTCAGCTCACCGCAACCTCCGCCTCCTGGGCTGAAGCAATTCTCCTGCCTCAGCCTCCTGAGTAGCTGGGATTACAGGCACGCGCCACCACGCCCAGTTAGTTTTTTGTATTTTTAGTAGAGACGGGGTTTCACCATGTTGACCAGGATGGTCTCCATCTGTTGACCTGGTGATCCACCCGCCTCGGCCTCCCAAAGTGCTGGGATTACAGGCTTGAGCCACCGCGCCCGGCCAACCTTTAGTTTTTTTAAAGTAAACTTTAGTTTTGTATTTACAGAAAAGTTGCAAAGATAATAGACTCTCTCTCTATTTGCGTATGTTTTTTTTTTTCTTTTTTTTTTTCTAAGAGACAGGGTTTCACCACGTTGGCCAGACTGGTCTTGAACTCCTGCCCTCAGGTGATCCACCTGTCTCAGCCTCCCAAGTGCTGGGATTACAGGCGTGAGCCACAGCGCCCGGCCTCTCCCTCTGTGTTTCATAACTAGTTTCTTCTATTATTAGCGTCTTACACTAAGTATGGTATTGTGTAGCAGGAGCGGCCGCAGGAAACGGATCTCTGGGACACCAAACACAGGAGAAAGGAGTTTATTCGGCAGGGAGCCAGGTGGCATTGTTGCCTAACAGCCAAGCTCCCTTAACAAACGAAGGGTCGGTCTTTATATGGGCTTATACTTTAGATGTCACACAGGGGAAGAACCTTAGGTTTATAACTTAACATATGAAAAGGGCTTCGATTTACAGTCTTAGGAATGAAAAGGGGAAGTTTACAGTTTCAGGAATGAAAAAGGGAAGTTGATCTAAGATGGCTGGGTCTCCCTTTTCACCACCCCCTTTGAGACCCTCATCACTTTATAATATTAGTGAGAGGTCTCACTTTCATTCTCACTTTCCAGATTTTCTGAAGACAGTGACTGGTAATGTTTCATATAATAGACTTGTGATGTCATTTTTTGGCTAACTACAGTAGTGATGAAGCCCCCAGTCATCTGAAGGAACAGGGGAGTAGACAAGGGAGCAGTAAACAAACACCTGTTATCATTAGAACACTTATGATGAGGGTTTTGAATCCTCCCGAGGATGAGGACCAACCTCCAAATAAGGACTCAGGGTCAAATCCGTGCCAAATCTGTACAGGCACGTGTGCCAGTTTGGTCATGTGTCAATATCCCGCACTGCTTGCCCCTGGTCATCTGTGTGCAGACGGCAGTTAGTTAGACTGAATTTTCTCAAGACTCTTCCTTTGACTGCTAGCAAATAATCTAGGGCCAGTTGGTTCTGATAGATTGTGTTTCTCATTTGAGTTTCTTGTCGGGCCAAGAGGGACAGAGCTTTGCCCGTTTCATTAGTATTTCCAAAACAGCCTGCAACCGGATGATCTGGTTGAGCATGTAAATAGGGGTCTGGTATCCCCATGAGCCATCCTCAGCCCATGTGGCCGGCCCATAGTACTCAATAATTCTCTCCGGTGGCCACTCATCATCTGTCCAATTCCTTAGTTTTAGGTCTCTCTTCTCCCTAGTGGAGTGAACTGAATGCCCTAACAGCTCACCTGTCTTAACAGATAATAGGAAGAAAGAGGGCTTAATGATGCCTATGACACAGCCACCTGTCCATCTCATGGATTACACACCTTATAATGAGTTCCATTGTATAAACAGGTTCTCTTCTGTGTCCCCGTGCATTTATAAGAACTGCAGGGCAAAAGAATGGCAGTAACTTTTACGTCCTACCTGGTGTACACACTGAGGGCATTCTTCAAAATTAGTTAATGTTCCTACTGTACAAGTCCCACGATGACTCTCCCCACGCTTCGGCCGTGCGTGGAGCAGCCAGCTTCCGGGATGTGGCTGGAGCAAGGCTTGTTGTCCTTCTTAAGGTGATTCTGCAGTCCTGGCCTTGCTCTAAGTCTCAGCTGTTGCTTGTTTGACACGGCTGTGGTGGATGCAGGCTGGGATTCCCTCTACCTTCATGGCTGCGGGGTTGGTCAGGATCAGGTCTGAGGTCCCTTCCATTGTGGCTTTAGAGGGGCTGTGCTCCCGTCCTTTATCCACACGTGATTACCTAGTGAGAAAGGATGAACCGGGGAGAATAGGCTTACAGGACATCTGTCATTTACGCAGATTGAAATATCCTGGACAATTTTCCCTAGAGCTCGTAACTGACATCCTAACTCAATCTGCCCCCAACTCCCGAGGAGTTCCCAGGAGTGCCTGGAGTAGGGGAGGGGGCCTATGATACAAGATTTCATAGGGGGAATATCCTGTTTTTCCTAAAGGGGGTGCCTCTAATTTTGAATAACACCAAGGGAAGTGCCTGCACCCACTGTAATCTTGTTTCCTGACAAGCTGTTTTTGATGTCCACTTTTCCGAACTCTGAGGTCGGTAGGCAGTGTGCAGTTTCCAGGTGATGTCCAAGGCCGTTGCTGTTTTCGGGACTAAATCTGCCACAAATGCTGGTCCGCTGTCTGCTCCGATGTGCAGTGGCAGTCCAAACCTAGGGATAAGATCTCGAAGCAGCACCCGGGTTACTTCATGGGCCCTTTGAGTCCCATCCGGAGTATGTGCCCACCAGGACCAACAAATACTTATGCCCCCCACACGAGGACATTTCAATAAAGTCTGCCTGGAGATCTTCAAGCGGAGCTGCTCCATAAGCTTGAATTCCAGGAGGAATAGTTGGGCCCTGCCTCACGTTGTGTTGCCGACATGTCATGCATCGCTGTGCCACAGTTTTGGTCAAGGCTGCTAAGTGTGAGATGTAAAATTACCGGCACAGCATCTTTTCAAGTGATTCTTGACCTGAATGAGTGGTCTCGTGTGCGGCTTGTACAGCTGCGGCCCCCAGCTGTGGAGCTGCTGTTCTTCCATCTGGCCGTTGGATCCATCCTTCTTTGATCAGTTGCCCGCTTCTGTCTGGAGAAAGTCTCTTTCCTCCTTAGAGTAAGTAGGTATTAGATCGGGGATCTGGGGAATCAGCGGGGCTGTGACTGCTGTTCGGTAGGGGGCAGATGCTGCCTCAGCAGCTCAGAAATTTCCCAGGGCCACGGCGGTGTGGGCCCGCTGGTGTCCTTGGCAGTGCACGACCACCACCCTCCAGGGCTTCCAGACCGCGTCTAGCAGCTGCAGAATTTCATGCTGATACTTTATTTCTTTTCCTGCTGAAGTTAACAGGCCTCGCTTTTTGAACAGTGCTCCAGGTACTTGGAGAGTCGGGAAGGCATAAACGTTTACCACCTTATCTTTAGTCAGCTCTAGGGCTTGAGTTAAATGATGAGTGCAGCCTTCTGAGCTGAGGTGCCCTGAGGCAGGGATTTGGCCTTGCTTACAGTGTCCAGAGTTACCACGGTGTAGCCTGCACATCTGTCCCCTCGTGGATTGACAAAGCTGCTCCCGTCCAGTCTGCTACTGTCCATGGCTGATCCCAAGGATCAGGCCTGGTGGAATAGACTGTGGTCAGGACTCGACACAGTTGTGTTCAACAGGACCCTCTGACACTGGGAGCAAAGTGGCGGGGTTTAAGGTGTTGCAGACTTCAATGGTGATGCGGGGATTTTCACATAGCAGGCCTTGGTATTTGATCAGCCTAACATTTGATAAACAGCGGTGCCCTCTGGTATTCATTAGAGTCACTACTGTGTGAGGCGCCTTGATATTCAGGTTCTGTCCCAGAGTTAGCTTATCTGCTTCTTGTGCCAGCAGAGCAGGTGCTGCCAGGGCCCTTAAGCATGGGGGCCATCCTTTGCAAACTCCATCCAGCTGCTTGGAGAGGTAAGCTACAGGCCTGGGCCAGGGTCCTGCTATTTGAACTAGGACCCCAGCCGCCACTTTTTCTCGTTCTGCCCCATATAATGCGAAGGGCTTTGTGAAATCAGGCAACCCCAAAGCTGGAGCTGACATTAGTTTTGTTTCCAGTTCCCGATAGGCCTGATGCTGCTGGGATCCCCATTCAAAGGGCTCCGTGTTTCCCCGCTTTGTCACATCATAGAGGGGTTTGGCTAGTACTGCGAAGTTTGGAAATCTGCAATTTACAAAACCCACCACTCCCGGGAGCTCTCTCGCCTGCCTTTTAGTCTCGGGTTCTGTCACTCTGCGAGCGGCTTGCTTCCTCTCTGCTTCTAGGCTGCGTTCCCCCTTCTGGATGGTAAGCCTCAGATACTGCATTTGCTGTTTGGCAAATCTGGGCTTTCCTTATAGACACTTTTTTTTTTTTTTTTTTTGAGACGGAGTTTCGCTCTTGTTACCCAGGCTGGAGTGCAATGGCGCGATCTCGGCTCACCGCAACCTCCGCCTCCCGGGTTCAGGCAATTCTCCTGCCTCAGCCTCCTGAGTAGCTGGGATTACAGGCACGCGCCACCATGTCCAGCTAATTTTTTGTATTTTTAGTAGAGACGGGGTTTCACCATGTTGACCAGGATGGTCTCGATCTCTCGACCTCGTGATCCACCCGCCTCGGCCTCCCAAAGTGCTGGGATTACAGGCTTGAGCCACCGCGCCCGGCCCCTTATAGACACTTTATACCCACCGTCCTCCAGGTGCCAAAGTAAGGCATTTGCGCACCCGACTGCCGTGGGGTGTCCCAATAGAAGGTTATCAGCAAACGGGGGCAGCATGCAAGCAGGAAGCTTCTGGGGGGCGGTCACGGGCTGATGCCTCCCCAAGGATGATGAGAGAGCATCTGAACCCCTGGGAAGCTGGGTCCAGGTGCATTGAGTGGTTACACCTGCTTCTGGGTTTCTCCCATTGAAATGCAGATAGTTTTTGACCCTCCGAGGCCAGTCCAGTGCTAGGGAGGTATTCTTTAAGTCTGATTAAGTGAACCAACTATCCTCTGCTGGCAGTAGTCCCAAATGTGTGTATGAGTTGGGTGCAAAGCCACGCAAGCCCTGCACGGGCCCAGGAGATACATTTTCAGCGCTTCTGGCTAGGAAGGCTCCACCCTCCTTCCCAAGGGACAGTGAGAACCTGGATGACCCCTGCCTGAGGCATTTTTAGCTCCAGGGAGGCACTTTTTTGAATGGGATAGTGGCCCTCGATTTGCACAACAGATTTTGCCAGAGAAGGGGGACAGGGGCAGTCCATTAAGTACAAGAAAGTCTGTTCTCTAACACCTTAATAGTGCGAACAACACTGGTTCTGTTTTTTTTCTATGGGGGGTTACAGGGCTGTCCTCCGGACTGTGGGCTCTTTGGGGGCATATGTGTCTGGCCCCCTCTCTTTTAGTCCAGTGGCCCTTCCATTAGATTGAACAGAGCCCCTTCACTTTTCATCTGGATCCTCGTGCTTAGGGTCGGTCGCCCTGGTCTCCCATTAACTGTGGGCATTTTTTTCCAATGTCCTATTTCTTGACAAAATGCACACTGATCGCATCGCAGGCGCAGGCGGGCAGACTGGGGGGCTTTCCAGGAACGCCCGTTTTTCCACACTCTTGGGGCGTTCCTCTCATAGCAGCAGCTATCAGGTCAGCCTTCCATTGAGCCTGACGCTCCCTTTCCCTATGATTTTCCCTCTGGTTTATCGCCTCTTGGTTCACAAACGCCTGGTTGGCCACTTCCAATAACTGAAGTATTCCTACATGCAGATCCTGCCTGTTTTCTGCCGCTGCACTTGCCTGGACGTGGGAGTCCGCGTTTCCCGGCGGCGAGGGGGATGGTGGTTTCTGTCCCTTGGCTACTAAAACAGTCGCTGCCTGCTCTCTGCCACTTCGGAGGGTTTAACACTAACTGCAACCACGAGTCTATGTGTAGAAATTGATCGAGGTGTTCTAGCTTGCTGTATGTAACCTCATGCCTTACTTTGGAGACAAGGGGCCTGTCTAGGGTCCCCTCTGGGGGCCCCCCCACCCTAAGTGCTGGCCAATCTTCCCTACATAAAACCCTTAATTTCTCTGGTGTCATAGTTACTTTATAATTCTCACTAAATTCCTTCTTGAAATTTTTCAGCATGGTTTCTAAAGGGGTGGGCTTGCTATGGGAGTGAGCCATGTTAACACTTCAAAGAAACAGTTCCCACACTTAGGAGAGTATTAGTTCGCCCACAGCAGTTCCCACCTAGCGAGGTGCAGCACACGGCACTCTCCGATTTACATTCGCTTCAATCCTTTCACAATGTCCAGAGGCTGCTTCACTCAGCCTTAGGTGGCTGTCTCTAATTCTTACAAATTGCTCAACACGTGAGGCCCTTCCTAGTGGGCCCGATACCTTTTACGACTGATGAGTCTGGTCGGACACATCCGCACACAGATACACATCCGCACACAGACACACATCTGCACACAGACACACATCCGAATGCTCTTCCAACGTGCCGATCTGGCACCCGTGGGTGATCAGGCCACGCTTCCATCCAAAATGGGGTGGGCTACTTTCCCCAGTTCAATCTTAGCAAATTCAGTGGTCAAGACTTCCCCAACTGTTCGTTCCTCTTCGGTGTTCAGCCACTGGGTGGATCCGGTCTGCAGGGCCAGGCGAGGCTTTTCCACCGGCCAAATACCTGCCCAGGAGCGCTCTCAGGATGCGTCACCCCAGCGAGCAGGAGTCCCCCCTGCAGGGATGCTCCGCAGGTCAAGGCAAACCACCTAAGAGACTTTTTCTCGCCGTCTGCTATCCGAGACTCGCTTCCTGGCCAACGCACCAAAATGTAGCAGGAGCCGCGGGAAACGGATCTCTGGGACACCGAATACAGGAGGAAGGAGGGTTTATGGGGCCAGGAGCCGGTGGCATCGCTGCCTAACAGCCAAGCTCCCTGAACAAAGGAAGGTTCCGTCTTCATATAGGCTTATGCTTGAGAGTTACGCGTGGAAGAATCTTAGGTTTATAGCTTACCATATGAAAAGGGTCTCAGTTTAGTCTCAGGAATGAAAAGCGGAAGCCATCTGAGATGCCTGGGTCTCCCTCTTCAGTATAAATATCACAGCTAATGAGCCAATGCTTCACGGAGAGTCCCTCAGCTCTTACCATGTTCTCTGTTCCAGGACCCTTGTAACAAGTAGTTTTCATGCTTCCTTAGGCATTTCTTTCTTTCTTTTGAGATGGAGTCTCTCTGTCACGCAGGCTGGAGTGTAGTGGCAGGTGAACCCTTCACCTCCAGGGTTCAAGGGATTCTCCTGCCTCAGCCTCCTGAGTAGCTGGGATTACAGGCACGCACCACCATGCTCAGCTAATTTTTGTGTTTTTAGTAAGATGGGGTTCCACCATGTTAGGCTGTTCTGGAACTCCTGACCACGTGATCTGCTAACCTCAGCCTCCCAAAGTGCCGTGATTACAGGTGCGAGCCACCACACCCAGCCCTTAGGCACATTTTGGCTGTCACAATTTCTCAGACTTGTTTTTATGATCACAACTGTTTTAAGACATCCTGGTCAGGTACTTCGAAGAAGGGCTCTCACTACTCCTCCTTCTCCTCCCTCTCCCCCTGTCCCTCCCCCCCCCTCCCCTCCCCTCTTCTCCTCCCTCCCCCCCCCCCCGCCCAGACCAAGTCTCGCTCAGGCTGGAGTGCAGTGGCACAGTCTCTGCTCACTGCAGCCTCCGCGTCCTGGGTTCAAGCGATTCCCCTGCCTCAGCCTTCTGAGTAGCTGGGACTACAGGCGCCTACCACCATGCCTGGCTAGGGTTTGACCATATTGGCCAGGCTGGTCTCAAACTCCTGACCTTGTGATCTGCCCACCTCCTTCTCCCAAAGTGCTGGGATTATAGGCATTAGCCACCATGCCTGGAGCTGTGTTTTTTTTAAAAAAATCAATACAGTATTCTGAATTTCTTAGGCCTTTTTAAGGAAACAGATTCACTCTGAGGTTAAAGGACTTGAGGCCAGGTGCGGTGCCTCACGCCTGTAAGGGGGAGGCCAAGGCAGGGGAATCACAAGGTCAAGAGATTAAGGCCATTTTGGCCAACATGGTGAAACCCTGTCTCTACTAAAAATACAAAAATTAACTGGGCGTGGTGGCGCACTCCTGTAGTCCCAGCTACCCGGGAGGCTGAAGCAGAAGAATCACTTGAACCTGGGAGATGGAGGTTGCAGTGAGCAGAGATCCCGCCACTGCACTCAGCCTGGTGACAGAACGAGACTCTGTCTCAAAAATAAAAAAAAGGACTTGAAGTGGGCCAGGCAGGCAGATCACTTGAGGTCAGGAATTCAAAACCAGGCTGATGAACACGGCAAAACCCCATCCCTACTAAAAATACAAAAACTAGCCAGGCATGATGGCAGTCACCTGTAATCCCAGGTACTTCGGAGGTGGAGGCTGTAGTGGGCCGAGATCACAGCGCTGCACTGCAGCCTGGGTGACAGAGCAAGACCCTGTCTCAAAAATAAATACATAAATAACTTGCAGTAGAACCGGGAGTGGAGCCCAGCCTTTTCTCACTGAAGCAGGTGCCGTATTTGCTTGCCATGTCTGGGGAGAAGTGATCTGGGCTTTGTGGGCTGGGGAAGGTCTCGGACCGACGGAAGGCACGAACAGCTACAGCAAGGTGCTGGAAGACACGCTTCCTCTTGCGGCTGACTTTCCCACGCTGGAAAGTTCCGGAGCCTCATGTAGTGCACGGCTTCCTGTCTCAGTGCCTACAGCTCCCATATATTTTCTCTGGCTCAGCCTGACTCCCCCATACCTGCCAGTGTGAGTCTGGGCCTGGTTCATGACAGGCCGGCAGGGCCGGGACAGAGCCCTTGAGTGACCACTGTGTCCTTCCAAAGCTTCCTTTTCGGCCGTTGCCTCAGTGACCTGTGCCACTGACCATTTTTGGTTGTTGAGACAGGGTCTTGCTCTGTTCCTAGGATGGAGCACAGTGCAGGCGGTGCTGAGGTCATGGCTCCCTTCCCGGCTCAAGCGATCCCCCACCTCAGCCTGAGTAGCTGGGACTACAGCTGCAGGCCACCTCGCCTGCCTAGTTTTTCTGCTTTTGTAGGGACGGGGTCTTCCTATCTTGCCCAGGCTGGTCTTGAACTCCTGGGCCCAAGCTGTGCACCCACCTTCGCCTCCCAAAGTGCTAGGATTACAGGTGTGAGCCATGAGTTGGGGATCCCTGGCCCCCAACTGATCAGCTCTTTCAGATTCCAGCAGCTCTGGAATAGGACTTCATAATGGGAATGTTTCCTTCTTACTGTCTGATTCGATGCTCACTACCCCATGTGGCTGCTGAGCGTTTATTTTATATTTTGTGGAGACAGAGTCTCACTCTCTTGCCCAGGCTGGAGTGCAGTGGCACAATCACGGCTCACTGCAACCTTTGCCTCCTGGGTTCAAGGGATTCTCCTGCCTCAGCCTCCTGAGTAGCTGGGATTACAGGCGCGTGCCACCACGCTTGGCTCATTTTTCTATTTTTAGTAGAGACGGGGTTTTAACATGTTGGCCAGGATGGTCTCAAACTCCTGACCTCAAGCGATCCACCCGCCAGAGCCTCCCAAACTGTTGGGAATACAGACGTGAGCCTCCGCACTCAGCCCTGAGTGTCTAAAATGTGCTTAGTATGATTGAGGACATGGTGTTTTAATTTTATTTAATTTTGCTTATTTTGAACTGAAACAACCGCGTAGCTGGTGGCTGCTGTTGGGCATCACAGTTCCAGGTTGTGCTGATGCATCACGGTCAGGGAGACCATCCTGGCCCCATGGACACTTTCCGCCAGCTGTCCTCTTTCCTGGCCTGGCGTTCTCTGTACCTGGCGTCGCGTTCTGGGTGGTCCGTCTCCTCCTGCTGTTCACGGCCTCCCTCGCTTTGTTAAAGGAGAAGGTGCACAGGGCTTGTGTGTTTTGTTCTTCAGCGTTTCACTCAGAACAGGCGGGAACCAGCTTTGTGGGGAGTGGGGGTGTCCTCGAGACACCTTCCTGGGGCTCTGCCAGAGCCGTGTCTTCGCTCCAGGCTCTTCCAAGTCGTCTGAGAATTTGGAAATAACATCTTGTCAGAGAAACTCAGAAGTGATTTGGGAACAGAGGTCATAAGGATGAATCTTGTCTTTCAACATTAGGCGAGAACCGCTGTCTCTGATCAACCTGCGGAAGAGGAACGTGGAATCTGGGGAAGAAGAGTTGGCGTCCAGGCTGGACCACTACAAAGCCAAGGCCACGCGGCACATATTCCTCATCAGGCACTCCCAGTACCACGTGGATGGCTCCCAGGAGAAGGACCGCACTCTGACCCCGCTGGGTATGTGGGGGGGAATCAGATCATCTACAGTCCCTTGGTTATGTGGGGGGTTCAGATCCTCCGTGGACGCCCCCTTGGTTATGTGGGGGGTGGTCAGATCCTCCGTGGACCCCCCTTGGTTATGTGGGGGGTGGTCAGATCCTCCTTGGATCCCCCTTGGTTATGTGGGGGGCTCGGATCCTCCGTGGATCCCCCTTGGTTATGTTGGGGTGGTCAGATCCTCCGTGGATCCCCCTTGGTTATGTGGGGGGGGTCAGATCCTCCGTGGATCCCCCTTGGTTATGTGGGGGGGGTCAGATCCTCCGTGGATCCCCCTTGGTTATGTGGGGGGGTGGTCAGATCCTCCGTGGATCCCCCTTGGTTATGTGGGGGGGGTGTTAGATCCTCCGTGGATCCCCCTTGGTTATGTGGGGGGGGGTGGTTAGATCCTCCGTGGATCCCCCTTGGTTATGTGGGGGGGGGTGGTCAGATCCTCCGTGGATCCCCCTTGGTTTTGGGGGGAGTGGTCAGATCCTCCGTGGATCCCCCTTGGTTATGTGACTGGACACAGGTCTCCAGAGACCGCCAGTCAGCTTTTTTAAAAGTGCTTGGGGCATGGGGCCTCCTGGAGCCTATGTCTGAGTCCATCACCCCTGAATCAAACGTCATTACCAGTGACTGTCAGCTGCACTTGGACAGAAGACAAGCTTTTTTTTTTTTTTTTTTTTTTTTTTTTTTTTTTGAGACGGAGTTTCGCTCTTGTTACCCAGGCTGGAGTGCAATGGCGCGGTCTCGGCTCACCGCAACCTCCGCCTCCTGGGTTCAGGCAATTCTCCTGCCTCAGCCTCCTGAGTAGCTGGGATTACAGGCACGCGCCACCATGCCCAGCTAATTTTTTGTATTTTTAGTAGAGACGGGGTTTCACCATGTTGACCAGGATGGTCTCGATCTCTCGACCTCGTGATCCACCCGCCTCGGCCTCCCAAAGTGCTGGGATTACAGGCTTGAGCCACCGTGCCTGGCCGAGAAGACAAGCTTTTAAAAATGTCCTTACTTTGGCTGGGTGTGGGGGTTCACACCTGTAATCCCAGCACTTTGGGAGGCCGAGGCAGGCAGATCACCTGAGGTCAGGAGTTTGAGACCAGCGTGGCCAACATGGTGAAATCTCATCTCTACTAAAAGTACAAAAATTAGCCAGGTGTGATGGCTCACACCTGTAGTCCCAGCTACTCGGGAGGCACAGGCAGGAGAATCACTTGAACCTGAGAGGTGGAGGTTGCAGTGAGCCGAGATCACACCACTGCACTCCAGCAATGTCAGGCCAGGCATGGTGGATCATGAGGTAAAGTGTTCGAGACCAGGCTGACCAACATGATGAAACCCCTTCTCTACTGAAAATACAAAAAATTAGCCAGGCGTGGTGATGCATGCCTGTAGTCCCAGCTACTCGGGAGGCTGGGGCAGGAGAATCGCTTGAACCCAGGATGGGGAGGGTGCAGTGAGCCGAGATTACACCACTGCACTCCAGCCTGGGCGACAGAGTGAGAGACTGTCTCCAAAAAAAAAATGTCCTTACCTTTTAGCAAACGTTAGATCTTGTCTGCATGAGACCAAACTGAGTGCAAATCCCAGCAGGGGCTTTGTGCCCGCGTGAGGCATTGGAAGCAGCACGGCCCGTGCCCTCCGCTGCTCGCCTGGATCTGCTGCCGAAGACCGTCTCTTCTGCACTCACGGGCCTGCTGTCTGGCACCTGCCTCTTAACACCCTGCCGAGCGGGCGGCTCAGCGAAGGCATCCCGCCTGTGCCCACGGGCAGATCCTGGCAGACAGCGCCAGGAGGGCCTTCCGCCTTTGTCCTGTGTCCGTGGGCGGAGCTGTAGGGTAAATGCCTGCGAAGGGAAACGCAGGCTGGGCTGAGGTGGAGTCTTCAGGTTCTGAATGGGGTAGAGTCCGTCAGGCACTTGTGAAGAATTAGAACGGCACATGTACAGGCCTGTCCTCCAGCGGACGTCTTCCGCAGCTCCAAGAGCTGTCCTGGCTGCTTGTGGAAAATGGGCGGTGAGGGGGACGCAGGTGTGGCTGCACCGAGTGGACCCAGCCTTCCTGGGGGCGTCTCCACCTGGGTGCCAGAGTTCACCAGAGAAAAGGCGTCAGGAGCAGCGCGGGGGCTCAGGTCCCGCCGTGCGGGCCTCTGAGTGTTGCGTGGCTGGCGGGCCGCCGGGGCTCCGGCTTTGGGCTGCCGCTGCTGGGATCAGATGCGTGTCTTTTCCTGTACGGAGGTGAAGACAACTGGACCATCTTGTTGCTCGTGCCGAGTGCCGGCTGCTCAGGCCCAGGCCCCGGGAGGGCAGGAGGAGGGTGTGCGGCTGTGCGGCCCCCTCAGGCGCGTTTTGCCCTCCAGGTCGGGAGCAGGCTGAACTCACCGGGCTCCGCCTCGCAAGCCTGGGCTTGAAGTTTAATAAAATCGTCCATTCCTCTATGACGCGCGCCGTAGAGACCACCGACATCATCAGCCGGCACCTGCCAGGTGAGCGCCGGCGCGGGGCCTCTGTGCCTGCAGCGGGGGCAGCTCCTCCGGCGGGGCCGGGCGTGGCGTCGCCGCACTCAGGGCCTCCCGTGCCTCTCCCCAGGCGTCTGCAAAGTCAGCACAGACCTGCTGCGGGAAGGTGCCCCCATCGAGCCGGACCCGCCCGTGTCCCACTGGAAGCCGGAAGCTGTGGTAAAACCCTCCCCGCCTCCCCGGCCGCGCGGCTCTGCGGGGCTCAGCGTCCGCCACGGGCCTGGCTGTCGCGCGCTGCCCCCGATCCCCGCCTTGCCCTGTATCCCACGCTGACGGTCCCCCGCTCTGCCCCCAGCAGTATTACGAAGACGGAGCCCGGATCGAGGCCGCCTTCCGGAACTACATCCACCGGGCGGACGCCAGGCAGGAGGAGGACAGCTACGAGATCTTCATTTGCCACGCCAACGTCATCCGCTACATCGTGTGCAGGTGGGCAGCTGCCGGCCGGGCTGGGTGTGGCCTCAAGTGAGTTCAGACTCGGGAGGAAGGACCGAGAAGCCGCGCGAGCCTCCCCCCCTCTGCGGCCGATGCCACCCTGGTGGGGCCCTTGCAGCCCACGGGCGTCCGGGTCCCTCACGCAGCAGGCGCCTGTTACCTGCAGTGTCTCATGGGCGTGCGTCTGGGCAGGGCTCGTGCAGACCCGGAGGGTGCCGGTGCGCGTCCGGCCAGTGCGCTCCACGGTCCCGCACTTGGAGCAGACACATGGGAAGTCCACGTGCCTCCGTGTGTGTGGGCTCCACAGCGAGGGCCCCTCGGGTGTGGCGGGTCCTGCGGTGGGGGCGGGACGGCACCGGTCGGTGATGCCGCTTGAGGCTGGGCCCTGGTTTCTGCCCGCCTGTCCCCGTGGCCTTTCACCATGGCTGGGGCTGGCAGGCAGGAGCACCCAGGAACTCAAGGAGGTTGGGAGTTGGATTGAGAGCGCTTTTCCGTGGGGCTTGGAGCCTCCGGATGATGTGGATTCAGGCTGCTGTGTGAAGTGAGCATCTGTGTGCTGTGGGTCATCTGCTGCTTCGTGTGTGTGTGGCCACATGGGTGGTTTCTCTGCTGCTAACAGCACCTTGGGTGTCCCATGACACCGTCACCCCAAGGTGACAGGTGCTGAAAATGCACAGAAATAGCCAGGGCAGGGGAGCGGAGCTGACCTGTGTGGATACATGAGGGCCGGGCAGGTGCACGTGGACAGGGGGTCAGTGTGCTGTCCGCCCACGGCCGCCAGCACCACAGGGCAGCAGTGTGACGGTGGCCTCGCCGTCCACTGTGGCAGAGGGTGGTGGGCAGCTGGAGGCGGGGATGCCAGCACAGCGTTTCCGCAAATGAGGACTGTGCCTAAGATGTGCCTGAAGATGCCACGGGCTGTCACTCACATGACCGTCCTTCCATTTCCCAGAAAGGGACCTGCTGCACTGATTGGCTGCCCCCTGCTTTTTTAATATGGAAAAGGCAGAAATTAAATTGTTTCTTTGTAAGAAGTTAGCACTTTTCTGATTGGTGTGAATCTTGAGTTGGGGTTGGGCCCTTGTCCTGAGGAGGGCAGGTCCCCAGGTGTCACAGTGCGACTGATGTGGATACCACCCAGCTCTTCCCTGAGAAGCGAACGCGTACCCTAGCCCTGAGGCCGCCCTGAGACTTCTTACTGAGGGGCTCAGCCCCCGTCCATAGGCCAGAGCCCCCGACCCGGCCCGGCCAGGCTCCAGTGTGCTTTCTCCCCTCCTCAGAGCGCTGCAGTTCCCTCCCGAAGGCTGGCTCCGGCTCTCCCTCAACAACGGCAGCATCACCCACCTAGTCATCCGACCCAACGGCCGAGTTGCACTCAGGACCCTCGGGGACACAGGGTTCATGCCCCCCGACAAGATCACCCGGTCCTGAGGGCGCCCACCCGGCCCCGGCCTCTCCTTCCCTCTGCCCTCCCCGCACCGGCCGCACCACGGTCACGTCTTGTTCCCGAGGAGGCCGGCAGAAAGTAGAAACCCACGACGCAGCACCTGGGGACTGACCCTGGCCGGGCTGGAGAGGGGCGAGTTCGGATCAGACGGCCTGACTTCTCTGCAAGGTTTGACACCTGGCCGTGACCCAGCAGCACAGCACGGGGTTTCAGGTGAGAGCCCCTCGTACAGAAGTCAGGCCTGTTCAGGGGACTTGAGGCCTGGCCCAGACCGCCATGTTGGCAGCCACAGCCCACCCTTGCTGAGGGTCCATGCCCCGCTGCACAGGCACAGGCAACTGAGGCACACGGGTGGGGCACTGAGGTTCCGTTCACAGCTCACCACACTTCATACATCCTCTTAATTTCTTAAAACGCTCCTTAAATGTTTGTCAATTAAAGCTTTTCTGGCTGGGCACAGTGGTGCCCACCTGTATTCCCAGCTGCTTGGGAGGCCAAGGTGGGAGGATCGCTTGAACCCAGGAGTTCAAGACCAGCCTGGACAGGCAGCAGTAAGACCCCACGTCTACTAACAGACAGCACAGAAGGGAGCCGGGCGCGGTGGTGGCCCTCTTAGTCCCAGTGATGGGAGGCTGAGGTGTCTGGGCCCGGGAGTTGGAGGCTGCAGTGAGCTGTGACTGTGTCATTGCACTCCAGCCTGGGCAGCCGAGGGAGACAGGAAAAACAGGTTCTCCAAATGGACAGCTTCCTGAAGGACTAGCCAGCTACACAAGTGACTCTGGACAGGCCTGGCCTTTGACCTTCATGCTGCTCTCAAGGTTGAGGTGACGCGCTGGAGACGGCCCAGCAGGGGGTCATCCTTACTCAGTAAAATATTCCAAATTGACAGCTCAGTCTTAGCTTAAGGATTAAAATATTTAAACGTGTGTATGTATCCCAGGTATTGTTAATTCAGGAAAAGCTGTACAATTTCTATAAAGTGGTTGTATTTTCCGTAATCACTACAATTGGGATATTTGATCTATTTCTCTGTCCACTTTGGAAATTATTACATAATAAAATTTTACTGTTTTTTTAAAAGGACTACTTTCGACTGTGTTAACAATGGGAAACTGGCCAGGTGCGGTGGCTCACTCCTACAATCCCAGCACTACAGGAGGCCGAGGCAGGCAGATCACAAGGTCGGGAGTTTGAGACCAGCCTGACCAACATGGTGAAACCCTGTCTCTACTAAAAATGCAGAAACTAGCCGGGCATAGTGGTGGGAGCCTGTAGTCCCAGCTACTTAGGAGGCTGAGGCAGGAGAATTGCTTGAACCCGAGAGGCGGCGGTTGCAGTGAGATCTCGCCACTGCACTCCAGCCTGGGTGACAGAGCGAGACTCCATCTCAGATAAGGAACCCTTTGCACCACGTCCTGCCTCCGTCACACCAACTGGCTGCTCACGACTTCCGCCAGCGGCCTGGGCCCTCTCCGGATCCCTGACCAGTGGCTGTGGACATGACAGCCGCAGCAGCCGTACACAGCTGTCTAGAAACAGTCTGATAAGCCAGGCCCGCGCCAACTTCAGAGATGCCAGGCACACTCACGTTTGACCTCCGATGGGGGCGAGGCTGGTGAGGAAGGGACTGGCTGCACACACGTGCCCGCACGCCACAGCCCCAGCACCGGGCCTGCAGGGATGGGGCCGCGCTGCAGGGCAGAGCCTTCGTTCTGCTGAGGGCGGCGGCTCCTCTGTACAGTGGGAAGCTTGGAGGTGGGGGCTGGGCAGCAAAGCTCCTCACCATGTGGAAGACCACGCACAGCCGGCCGCCATCCCCGCCCACCCCACGGCCACTCACGTCACAGCTGTGACCGACTCGCGTGAAGATCTAGACGGACTACCTGGTCAAAAGCGGGGCGGGAGGGAGCACGTGAGCAGTTGTGAGTGGACGACAAGAAACCAGCGACCCAGAAGTCGTGAAATGCGTCTGCAAAAAAAAACCCAGAAGGAAAGAAAACCTGATGCTGCTGCTTAAGTCAGATTTGAGGTCAAGGATGTGAAATGGGCTTTCAGATTTTGAAAAGCTTCTCAAGGATTAACCGATGTTTATTTTTTAAGAGCACAGAGCGATAATAACCTGTATTTTTCTTTTTCTTTTTTTTTTTTCCGAGTCTACAGCCCTTGGTATTCCCAGGCAGCCTCCAATCCACGCCCCAACCAGGCCGGCCCTACCCTGCGGCTTATCTGCCAAAATCAGAGAGATTGGGAGCGTTCAGGGTAGTATGGCCACAGATGATTACCTGAGTTTCTTGAATATGAAACTTGAAATAATTTTCAGTTTCTTTTTCTAGTGTAAATTCCCAGCACACTTTTTTGAGACATAGTCTAGCTCCGTCACCCAGGTGGGAGCACAGTGCCACAATCTCAGGTCACTACAACCTCCGCTTTTGAGGCTAAAGCGATCCTCATGCCTCAGCCTCCCAAGCAGCTTGTTCTACAGCTGTGCGTCACTGCACCTGGCTGATCTTTGTATTTTTAGTAGAGATGGGGTCTCGCTACGTTGGCCAGGCGGGTCTCAAGCTCCTGGCCTCAAGTGATCTGTCCGCCTCAGCCTCCCAAGCATATAAGCCACTGCACCTGCGGGCTTTTCCATTCCCAAATACCTGCTGTTCCATGTGATCCTTCCATCAACGGCCTTTTCAGTCTTCTGCATTTGGGACAGACGTAGATTCAGCAAAGTGAGGATGGCTTCTGGCTTGACCAGTAGATGGTGGGGTCTAATTTCTGAATGCTGGACTCAGGGCAGACACAGGTGGGGAGACCAGGGAGTGGGGAGCTGACGGATGTTAGGGCAGCCCCCAGGGATCTCGGCACGTGAGTGTGCGTGTTGTGTGTTGTGAACGCCTACAGGAGGGGAGGGCTGAGGGCGTCTGGACTGGGCCAGTCACGGGCCCAGGGATGCCAATGATGGAAACTGTCCCCTAGTCTGGGACAGATGACTGAAGACCTCTCCAGGGTTGGTAACAACCCTCAGTCTGGCCAGAGTGAAAACTGCACACCAGAAGCCTGATTGAGACCGGCGGGAACGGCATGCCACCAGATGGCAGCCAGCTGCCAGGGACTGTCCTGCTCCTGCTGATGTTCATCCACAATCTTTTCTCAAGACAGCTGAGAAGAGCACTAGCGGGGCAATCAGCAGCTAGAGTGGTCACGGTGTTTCCAACCACGCCAAGCAGACACCCGGGCCCTGCACGTGCACACAGCCTGGCCTCGGCGAGGGTTCCGCCCCTGAGAAAGCGCTGCTTATGGAAACATGCAGATGACTCAGGAAGATCTGGCTGTGGTCCCTGCCGTGGCGTGGCTGGCACTCACACGGCTGGCACGAGGCACCATAGCTGCTTTTACCCTAGAAATGAGCATCAGACTCAACAGGCATCTCCCTCACAGCTGCCACCACCTGACCCACTCAAGCAGGGTGCCGGGCATCACATTTTCAAACCAAAGCCATCGTACCAACTGTTAACGCCACAAAGGTTCCCACTGCCAAGAGCCACGGTAACATCTCTGCTCCTTTAACTGATGCCAGAAAGTCTTTCACAACTGAGCTAGTCAGGAAAGGGGTCTAAAAACAGCAAGTACATGTGAGGGCGCCCAGGCTGACACGCCACATAACCAAGATAGTGCAGTGTGCCCGGGTGGGTGCAGGTGAGACAGATCCTTCTGAAAGCTTAGAATTATTACCGTGTGGTTTAGAAGTAATTCATTAATTCACTTCTTTAAGTGTTTCATAAGGGACATAAACCCCCTGGGACACACGAGAATGCCTTTCCTGGGACCAGAATCACCTCCCACAAACAAACGGAGAAAGTCACAGGTGGCCTAAGCCATGGGAAATCAGCAGCAGTCTACGTACAAAATCAGGGCAAGAAACTTTTACTTTGTATTTGAATTTACAACAATATACAGACAATATGGTAACATTTTAGAGAAAACAGATCATCACTATGAATATCTATAATCTGATTTCTTTTGAGAACCAAGATGGCTTTTTAAAAGGCTGCTTTTTAGAACAGAATGTGTTGTTTCTGTCTGGCATCTAGATCTTGTCTGCTACACCCTGTGTAACAAACTTGAATTTTAACATTTAAATCTTGATTCCAATATTCCTGACCTATCTTCTGTCATGTGAAAGGAATAAGCTTTTTTTTGAGTCGGAGTCTTGCTCTGTGGCCAGGCTGGAGTGCTGTGGTGCAATCTCAGTTCACTGTAACCTCTGCCTCCCGAGTAGCTGAGACTACAGGCACGTGCCACCACACCCGGCTGCTTCTGTCTTTTCAATCGTGATGGGGTTTCACCACATTGGCCAGGCTGCTCTCTGACCCCTTTCCTTGGGATCCACCTACCTTGGTCTCCCAAAGTGCTGCGATTACAGGCGTGAGCCACTGCCCCCGGCCGAGTTTGTCTTGTTTTTTTTAAAGTTTCAATTTAGAATTTTTATGAACAAAAATAATCTTACACCTACTTAATATCAGTATATATTCTCAAAAAGCAAGTTCAGGAAATTTTAAATGATTTACAAAAGGCACTGAAGTTAGCAAAAGCATTGGTGGGTTTTCATTTTGGATTAAACACTGGAAATGTCCACAGAGTAACCACCGTGTGAGCGGCTGTCCGTAACACCCAGGAAGACACTGACCTCCCGTTACTGCCTCCTGGTCACCTCGGCGAGCTCACGGCTGCTGCGTTCCCAGCTCCTCTCGCATTCTGACCACAGACCTCCATGAAAGCCAAGGTGAAGGCTACGGTGAGCACCGCCAGGGACTGAAACGCGGCTCAAACCTCTAGCTTCTGTACGTAAGGCAATGGAAACCCCAACCGAAACCAACTCCAAAATAAAGGATAGCTTTACCATATCATCATTTATGCCCAACGGATCCTCTGAATTTCACACAGAACAATCGACAGGTTTTATGACTGCTCCACTGGCACCTAAATGAGATGGCCGAGAAAGCTCAAGTGCTGATGAAACCTCCGAACACCTGGGTGCCACTGCCGGGAACTTGGTGTGGCTGCTGGCATCACTCCCACGGGCCACAGGACTTCCCAAGAGAAAAGCTGTTTGAGGTGCACTCGGGCTCCCTGCTCTCTGCCGGCCCCCTTCTCCCTCTGTCTAACCCATGAGACCTACAGGCGAGCCAGCGGGGACCCTGCTACCATCAGACGCGGCAAGGAGGCACACAGCTCAGGTATTGCCAAGGCCTCCACCACGCCCCTCCCCGTCCGCGCGTGGGACGCTGGTGGGTGCGTGGCCCTCCCCGCCGTTTCCTCTGCTACATTGCAGGCCTAGAAATTGCCGCCTGAAGTCTACCATTACCACACTGACAGTTTCCAGAAAACTGGTATCTGAGTTTCAGTAACTTACAACTTCTTCCAAAATACCAGAAATCTAAGTTTTGTAGAGAACCATGTAAATTTTCTAAAATTCTCACACCTCAAAGTGAGGATTAATAATTTAATAAGAATATACTCCTTTGTGACATTTTAGCAAAAAACACACGACCCTTCCTCCTTTAGAAATGAAGAGCGAAACGAGCCCCCGCCGTGAGCCTACGGGGCGCTGAGCTCGGCCAGGCGCGCCATCCTGCGGAGCTGGCTCCCACGCGCGGGGCTGTAGCGCCCAGGGCTGCCCGGGCCCGGCTTCCTGGGGCTGCTCCCGGCCGCACCGTTTCTCCCCGGACTGGAGCTGTGAGGTCCGCTGAGATCCGGCGGCCAAGACTTGAACTTTCCTTTCAGCGCGGGGCTGGGCCAACTACAGAAAGCAAGAAGGAACAGTCAGCAGACGCCGGGCCTGGAGATGACAGCGAGAGCGCTGGGGCGCAGGGGCCCGGACGCGGGCACGGCTCCCGGGAGGCGCAGTCCCGGCACCGCGGCACTGGGAGGGCCGAGCGCACGGGGTTCCCAGGAGCGGCTTGTGCGACCCCGAGTATAAATCCTGTTTCCGCCCCCACGGCCCTCAGCTTCTCGGCAGCAGACCCGTTCTAGTTTCCACCCAACCAGGGACGGCCTGGGTGCACAGAGCCTCAACACGCACACCCACCGCCCGGCTGCCGGGCCTGCCGGCGCGACGCAAGACCACCGACACGTCCGTGGGAACTGGCGCGGCGCTCCGGGTGGGTCCCACGTACCTCTGCCTGTCGGAGGGCGAGTAGCACAGGACGGCACTCTTCCATCTGTGCACAGCCGGGAACTGACGCGGGTCCACGTCCACACATTCAAGAGCAGCCAAAACATCCTGATCTAGTTTCGACGGCTCCTCTCTAGAAAGCACAATACAAGAAGCTAAAACATCTTTGGTAAAAAAAGTAAGGAATTCTAAAATACCACTTTTTTTTTTTTTGAGATGGAGTCTCACTCTGTCACCCAGCCTGGAGTGCAATAGTGTCATCTCAGCTCACTGCAACCACCACCACCCGGGTTCAAGAGATTCTCTGCCTCAGCTTCCTGAGTAGCTAGAATTAAAGGCACGTGCTGCAATACCCAGCTAATTCTTGTATTTTTAGTAGAGACGGGAGTTTCACCATGTTGACCAGGATGGTCTTGATCTCTTGACTTCAAGTGATCCACCTGCCTTGGCCTCCCAAAGTGCAGGGATTACAGGTGTGAGCTACCGCACCGGCCACCTTTCTTCTTAAAATAATCTAATTCGTAGAACAGATCAATGACACTGGTGGCAGGAAACCCTGAAGGACACCTAGAAGCTACAAACTCAAACATGGCAGCCGAAAGCCCACGTCAGGTCCACACGGAGGTTTGTGTGGGGGCCGGTGCGGTGGTGAGGCCGGTCATCCCAGCACTGCGGGAGGCCGAGGTGGGCAGATCATCTGAGGTCAGCCTGTCTCTACCAGAAGTACAAAAATGAGCCAGGCATGGTGGGGGGCACCTGTAGTCCCAGCTACTCAGGAGGCTGAGGCAGGAGAATCGCTAGAAGCCGGGAGGTGGAGGTTGCCGAAAGCTGAGACGGCGCCACCGCACTCCAGCCTGGGTCACAGGGCGAGATTCCCTCTCAACAAAAAAAGAAAGTGTGTGTGGGGAAGGAAGAGATTTAAAAACAGGGCTGCAGGCACGCACACGGGAGCACACAGTTACCCAGAAAGGAAGAGCCGCCTGGCCGATTCCCTCGTGAGCTCGGGCTGCTGACCCTCGTGCCCGGCGCAGCTGGTGCCCAAGGACATTCTAGCAATCCTGGCTGACATTTCCCACTCTGCCCTCCCCTGGTCATTCCCGAGTGGGTCTGCAGGAGAAGCCGCCTCCAAGTCACTTCCTTCCGCATCGATTCTTGAAGTCGGGATCTTCTCTTTGGTTTTCATATTTTCATCTGGTGTCTTAGAAGCGCTACTTCCTAGATTTTGCAAATTCAGTTTATCAAACTCAGCAGTTAAACCGGTGACAGGTGGCAAAGGAGCTTCCTCCCCAGGGGGTGCCTTTGCTTTCTTGCCCTCCATGGTCTTGCTGTGACTCGGAGGCGGGCAGAGCCCATTTCTGCCGCTGCGCAGACCACCTGGCTCTGAGGTTTCTATGAGGTCTGCCTCCTGCTCTGAAGGGAAGGCTCTGCACCCCGCGTTTCCAGAAGCACCCATCCTGGGCTGGCCATTGTTTCGAGCTGTATTTTGCCGATTTTTTATTTCTTCCAAGCTCACGTCATCTTCATCTAGAAACGCCCTCACGGAAATGGAATTGCTGCCTATGAGGATGAAAAGGGAGCACGTCAGTGACGGGGACGATAGGCCACGGGGCTGCTCTGCTCCAGGCATGACCCACCCCACAACTCCAGCAACAGTGACCCCCGCATATCCAGAACCTCCTCAGCAGTGACCCCACGTCCAGAACCTCAATAGCAACCATCCAGAACCTCAACAGTGCCCCTCACATCCAGAACCTCCTCTTCAGACTTTAAGACAGAAAATCACCAGCACGACTCCCTGGAAAATGGCAAACAGAATCCTGCAGAAAGAATCAGGCTGCCGGCGCCTGGTGCAGCAGCTCTCACCTATAATTCCAGCACTCTGGGAGGCCACAGCAGGAAGGTTGCTGGACCCCAGGAATTCAAGACCACCTGGGCAATAAAGCGAAACCCCATTCGCTACAAAGAAATAGAAAAAGAGCCAGTGTCGTGGCGTACACCTGCAGTTTCAGCTATTCGGGAGGCTCCACTGGGAGGATGACCTGAGCCCAGGAGGTTAAGGCTGCAGTCGGCTGTGATCGTGCCACTACTCTCCAGCCTGGGCCACGCAGTGAAACCCTATGTCAGAAGGGGCGGGGGGAGGTGCCAGACCGACTGCTTTTCTTTCAAAGGCAGGGAAATGAAAAGGCCCAGGGCAGCCCGGGTGATGGGCGAGGTGACCACTGTGTACTTCCAGCCACCCTCCGGCTCTCATCTACTGGGACCCCAGGGGCTCCGAGTGCCACAGTGCCCCGCAGGGTCCTGGAAGACTGTGCAGAACAACTCCATGAAATAGTACTGCTGCACTTTATTCTGTGACCACAACACAGAGGAGGTCCTGAGAGCAGCACTGCCCCGTTTGGTGTTCACAACGGTGACCCCGGCCACAGGTGCATCCAGAACCCTTGAACTGTGGCTCGTGCTACTTAGGAAATGAGTCAACTTTATTAAAATTTAAATAATCGCAAGACAACAGAGTAAATGAGGCCACTTTACAGAAGTTAGTTATGTACCACTGTCAGCTACAACCCAGCAAGGCCAGATTCTCATTTTTTTCCTATCATTCCAGGGAGTTTGTTTTATAAATGAAGTGTCTTATAGGCTAATGGTCCTATTTTGGCCTTAAAAACACACACACGGGCCGGGCGCGGTGGCTCACACCTGTAATCCCAGCACTTTGGGAGGCTGAGGCGGGTGGATCACGAGGTCAAGAGATCGAGACCATCCTGGTCAACATGGTGAAACGCCGTCTCTACTAAAAATACAAAAAATTAGCTGGGCATGGTGGCACATGCCTGTAATCCCAGCTACTCAGGAGGCTGAGGCAGGAGAATTGCCTGAACCCAGGAGGCGGAGGTTGCAGTGAGCCGAGATTGCGCCATTGCACTCCAGCCTGGGTAACAAGAGTGAAACTCTGTCTTTAAAAAAAAAAAAAAAAACAAACACACACACAGGTTTAAATGTAATTATCTGCTTTAATTTTGATTTTAGCAAATTCCAATCTCTAGTTATTAGAAAATTTTTTGCTTTTAATAAATAGAGACGGAGTCTCACTATGTTGCTCAGGCTGCTTTCGAACTCCTGGGCTTCAGGAGTTGGCCTCCCAAGGTGCTGGGATTACAGGTGTGAGCCACCATGCCCAGCCTTCGTTGGAGTTTTCTGTTTGTTTCCTTTGGAGACAGACTCTTGCACTGTCGCCCACGCTGGAGCACAGGGCTGTGATCTTGGCTCACTGCAACCTCCATCTCCCAGGTTTAAGCGATTCCCCTGCCACAGTCTCCAAAGTAGCTGGAACTATTGGCGCCGGGTTAATTTTTGTATTTTTAGTAGAGATGGGGCTGGTCTTGAACACGTAACCATGTAATCTACCCGCCTTAGCCTCCCAAAGTGCTGAGATTACAGGCGTGAGCCACTGCACCTGGCCATTCATGCTTTTATGAATCACTATTAGATTCTGTGTAGTTATTCTCTTCCATCGTGATATTTCCATTCACTGTGTCTGTGCTTTGGAAGTACTTTGCGCCCTGGCGTCTGATACACACCTGTGAAGGGCTTTGACTCCTGGCGTCTGATACACGCCTTGTGAAGTGCTCTGTGCTGCGGTGTCCGATCTAGACACCAGTGTTCTGGTGTGCAGTTGTCCTTATCTCTTTCCTGACAATCATACCAAACCTACAATATTATAGTCTCAGCCACTGTAGTTCAGCCATTATGAGTTTTGAGAAAATGGCACAGAATGAAGTAGTATTAGATTTTGGGAACTGCAACCACAAGCAGAAATAGCAATACTGCTGCAAGTGATGCCGTATTTTTCCTATATCCCCCGTGACGCATACCCCATTGAGCATTAACCAAAGGAACAGTTCCCACCTTTACATTAAAGACACAGATGTGCACTTCCTGTCAGACCCTGGCCACAGAGGCCCAGTCCCAGCTGCCACAGCCGTGCCTGTGTGTGCTTACCAGACATGGTGGCTTTATCTCGGCAGCCTTCCCTTTCTCCTGTTTCTTGTTGAGCCTTTTTGCCTATTTCCTGCTGAGTAAGATAATCTTCCAGTCTTTGCAGGCCTTCCTGGGAAGACAGATCAACAAAACAGCCCAGAAATTCCCAGTATTCAACCCAGGGATACCCCAGCTCATGAGCTAGCTCCCTGTAAGAAATAAAACACAATTAACCAGTTGTGAAACCAGAAAAAACTTAGAACTACACAGAAAACAGCCACTAATGCTTCAAGTACCAAAGCAATGTCTGCAATCATGGTTTTAACTTTATTCCCGAATTTGCGGCTGAAATGATACTTTGCATTTTTCTGAAACAGCACTCCTCCTCACAGGGTAAGCAGGAGCTGGCAGAGTTCTCATGAGCACTGAACCAGTGGCAGGTTACGTGGACCCTCCCACCAGCAACCTCGTGCTGGAGGCCACACAGTTCACCTCCACCCAGACAGGCTTGTTCACGTCCACGGAACAGTGCTCTGGGCTTGCCCGTGGCTCAGGTCATGGCCAGGCACAGGAAAGCCTAGAGGGTCTTCCTGGGTTCCAGCTGTACACGTGACGCTGGACACAGATTTTGAGAAAATACTCTCAACAATTCCACAAAGCTTTATTTGATTACAACTAATTTAGCTTTGTGACTAGACGTTTTATTCCCAAGAAACTGTACCATTCTATGGTACCTTCTATAAAATATTAAGGTTCCTTAGAAACATGTCCCCAAATCAACAAGGAATGCCACTTGGAAAAGGGAAAGGCAGCACTGCAGACAGACATGCTCCCGGTCTGAGGCCGGACCGGCTGACGCTCTAATTCCGTGCCACAAACTGCAACGTGCCCAGCATCTGCCAGGAACTGGACCTTCGTGAGAAGCACCAGCGCTCCCAGGACTGGCACTTGCAAGCTGCGATGTGATTTTCCATCATTAATCAGAACATGACCAACAGCGCGCCCCACAGCGCTGCAGCTCAGCCTCTTTCAGTACCTCCCCACTCTCTCAAAGCCTCTTTCCGGGTCCGATTTCTTGACGTTGTGAAGGATGCCTGCTTTTTCTCGAGGTGGAGTCTTCCAGCGTTTGCGAAAATCTTCCGCCTATGGGGAAAACAAAATGCACTGAGCTACGACAGGCACCGTGCCCCTCACTGGGGAAGCCTGAAGGGCATCAGCGTGGCAGAAGCGGCTGCCCATGTCCCGACACCCTTCCTCCTCTCCCTTCACCAACTGGGCTGCATGCCCACCTGTGGCATGGCTGAGAGCGGCTACGTGACTGTACTCCGACCTGGGTGAGGGGAGGCGGTCTTCCTTCCTGCAGCCTGGTCCAGGCTGTGAGGTTCAGAACCAGGGGGACCCGTCGACAGCTTAGAGCTGCCACCCGACGGCAGAGGTGACACTGTACCCATCGCAGGAGAAGAAACCAACGTTGATCTTTCTGAGTTACGCTTCCTCGAATTTTATGTTTTATGGATCTGACCTAACCCTACTTGATACCACCTAATTTTGAAGACATTTTCATCAAAATAACTTATTTAGAGTTTTTAGCACAACATTATATGTATAGGTCAGTATATGAAATATTTTAACAGGAGAAAGAATTATCAACTGTAAACAAAAAAATATGTACAACCTTTGACCCTGTAACACCACCATTAAGAATTTCTTGGCCGGGCGCGGTGGCTCAAGCCTGTAATCCCAGCACTTTGGGAGGCCGAGGCGGGTGGATCACGAGGTCGAGAGATCGAGACCATCCTGGTCAACATGGTGAAACCCCGTTTCTACTGAAAATACAAAAAATTAGCTGGGCATGGTGGCGCGTGCCTGTAGTCCCAGCTACTCAGGAGGCTGAGGCAGGAGAATTGCCTGAACCCAGGAGGCGGAGGTTGCGGTGAGCTGAGATCGGGCCATTGCACTCCAGCCTGGGTAACAAGAGCGAAACTCCGTCTCAAAAAAAAAAAAAAAAAAAAAAAAAAAAAAAAAAAGAATTTCTTGCCGGGCGCGGTGGCTCAAGCCTGTAATCCCAGCACTTTGGGAGGCCGAGGCGGGTGGATCACGAGGTCGAGAGATCGAGACCATCCTGGTCAACATGGTGAAACCCCGTCTCTACTAAAAATACAAAAAATTAGCTGGGCATGGTGGCGTGTGCCTGTAATCCCAGCTACTCAGGAGGCTGAGGCAGGAGAATTGCCTGAACCCAGGAGGCGGAGGTTGCGGTGAGCCGAGATCGCGCCATTGCACTCCAGCCTGGGTAACGAGCGAAACTCCGTCTCAAAAAAATAAAAAAGAATTTCTTGCCGGGCGCGGTGGCTCAAGCCTGTAATCCCAGCACTTTGGGAGGCCAAGGCGGGTGGATCACGAGGTCGAGAGATCGAGACCATCCTGGTCAACATGGTGAAACCCCGTCTCCACTAAAAAATCCAAAAAAAATTAGCTGGGCATGGTGGCGCGTGCCTGTAATCCCAGCTACTCAGGAGGCTGAGGCAGGAGAATTGCCTGAACCCAGGAGGCGGAGGTTGCGGTGAACCGAGATCGCGCCATTGCACTCTGGCCTGGGTAACAAGAGCAAAACTCCATCTCAAAAAAAAAAAAAAAAAAGAATTTCTTTGAACATCAGGGATAAGTGGAACCCAAGGGAGCTGAAGCCTCCAGGAGAGGGACTGAACTGAAGGACTCTGTCTGAGGAAGCCTGTGGGAACTCAGCTACGGAAACTCAGTTAGGAGGTGAACATGCACACGGAGGTTTCCTGGTCACAGTGGGCAGCCTCGCTAGACTGGCCAGGCACCATGAGAAGGGCCAGCCACACAGAAAGAACGGGCGGTGTGCGCCCAGGACAGGGCTCTGCTGAGATGTGTGGCCCCTGCACATCGGCCCTGGCCAGCAGACCACATAGACAAGAACACACGTTTCTCTGGAAACGTTCTCATCACAAGCTCACTGCTGGATGGTTTGAGATGAGGACAACCGTGGAGTTCCACAGGACACAGTCCCTGAGACCAAGCACAAAGCAACAGGCTGGAACACCCAGCACCACAGCGCAGAGACAGCCAGGCACCGCTTCCAGAAGCTTCCACAGCAGCTCACCTTGGCTGGACTCAGGGGCCCCGCGAAGGCTCTCAGGGTCAGCACAGGGTCTCGGGGGCTGCCTCCATAGCGGCCGACGTGAGAGGCCTCGGCCGTCTGGTCTGGGGACCACAGCTCCCCAATGACTGGAGAAGACGTGTCTTCTGCTCTCAGGAGCGGCACATAGTAGTGACCTACAGGAGGAGACGGGCACTGGCTGCGGGCCCCGCCCCACACCCCCCGGGTCGGGTCTGGGTGATCGGCACGGGGGTCACACAAGCCCCTGCCACGGCCTCTGCAGGTGGATGCAATGGAAACAGGAAGTCACACGAGGTCTGCAACAGGACAGGGCAGAGGCCGGCGTGTGCTCACTTCACCTGACCAGCCTCACCGTCCTCCACTGCTAGAGGAAAGAAGAAAAGAAAAGAAAAGGGAGCCCCAGGCAGTTAAAGGCCTGAGGAGTCAGACCTGAGGGGGTAAGGCTGGCACACAGCAGGAGCTTCACACGTTTTTAAAATAAGGTGTATTTCATTCTGGCCAAGTGTGGTGGCTCACACCTGTTAATTCCAACTCTTTGGGAGGCTGAGGTGGGTGAATCACTTGACGTCAGGAGTTCGAGACCAGCCTGGCCAGCACGGTGAAAGCCCATCTCTACTGAAAACAAAAATTAGCTGGGCGTGACGGTGTGTACCTGTAATCCCAGCTACGCAGGAGGCTGAGGTAGGACAATCACTTGAACCTGGGACGTGGTGGTTGCAGTGAGTCGAGATTGTGTCACTGCACTCTAGCCTGGGCAACAGAGTGAGACTCTGTCTCAAAAAAAAAAAAAACCAGTTGTATTTCATGCCATCTCTCCTTTTTTTCCCTCTTAGTTTCAGATATCTCTGTCACCCAGGCTGGAGCGCTGTGGGGCGACCATGGCTCGCTACAGCCTCAAACTCCCAGGCTCAAGCAATCCTCCCACCTCAGCCTCTTGAGCAGCTGGGACCACAGGCATGCGCCACCATACCCAGCTAACTTTACTTTTTTGTAGAGACAGGGTCTTGCTATGCTGCCCAGGCTGGTCTCCAGGATACAAGTGATCATCCCCCCTCTGCCTCCAGAAGTGCTGGGATCACAGGTGTGAGCTACTGTGCCCAGCCCCCTCTGCTTCTCGCCTCCCTGCTTCTGTCATGCTTTTCAGTTCGTATCACTGAATACACATCTCCCAACTGATCTGGAGTCACACAGCACTTGGATGTGAGGTATGGAATGCATGAGGAAAAGTAGCATCTTAAGGTCCCACGGACGGCGCAGCCCAGTCCCATGGGATAGTGTCCTGAGATTCCGTGGGATCGCATGGAGGTCACACGCCACCTCATCCTGCTTTCGGACCTAGCCCCAGGAGACCCACCGTCAAGAGGCTTCCTTTAAAGTCGTCACGCTGCTCAAGAACACCTGGGAATTTCTTATGTTAAATGCTTATCAGTTTTTATGCTTCTAATTTTTTTCTAATTATAAAAGTACTGTACAGCCATCAACAGTAGATTAGATACCATGGGATATTATGTAGCCATAAAAAAGAACAAGATCACGTCCTTGGCAGCAACGTGGACGGAGCTGGAGGCCATTATTCTAAAGGAACTGACACAGGAACAGAAAAACAAACAACACACGTTCTCACTTATGAGTAGGAACTAAATGCTGAGCACACATGGACACGAAGGAGGAGGAGCAGTCACCAGGGCCTGCCTGAGGGAGGAGGGAGGGGGAGCAGTCACCAGGGCCTGCCTGAGGGAGGAGGGAGGAGGAGGAGGAACAGTCACCAGGGCCTGCCTGTCTGAGGGAGGAGGGAGGGGGAGCAGTCACCAGGGCCTGCCTGCCTGAGGGAGGAGGGAGGAGGAGCAGTCACCAGGGCCTGCCTGCCTGAGGGAGGAGGAAGAGGAGCAGTCACCAGGGCCTGCCTGTCTGAGGGAGGAGGGAGGAGGAGCAGTCACCAGGGCCTGCCTGTCTGAGGGAGGAGGGAGGAGGAGCAGTCACCAGGGCCTGCCTGTCTGAGGGAGGAGGAGGAGGAGCAGTCACCAGGGCCTGCCTGTCTGAGGGAGGAGGAGGAGGAGCAGTCACCAGGGCCTGCCCGTCTGAGGGAGGAGGGAGGAGGAGCAGTCACCAGGGCCTGCCTGTCTGAGGGAGGAGGAGGAAGAGCAGTCACCAGGGCCTGCCTGTCTGAGGGAGGAGGAGGAGGAGCAGTCACCAGGGCCTGCCTGTCTGAGGGAGGAGGAGGAAGAGCAGTCACCAGGGCCTGCCTGTCTGAGGGAGGAGGAAGAGGAGCAGTCACCAGGGCCTGCCTGAGGGAGGAGGAGGAGGAGCAGTCACCAGGGCCTGCCTGTCTGAGGGAGGAGGAGGAGGAGCAGTCACCAGGGCCTGCCTGAGGGAGGAGGAGGAGGAGCAGTCACCAGGGCCTGCCTGTCTGAGGGAGGAGGAGGAGGAGCAGTCACCAGGGCCTGCCTGAGGGAGGAGGAGGAGGAGCAGTCACCAGGGCCTGCCTGTCTGAGGGAGGAGGAGGAGGAGCAGTCACCAGGGCCTGCCTGTCTGAGGGAGGAGGAGGAGGAGCAGTCACCAGGGCCTGCCTGTCTGAGGGAGGAGGAGGAGCAGTCACCAGGGCCTGCCCGTCTGAGGGAGGAGGAGGAGGATGGGGAGGATGGGAAAGCTGCGTGTTGGGCACTATGCTGTCACCTGAGAAACAGTGCCTACACCAAACCCCCATGCCATGCCGGTTACCCAATAAGGAACCTGTGCACCCCTGAACCTAAAAGGAAACTTTAAACAGAGAACTATAATTTCCGTTCAAGGGTACTAACTTTCCATACTGAAAATCAGGGCACTTCAAATACCGTATCTGACACTTCAACACCTTATACCTGGATGCATCGTATGTCCACTGGCTTTTTACAGGTAACTGGCAGGTTTTTTTCTTCTCTTAGTGGTACTTGAAAAGAAGACACACCATACACAGCAGACAGCAAGTACACAGTTCACTTCACCTATAATTTAACGACTCATAAAGAACTACTGTTTACTTTTTTGGCATATTGAAGTCCCTTTTAAAAATTTGTCTACAGGTCGGACTCATGGTCTCTGGACGGTTCTGTGGCTGGCTCTCTGGTCCTATTTATCCCCCCTCACCCTCACACAAGCATGGTTCCCTCTCTGAGGAACTGGAGGGACACAGAATGCAGCCAGCCCTGCAGCAGGCTCCGTGGCATGTGAAGCTACAATGTCACTGAGGCCACAGTATAACCACGGGCGCTGGCCCATGCCTAGGCTTTGCATGAGCCTCAGAAGGACCAGGAAGGAGGTGCAGGCGCTTTGGAGGGCCGTGTAGCTCAGCCCTCAGAAGCACGGATGTCACAGTGCTGCCTTCTCAGCAAACAGCTGCTGGGGCAGACCTAGAGGTGACAGTGTGCTACGGTCACAGACAGGCAAGGACTCCTCAGGCAACTGCTTCCTCAATACCGTCACAAAGCAGTGTTTAACACATCAACGCCGTAAAGCATTCCTGACAGTATGGTCTGCAAACACAGAGCAGACTCTCGGTTCTTTAGGGTATTGTGGCAACAGAGCCGTGTGTTCTGAGGGCTTCCAACAGTTCCAGCTGGGCCCATGGAGCAACGCCCCAATGGCCCTGAGGAGGAACTCTCACCGTTACCAGCAAGATTCAATTCCCTGCATGAAATGCAGGACTCATTTCCCGTGCACATCCACACAAGCTGAAGACGTATAATTAACAAATCGTACTTAGGATTGCAAGGGATCAGGGGACACACAGAGGCTCCTGATACCTTCGACCGGGTGGTAAACTTCTACACAAAGTCAGACAGTAAATAATCAGGCTCAAGGGGCCACGAGTCACTGTGTGCTGGCAAAGAGCCCACACAGTGTGCAAAATGGTGGTCACGGCTTCATGCCAATGTTTATAAAATTGGTGGTGGGCCAGTCATCTGCAGACCCTGCGTTAAACGAGACAGAATTTTGGACAGGAATGGAACCCAAGAGAGAGAAAAGCAGGCAGGAGAGTGACAGGACGTCTGTGCCTGCTGCAGAAGCACCAGACTTGGAGCTAAGACAGCAAAGAAGAGGCGCTTCCGGCCGGGCGCAGCGGCTCATGCCTGTAATCCCAGCACTTTGGGAGGCTGAGGCGGGCAGATCACGAGGTCAAAAGATGGAGGCCATCCTGGCCAACATGGTGAAACCCTCTCTCTACAAAAAATACAAAATTTAGCTGGGCATGGTGGCACATACCTGTGGTCCCAGCTACTCAGGAGGCTGAGGCAGAAAAATCACTTGAACCCAGGAGGCGGAGGTTGCAGTGAGCCGAGATTGCGCCATTGCACTCCAGCCAGGCAACAGAGCAAGACTCCATCTCAAAAAAAAAAAAAAAAAAAAAAAAGGGCCGGGTGCGGTGGCTCAAGCCTGTAATTCCAGCACTTTGGGAGGCCGAGGCGGGTGGATCACGAGGTCGAGAGATCGAGACCAACCTGGTCAACATGGTGAAACCCCGTCTCTACTAAAAATACAAAACATTAGCTGGGCATGGTGGCACGTGCCTGTAATCCCAGCTACTCAGGAGGCTGAGGCAGGAGAATTGCCTGAACCCAGGAGGCGGAGGTTGCGGTGAGCCGAGATCGCGCCATTGCACTCCAGCCTGGGTAACAAGAGCGAAACTCCGTCTCAAAAAAAAAAAAAAAGAAAAAAAAAAAAAAAAAAAAAGAGGCGTTCTAGACATGTCATCTTCCAAAATTCGTCGAAAACAGAGGAAGATGGCAGGGAAAAGCCTCCCTGAAACCAGCCATTTTCACATGCCTGGCACCTACAAACCACAACATGGTGGCCGACAGGAAGCTCCTGACCAGAGGAGGGCGGCCCAGAAAGCAAAGGACTCCTTCCCAGAGGCGAGCGGGTAGGGTGTGTGCGGTGCCAAGGCAGGAGCCGTCCTGGGAGTGCGCCGAGGAGGGACGGGAGGAGGGAGGAGGCGGTGTCAGAACAGAGAGACTGGCAGGGAGCAAGGCCACCCAACACACACAGACACACAGAAGCCAAGCCAGCCAGCCGACTGAGGAGCTACGTGCCCTGCCTCTCCCTGAGCTGCTCTTTGCCAACTGCAGCCTCCAGCTGAAGTCAGTCATCACAGTGAAGCTGCCACGAGAGAGCCCTAGACATCCAGGGGTGAGGCCGTGGGCCACAGTCAGCAACACACAACCTCAGAGAAAGTTCTCTTGCAAAAGCTCAAGGGACAGATACAAGACTTCAGAGAAGGGATAACAGGAAAAGAGGTGGAAAGTGAGCTGGGAGAGCTCAGAAGAAAGGGTGATCCGAGAAGAGGCTTCCGAGCAAAGCCGGCATACACCCGGGAGCTCGGGAAGAAAGCTGTGCTCCGTTCCCGCAACGCTCCAAGGCCCTTCCCAGCGTGGACCCCAAACTCCAGGCACTGACTCCCCATCTTACCCTTCAAATACTCTCTGATCCGCTCCTTCAGTTCCACAGACTTGTTTTTGCTTCTTTCACAAATTACCTATTGAAAAAAAAAGGGTGTCTAAATCTTATCTTATCATAACATTTCCTTATCAGTATAATGATTTTAGAAAGTGACTTAAAGTCAGTGAAGTGGAATAGTATCTTTTTTTTTTTTTTTTTTGAGACGGAGTTTCGCTCTTGTTACCCAGGCTGGAGTGCAATGGCGCGGTCTCGGCTCACCGCAACCTCCGCCTCCTGGGTTCAGGCAATTCTCCTGCCTCAGCCTCCTGAGTAGCTGGGATTACAGGCACGTGCCACCATGCCCAGCTAATGTTTTGTATTTTTAGTAGAGACGGGGTTTCACCATGTTGACCAGGATAGTCTCGATCTCTCGACCTCATGATCCACCCGCCTCGGCCTCCCAAAGTGCTGGGATTACAGGCTTGAGCCACCGCGCCCGGCCGGAATAGTATCTTAATCTAAAGATTCAATAAAGCTCACACTCAAAAAACGTGTGAAGAGTATGGCCCGTTTCTGAAGTCTCAGGGGACAGGTCAGAGACCACACTCTGGGATTCGGTGTCTTTACCTCTTCTTCGTGCTCCCTACACTTTCTAACGTCTGCAAGGAGAGGAAACTTAAAAGCACACCATCAAGAAAAGCAGAAGCCTGTGAGCACATCTGCACTTTCTCAGTCGTCTGAGTTTCACTTCCAGGAAGCCTGGCCATACATACACTTTCCGTTGTGAGGCTGAGTCAGGCTGGAGCTCCTAACACGGAACACAAAAGTTCTATTTTTGCAACTACAGATGACAGAAATCAGCTTCCTCGGCCCTTGGAGAATTGCAGCAGTAAGATTTTTTGCTAGCAACGATACAAAAACCAACAACCTTCAAATAAGAGGAAAGAAAGGAACCAGCCTCTGCAAGAAACTAAGACTATCGATGCAATCACAGTTTTGAGTCTGTGACTAAGTGTGAGCTTGGAAAGTCCAATGCTTTTATTTAAAATGCCGGGAGTTTTAAGTTGGTTACCAAATAACATTTTTATGTTGAAGAAGTGCAGATACACACATATATACACACAAAATTGAATTACATACATGCAAAATAATGGCAATTTCTCAGTTGTAGAATTTTCTGGTGAATTTTATTCTTTCTGGTCATGAGGTATTTTAAATTTTCTATAGCGAGTGAGTATTGCTGATGCCTATGTAGTAACAGGAATTACAGAGGGGCGTGGGAGAGAACACCACCACCAGAAGATCCTTACAGCTTTTCTTCCTAAAGGGCTGGAAGACCGTGAGCAGCTCACAGCTGTGATACAGAACAAATCAAACTCGTCCTTCAGTTCTGAGAGGGTCCTGATCCCTCTTGCACCTTCCGGGCGTAAAACACACATCCGCCCTCTGTAAGGTGCACTTTGCTCAGTTCATAATGCCTGACGGACAAGGCTTGTCTGGGTCAGATGAGCATAAGTGTGTGAGCAGCTTGGCACAGCGCCTAGTACACACTGAGCTGAATACAATTTAGCTGCTTTCAGCGGCATCATCCTCACCATCACCACCATCACCACTACCATCATCCTTGCCACCATCACCACAATCACTGCTATCTTCATCATCCTCACCATCATCCGCACCATCACCATCCTCAGCATCACAACCACCACCATCGCCATTATCCTCACCACCATCATCCCCATCAGAACCACCCTCACCATCACCATCACCACCATTATCACCATCACAATCACCATCAGCACCATCATCACCATCACAATCACTATCAGCACCACCATTACCACCTCTGTTCTCTCTGACTCTGGCCAACTGATGTGTTCAGAGAGGGAACTTGGTAAAAGACTGTGAGCTGTTCAGAGCAACTGACTGCCAGTTTTAGGAAAGTAAAATAAAATAAATTCACCAAACTGTGTGAGTTCCTCCCCTCCTGGTTCTACAGATGCATCTTCACAAAATGCATCTTACTCAACAGCAGGACTCTAACGCGTGCCGTGAGGCAAACACAACTCATACAGAGCTCCGTGTGGCTTCACTGTGCCTGTCTGTGACCACAGACTGTAAAGCTACATGTTTTCATCTCTTAACTCTAGAGAGTGACTGCATTTTAACAAGTACTTACATCTTCAGGTGTTTTATCATATTTATTCCTTGGGTTTTTTACAGTCAAATGATGTGACGAAAGCACATTGACTACGTCTGCATTTCCAAACTTACACGCAAAATGCAACGGTGTGTCATAGCCCTGAAAAAAGCAGAGGAAACACAATTATTTACACTTGTCTCATAAGTGGCTCTAAGGTGAAAATACTTACACATTTTTTTAAAAAAGACTCACAAACAAAATGGCCATAAAAGACACTGCTTTTATAATGAAAAAATACTTGGCATTCTAACACATTCCCACTTCATGCAAGGCTTGAGCTCAGCAGCGGACCTGGGTGTCCAGGCCCTGGAGGAGCTTACACTCTCCACCAACAGTGAACAGGAGCTTTAATCTTTCAGGGCCCAGTACAATATCACATAACACATGCCCAAAAAGTAAAATAAACCCCATGGTGAAAAAAAGGCTTCCGGGGGTAGGAGGGGTCAAGAGAAGGAAAAGCCTGTCTTTAGCACCCTTTAAAAGAGGGCGTCCCCTGGCCGGGTGCGGTGGCTCAAGCCTGTAATCCCAGCACTTTGGGAGGCCGAGGCGGGTGGATCACGAGGTCAAGAGATCGAGACCATCCTGGTCAACGTGGTGAAACCCCGTCTCTACTAAAAAAAATACAAAAAATTGGCTGGGCATGGTGGCGCGTGCCTGTAATCCCGGCTACTCAGGAGGCTGAGGAGGAGAATTGTCTGAACCCAGGAGCCGGAGGTTGCGGTGAGCCGAGATCGCGCCATTGCACTCCAGCCTGGGTAACAAGAGCGAAACTCCGTCTCAAAAAAAAAAAAAAAAAAAAAAAAGAGGGCGTCCCCCTTCACAGCACTGCCTCTGCGTGGGCCTGGCCCGGCTGGCTGGCACTCATCAGTGACTCCAACCTGCCTGTTTGCTGCACTTGGGATGAAACAACGCCACAGGTCAGGTGGAGGGTGGGGCATGAGCATCAGCCAGGATTGCTGTCACCTTTTCTCAGGAGCTACGAAGATCCTTCCTGTTTGTAAGCAGTCACACCCCAGCAGCCTGTATCCTACACCAGGGCCCCGAGTGTCAGGGTGTCAGGTGGTGAGGTCTGCAGGGACAGCTCTGTGCCTTAGGGGCTCTTGGTAGGATGCTGAGGGCTTGCCTGCCGTGTGCATGGCTCTGCCACTCCCAGGGCGGGAAGAGCTGCTCAGCTCAAGGTTTTCTGCTCAGGAGAGTGTGTGTCCTCTGACAACCGTGTCCCCAGACAGTTTAGACACCCTTGGAGATGGCACTCCACACACAACAAAGACACAGGGGCCAGGGAACCCCAGCACCTGGTATCCTTTGTCCAGGGTTAAAATCAGCCTGTGGAGGCCGGGCGCGGTGGCTCAAGCCTGTAATCCCAGCACTTTGGGAGGCCGAGGCGGGTGGATCACGAGGTCAAGAGATCGAGACCATCCTGGTCAACATGGTGAAACCCCGTCTCTACTAAACATGCAAAAAATTAGCTGGGCATGGTGGTGCGTGCCTGTAATCCCAGCTACTCAGGAGGCTGAGGCAGGAGAATTGCCTGAACCCAGGAGGCGGAGGTTGCGGTGAGCCGAGATCGCGCCATTGCACGCCAGCCTGGGTAACAAGGGTGAAACTCCGTCTCAAAAAAAGCAGCCTGTGGGATTTGGTGAGAAGGCAGGTTGCAGGGGTGTAACTGATGTATCTTTTCCTTAAAGTTATTCTAACGAGTCACTTGTCGATAAAGCATTCTTTTAAGAAAAGAACTTTAAAAAGCTAAAACATAAAAGCGCGAGTGGAGGGTGGGCACGCACCATCTTGTCGGGGGTGTTGAGGTAGAGATCGACGACGTAGCGGATGCGCTTTTGCAGCATGGCCTCGTCGTCATCGGGGTACATCAGCCGCATGAAGTCGGGGTTCTCCAGGACATCCAGGGTCAGCTGGCAGATGGAAGCCTGGTCCTCCTTGGCGGCCACATGCATCACGTTGTACCTGCACCCCTCCTGAAAGGGAACCGTGCGCTCTGAGCTTCCTCCCTGTCTCACGCGGATGCACCCCGTGCAAAGTGCCACGGGCACGAAGGAGCCAGTGACGCTGCACACCCACCTGCACGATGGTTGGGTTGTCCCCTGAGCCAATCAGGTACCGGGGGTTGCTCCAGATGAGATCAGAAAAGGTGTCCTCCTCTCCCTTCTCCACAGCTTTCCGAAGCTTGGCGGTGAGGTCCTGTGTGCGGGGATTTTTGTAGCTGTTGGCTCGCTCTTTGTTGACTGTTTCCGATTCAGACAAGCACAAACCATCTGTCAGTAAGAGACAGAATTTAAGGATGATTAGTTTCACCAAAAGTCACTCATCATCCACACACCCTGTAATAAGGAATAAAGAGCTTTCAGGGCTAGCTCATGCCTGTAAACCCAGCACTTTGGGAGGTTGAGGCGGGCGGATCACGAGGTCAAGAGTTCAAGACCAGCCTGGCCAACATGCTGAAACTCCATCTCTACTAAAAATACAAAAATTAGCAGGGCGTGGTGTCAAGTGCCTTAATTCCAGCTACTGGGGAGGCTGAGGCAGGAGAACTATCTGAACTCGGGAGGCAGAGGCTGCAGTAAGCTGAGATGGTGCCACTGTACTCCAGTATGGTGACAGAGCAAGACTCTGTCTCCAAAAAATAAAATAAAAGAGGGGAGGCACAGGTGAGAAATGATGAGATGGGCTCGTGGCCACTGACCCAAGCCCGCAGAGGCAGTCAGCGCACCCCTGTGAGCAGAGCAAGCTGGGAGAGCACCCAGACCCGGCTGCAATCTTGCTGGGAAAGGCTGTGTGAATGAGGCAAAGTTTGGTGAACTTTTTTTCTTCAGAGACAGGGTCTGGCTCTGTCTCCAAGGCTGGAGTGTGGTGGCACGATCATAGCTCACTGCAGCCTCGACCCTCCTGGGATCAACTGATCTTCCCACCTCAGCCTCCCAAGTAGCTGGGACTACAGCTGTGTGCCACCACGCCTGGTTATATATGTGTATGTGTATGCATGTATTTTTAGAGATGGGGTCTCACTATGTTGCCCAGACTGGTCTCAAACTCCTGGCTTCAAGAGATCCTTCTGCCTCAGTTCCCAAAAGTGTTAGAATTACAGGAATGAGTCACCACACCCGGCCAGTGAACTCCGAAAGCTCGGTCAGCAGGTAGAGAAGGAATCACGGCAGCTGCGGTGAAGGGAGCATCACCAGCAATCACACAAGACCTCCAATGCGCGCAGCGTTTCTGCAAAGGTCGAGTGCTCCGTAAGTGATTTCTGGTTTTTTTTGAGATGGAGTCTTGCTCTGTCACCCAGGCTGGAGTGCAATGGCACAATCTCAGCTCACCGGAACCTCTGCCTCCCAGGTTCAAGCAATTCTCCTGCCTCAGCTTCCTGAGTACCTGGGATTACAGATGCACACCACCATGCCTAGCTAATTTTTTTTTTTTTTTTTTTGAGACGGAGTTTCGCTCTTGTTACCCAGGCTGGAGTGCAATGGCACGATCTCGGCTCACCGCAACCTCCGCCTCCTGGGCTCAGGCAATTCTCCTGCCTCAGCCTCCTGAGTAGCTGGGATTACAGGCACGTACCACCATGCCCAGCTAATTTTTTGCACTTTTTTTTTAGTAGAGACGGGGTTTCACCATGTTGACCAGGATGGTCTCGATCTCTCGACCTCGTGATCCACCCACCTCAGCCTCCCAAAGTGCTGGGATTACAGGCTTGAGCCACTGCGCCCGGCGCTTTTTTTTTTTTTTGAGACAGAGTTTTCTCTTTCACCCAAGCTGGAAGTGCAGTGGCGCTATCTTGGCTCACTGCACTTCTGCCTTCTGGTTTCAACCGATTCTCTTGCCTCAGCCTCCCAAGTAGCTGGGATTACAAGTGCCCGCTACCACACCCGGCTAATTTTTGTATTTTTAGTAGAGATGGGATTTCACCATGTTAGCCAGGCTGGTCTCGAACTCCTGACCTCGTGATCTGCGTGCCTTGGCCTCCCAAAGTGCTGAGACTACAGGTGTGTGAGCCACCAGGCCTGGCCTGATTTATGTCTGAAAGTGATTTCCTTCTGAGGAAGCTTCCCCACCTGAAGCTATACCTCTTTCCAGGACTGGGGCATCTGCATAATCACGCTCATCTGTAGGAGCGTCCAGCCGAAGTCTGACCCATACCCACCTCCCAGCTCAGAACGAGGGTTTTGTTTGAAGACGTTCAGCTGGGGAGCTGAGGCCAGACAAAAGGGAAAGCCAGTGATCTGTAACACGCTAACTGTGAAGAGCGCCTACAAACAAAACCCTCATTCTCAGCTGGGAGGTGGCTCTGGGTCAGACTTCTGGCTGGACGGTCCTACAGGTGAGCCTGATTGTGCAATGTCCCAGTCCTAGACGTAGGTATAGCTTCAGTGGGGAAGTAGACTGATCTCAGTATCAAAAAAGACCCCAGGCCAGGCACAGGGGCTCAGGCCTGTCATCTCAGCACACTGGGAGGCTGAGACAGGAGGATTGCTTGATGCCAGGAATTCAACCAGCCTGGGTAACATGGCAAAACCCTGTCTCCATAAAGCATTTTTAAATTCCATGGCCGGGCATGGCGGCTCACGCCTGTAATCCCAGCACTTTGGAAGGCTGAGGTGGGTGGATCACAAGATCAGGAGTTCAAGAACAGCCTAACACAGCGAAACCCCATCTCTACTAAAAATACAAAAAATTAGCTGAACATGGTGGCGTGCACCTGTAGCCCCAACTACTGAAGAGGCTGAGGCACCTGGGAGGTAGAGGTTGCAGGCAGCAGTGAGCTGAAATCGTGCCACTGCACTCCACCCTGGGCAACAGAGAGAGACTCCAACTTTAAAAAAAAAAAAAAAAAAAAAAAGAAAAGGATTTCCAGCTCTCTGGAATTCCCTTCCACACTCTTCATGGAAATCAAAAAAAGAAAAAAAAATTTTTAATTCCAGCCTGATCAACAAGGTGAAACCCCTGTGTCTACTAAAAATATAAAAATTGGCTGGGCATAGTGGTGGGCACCTGTAATCCCAGCTACTCAGGAAGCTGAGGCAGGAGAATCACTTGAACCCGGGAGGCAGAGGCTGCAGTGAGTGAAGATCGTGCCACTGCACTCCAGCCTGGGCAACAGAGTGAGACTCCATCCGAAAAAAAAAAAAAATTAGCTGGGTGTGGTGGTGCACACCTATTCCTTAGTTAACTGGGAGGCTGAAGCACGGGGACTGCTTAACCCCAGGAGCTCAAGGCTGCAGTGGGCGCACAAGAGTGCACTCCAGGCTGGCAAAAGAACAAGACCCTGTCTCTTTACAAAAAGACAGAAGAACAGAGAATCCAACAGGCCGGAGAGAGAGACACAGGCAGATGGAAGGGGCCACAGCGCTCTTTTCAGCACTTCTCCACAGTCGAGATGCTAAACACTGGCACATCAGCATCAGAGCGAGAGTGGCTTCCTGGTCTGCTCAGACCCCGATGACTCTACCCTCCTGGCGAAAAGAGGTTACCACAGAGGAGGAAAGAAGGCGGGACACAGTGCGGGGTAAAAGACGGGAGCGGCTGCATCATTTACCTTTCGACCCATCACTGCTAAAGAGCGGCGCCACTTTCACAGGAGAAAGTGGTAACGATGTTCTGCTTGGCGAAGGGAAATAATCACAAATTCCTCTAGCAAATTTCTCAGCATCTTCTCTGGTTGAAAAAGCTTTAAAGCGGGACCCTTTGATCATTTTGACGGCTTGCAGCGCTTCCTTTTTATTTACGTAAACATGGACCCTTTCTGGGTGGGAAAGCAACAAACGAACATCAGAAATGAGGGACTGTAGCAGGTCACGCCCTGCCTTCCATCATCAGCTCACATGTCTGCTACCCAGTCGCCAGGCTTAGTTCAGATCTTTATTCCTGAAGAAAAAAGGCCTTAGCTAGCCAAAATAACAGAATAAACAAGCTGGATCACGCATGTAGATGCATGTGAATAACATGATACATATTATAGACACGTATGTAATTATACATCCCAAGATTCTAGCGTAAAAAATAAATTTCATATAAAGATCTAATTGAAGGCTGGGCGCGGTGGCTCACGCCTGTAATCCCAGCACTTTGGGAGGCCGAGGCGGGTGGATCACGAGGTCAAGAGATCGAGACCATCCTGGTCAACATGGTGAAACCCCGTCTCTACTAAAAATACAAAAAATTCGCTAGGCATGGTGGTACGTGCCTGTAATCCCAGCTACTCAGGAGGCTGAGGCAGGAGAATTGCCTGAACCCAGGAGGCGGAGGTTGTGGTGAGCCGAGATCGCGCCATTGCACTCCAGCCTGGGTAATAAGAGTGAAACTCTGTCTCAAAAAAAAAAAAAAAATCTAATTAAAAATAATTGAGGCCGGGGACTGTGGCTCACAATTGTAATCCCAACACTTTGGGAGGCTGGGGTGGGAGGATCACCCGAGGTCAGGAGTTCAAGACCAATCTGGCCAACACGGTGAAACCCCGGCTCTACTACAAATACAAAAATTAGCTGGACATAGTGGCGCATGGCTGTAATCCCAACTACTTGGGAAGCTGAGGAAGGAGAATCACCTGAAACTGGGAGGCAGAGGTTGCAGTAAGCCAAGATCACGCCACTGCACTACAGCCTGGGCAGTATGAGCAAAACTTCATTTCAAAAATGTGAATAAATAGCCGGGCGCGGTGGCTCAAGCCTGTAATCCCAGCACTTTGGGAGGCCGAGGCGGGTGGATCACGAGGTCGAGAGATCGAGACCATCCTGGTCAACATGGTGAAACCCCGTCTCTACTAAAAATACAAAAAATTAGCTGGGCATGGTGGCACGTGCCTGTAATCCCAGCTACTCAGGAGGCTGAGGCAGGAGAATTGCCTGAACCCAGGAGGCGGAGGTTGTGGTGAGCCGAGATCGTGCCATTGCACTCCAGCCTGGGTAACAAGAGCAAAACTCCATCTCAAAAAAAAAAAAAAAAAAAAAATGTGAATAAATAAATAATTGAAATGGTCTCGATCTCTTGACCTCGTGATCCACCCACCTCGGCCTCCCAAAGTGCTGGGATTACAGGCATGAGCCACCGTGCCCGGCAATTTTTTATATTTCTAATAGTGACGGGGTTTCACCATGTTGGCCAGGATGGTCTCGAACTCCTGACCTCATGATCCACTTGCCTCTGCCTCCCAAAGTGCCTGGATTACAGGGGTCTGAGCCACCGCTCCCGGCCAGCAAGACCAGTCTCAGAAAAAAAAAATAAAAATAAAAATTGGCCAGGCACAGTGGCTCACACCCATAACCCCAGCACTTTGGGTGGCCAAGGTGGGCAGATTATGAGGTCAAGAGAACAAGACCATTCTGGCCAACATGGTGAAACCCTGTCTCTACTAAAAATACAAAAATAAGCCAGGCGTGGTAGCAGGCGCCTGTAATCCCAGCCACTCGGGAGGCTGAGGCTTGAACCCGGTAAGCAGAGGTTGCAGTGAGTTGAGAATGTGCCATTTCACTCCAGCCTGGGGGACAAGAGCAATTGTCCCCCCAGAAATTTTAAATTAGCTAGGTGGCTCACGCCTGTAATCCAAGCATTTTGGGAGGCCACCGTGGGCAGATCACTTGAGCCCATGAGTTGGAGACTAGCCTGGGCAACATGGGGAAACCTCACCTCTACCAAAAACACACACAAAAATGGCCAGCGTAGTGGCCAATGCCTGTGATCCCAGCTATCAGGAGGCTGAGGTGGGAGGATTACTTGAGTCTGGGAGGCAGACATTGCAGTGAGTTGTTAAGATCACACCACTGCATTCCAACCTGGGTGAGAGTGAAACCCCGGTCTCAAAAAAAATAAATAAATAACCCAATTAGCTAGGCGTGGTGGTGTGTGCCTATAATCCTTAGCAGTTTGGGAGGCCAAGATGGGTGGATTGCTCGAGGTCAGGAGTTCGAGAGCAGCCTGGGTAACATGGCAAAACCCTATCTCTACAAAAAAGACAAAAATTAGCTGGGTGTAGTGGCTGCATGCCTGTGGTCCCAGCTACTAAGGAGGCTGAGTTGGGAGGATCACCTGAGCCCAGAGATGTAGAGGCTGCAGTGAGCCATGACTGCACCACTGCGTTGCAGCCTAGGTGACAAAGTGAGACCCTGTCTCAGATAAATGAATAAATAAAAACAATAAAACTACGATTCTTTGATGCTGAAAATTACTTAAACAATCACTGGCCATTTGCATTCATTAACATAAAAGGTGTCCAGGTTACAATGAATTTTAAAAAGGGAGAGGTAACAAAGTTCCCAGCCAACAGCAGCAGCCAGTACATATGAATATTTGTATCTCTAAGTCCAGCACATCTCATAGAATCCAATTTACCTAACACACTTTAAAAGTTCTCATGTAGAGCCACACGCGGTGGCTCAAGCCTGTAATCCCAGCACTTTGGGAGACTGAGGCGGGTGGATCAAGAGCTCAGGAGTTTGAGATCAGCCTGGCCAATATGGTAAAACCCCGTCTCTACTGAAATATAAAAATTCGTCAGGCGTGGTGGCACATGCCTGTAGTCCCAGCTACTCGGGAGGCTGAGGCAGAAGAACTACTTGAGCTGAGATCATGCCTCTCTGTACTCCAGCCTGGACAACAAAGCGAGAGACTCCGTCTCAAAAAAAAAATAAAAAAATAAAAAATAGGCCGGGCGCGGTTGCTCAAGTCTGTAATCCCAGCACTTTGGGAGGCCGAGGCGGGTGGATCACGAGGTCGAGAGATCGAGACCATCCTGGTCAACATGGTGAAACCCCATCTCTACTAAAAACACAAAAAAATAGCTGGGCATGGTGGCTCGTGCCTGTAATCCCAGCTACTCAGGAGCCTGAGGCAGGAGAATTGCCTGAACCCAGGAGGCGGAGGTTGCAGTGAGCCGAGATCGCGCCATTGCACTCCAGCCTGGGTAACAAGAGCGAAACTCCGTCTCATTAAAAAAAAAAGAAAAAAGAAAAAAGAAAAAAGAAAAAAATAATAAAAAAATAAAAAATAAAAAGTGGCGGAACACGGTAGCTCAAGCCTGTAATCCCAGCACTTTGGGAGGCCAAGGTGGGTGGATCATGAGGTCAAGAGACTGAGACCATCCTGACTAACATGGTAAAACCCCATCTCTACTAAAAATACAAAAATTAGCTGGGTGTGGTGGCGTGCACCTGCAGTCCCAGTTACTCAGGAGGCTGAGGCAGAATTGCCTGAACCCGGGAGGCCGAGGCTGCAGTGAGCCGAGATTGTGCCACTGCACTCCAGCCTGGCGCCTGGTGACAGAGTGAGACTCTGTCTCAAAAAAAAAAAAAAAAAAAAAAAAGTTCTCACATGGATTCACAAATATTTCAGAAAAGTTCTTTATAAAAATGTTAATAGTGGTTGACTGGATGAAGAGATTATGGTGATTAGATTTTCTTTTTAATCTGTATTTTTCCATTCTGAAAACTCATTCTGCCCCTCCCCGTGTGTGCTATCTGTGTAAGGAAATAGTAGACAACGGTCCCATTACCATTTCTTGCTGGGACGTCCTCATACACTGGACACACCCCATAGTACAGAGGAGGCTCCGCAGACTCAGTCGCTCCAGCCCCGGGGGTCCCGGCCCCCGCCCCAGTGCTGGGGGACAACTCAGTCTTGGACGTCACAGATCCCTCCTCTGGGGGATTCAGGCCCACACTGTAACCAAAATCTCTGTCTCCAGAAAAACCAGCCTGATCAGCTGGGTTCCCTTCAGCTGACTCAAAAATCCTTGGTGTGTCTTGGCTGAGAGCTATGGCAGCTGCCTCATGGTGGTCAAAAGAAGGCAGCCTTCCTCCTTGCTCCAGTAAAGCCTGAGCCAACTTTTTCTCAAAAATAAACCTTGTAGTTGATGTAATGGGTCCACATTTCAATCCAGCTTTGATGATTTCCTCTCTAAGGTCATCTGGATTCAGAAGTTTCAATCGAGCCAAGATGGTATCCATTGTCATTTCACCTAGGGCCAAGACAAAAAAAGTCACAAAATACTAGCACGTGCTAAAGCTGGGGATGGGTACTAGGGTTCATTATTATTGTATCAATTTCTGTGTATTCCATCAAAAAGTTTTCAGCCAGGTGCGGTGACTCAAGCCTGTAATCCTAGCACTTTGGGAGGCCAAGGTGGGCAGATCACAAGGTCAGGAGATAGAGACGATCCTGGCTAACACGGTGAAACCCCATCTCTACTAAAAATACAAAAAGTTAGCTGGGTGTGGTGGCACGTGGCTGTAGTCCCAGCTACTTGGGAGGCTGAGGCAGGAGAATCACTTGAACCTGGGAAGCAGAGGTTGAGGTGAGCTGAGATCGCACCACTGCATTCCAGCTTGGGCAACAAGAGCAAAACTCCATCTCTTAAGAAAAAAAAACAACATTCTTTCTTTTATTTTTTAAGACGGAGTCTCACTCTGCCACTCTGTGTAGTTGTGGAATCTCGGCCCACTGTAACCTCCGCCTCTTGGGTTCAAGCATTTCTCCTGCCTCGGCCTCCCGAATAGCTGGGATTATAGGAACCCACCATAATGACTGGCTAATTTTTGTATTTTTAGTAGAGAGAGGGTTTCACCATGTTGGCCAGGCTGGTCTTGAACTCCTGGCTTCAGGTGATCCACCCACCTCAGCCTCCCAAAGTGCTAGGATTACAGGCATGAGCCACCAAGCCCGGCCTAATGTCACCTTTTTAATGTGAGCTAACTGGAGGGAGGTTTTGTCCCTGCAACCAAGCAAGCCCTAAATAGAAAAAGTACATTATATGGCATCACTAACTGTGCAGCCTTAGCCAAGTTACTTAAAACTTTAGACCTCGGTTTCCTCATCTATAAAATGGACATACTTGCCAGGCACTCGCGCCTGTAATCCCAACGCTATGGGAAGGCAAGGAGGGTGAATCACCTGAGGTCAGATGTTTGAGACCAGCCTGGCAAACACGGCGAAAACCCATCTCTACTAAACATACAAAAAATTAGTCTGGTGTGGTGGCAGGTGCTTGTAATCCCAGCTACTCGGGAGGCTGAGGCGGAGAATCACTTGAACCCGGGAGGCGGAGGCTACAGTGAGCCGAGATCACACCACTGCACTCCAGCCTCGGTGACAGAGTGAGACTCCAGCTCAAAAAAATAAAATAAATAAAATGGACATACTAATAGCTCTCCTCCTTAGGGCATAGTGAAAACTGCATAAAATAATGCAGGAGGTCTTTGACACTATGCCTGGCACTGACGAATGACCATAAATGTCAGCAGCTGCTACTGTGCTGTCAAGGGATACAAACTTACTAATCCTTCAGAGTAAGCACATAATGTGTTAGAAAGTCGGCTTGAGGCCGGGCGCGGTGGCTCAAGCCTGTAATCCCAGCACTTTGGGAGGCCGAGGTGGGTGGATCACGAGGTCAAGAGATCGAGACCATCCTGGTCAACATGGTGAAACCCCGTCTCTACTAAAAACACAAAAAAATTAGCTGGGCATGGTGGCATGTGCCTGTAATCCCAGCTACTCAGGAGGCTGAGGCAGGAGAATTGCCTGAGCCCAGGGGGTGGAGGTTGCGGTGAGCCGAGATTGCGCCATTGCACTCCAGCCTGGATAACGAGAGCGAAACTGTGTCTCAAAAAAAAAAAAAAAAGAAAGTCGGCTTGAATAAAAACAACAATGTATGCTGTTACTAATACTCTTAATACAAAACGCAAACGTCTATTCATGTGTGCACAAAGAGAGGAGAGAGTGGAAACTGGGTGGAGACCAGATGCCCAGAACGGAATAAAACAAACGGAGCAGAAGAGATGGGGCGGGCGCGGTGGCACAAGCCTGTCATTCCAGCACTGTGGGAGGCTGAGGGGGCAGATCACTTGAGTTCCGAAGTTTGAGACCAGCCTGGGTGGGCAACCCCGTCTCTACCAAAACAATTAGCCGAGCACAGTGGTGCGTACCTATGGTCCCAGCTACTCAGGGGGCTAAGCCAGGAGGATCACTTGAGCCTAGGAGATGGAGGCCACAGTGAGCCGAGACAGCACCCCTGCAGTTCATCCTGGGTGACAGAATCAGACTCTGTCTCAAAAAAAAAAAGAAGGGATCGGGGGAATAATGCTTCTGAATTTAAGTTTCTATAGGGTTCCGACTTTTTAAAATCATGTTTGTGATTTACGTACTCAAGAAATAAATAAAGCCAGGCGCAGTGGCTGAATTTGGGAGGTCGAGGCTGGTGGATCACTCGAGGTAAGAAGTTTGAAACCAGCCTGGCCAATGTGGTAAAATCCCGTGGTAAGCCTCTACTAAAAATACAAACATTAGCCGGACATGGTAGCACGCGAATCACCGTCCAGGCTGTCCGTTAATGTTATTTCGTGGTTTGCACATTTGCAGTGTGATTAGGTAAGACACTAACATTTGGGGAATGTAGGCCCTGATACACAGGATTTCTTTTTCTTTTCTTTTTTCTTTTTTGAGACTAAGTCTCTCTCTGTCACCCACGCTGGAGTACAGTGGTGTGATCTCGACTGCAACCTCCCTCTTTCAGGTTCAAGTGATTCTCCTGCCTCAGCCTCCTGCATAGCTGGGACTATAGGCACTCGCCACCACACCCGGCTAATTTTTTCTATTTTAGTAGAAACAGGTTTCACTGTGTTGCCCAGGCTGGTCTCAAACCCCTGAGCTCAGGCAATCCACCTGCCTCGGTCTCCCAAAAGTTTAGGATTACAGGTGTCCGCCACCCTGCCTGGCCCACGGGATTTAAATTCTCACTTTGCAATAATTACAGACCTAAGTCTGTAACATCTAAATGTTGCAAAAATTGAACAGAGAGATCCTGTGGGCCCACCACCCAGCTTCCCCCAATGGTTGACATCTTATATAACTAAAACGTTACCAAAACCAAGACACTGGCACTAACACAACACAGCATCCCCGGACCTCGCCAGTCCCCGAAGGGCTCTGTGTTGGTGTCTTTGTGCATAATTCTATGGCAGTTATCACATGTAGAGACGTGTGTTAATCACTGTAAAAATCAAACACAAAACGGTCCCACTGCCACGAAGACCTCCCTCTGCTGCTCTAGAGACAAGTCCCACCTCCCCCATGACCCCCTGGGAACTACGAATTTGTTCTATCCCACAACTGTGTCATTTTAAGAATGTTACAGGCCGGGCGCGGTGGCTCACGCCTGTAATCCCAGCACTTTGGGAGGCCGAGGCGGGTGGATCACGAGGTCAAGAGATCGAGACCATCCGGGTCAACATGGTGAAACCCCGTCTCTACTAAAAATACAAAAAATAGCTGGGCATGGTGGCACGTGCCTGTAATCCCAGCTACTCAGGAGGCTGAGGCAGGAGAATTGCCTGAACCCAGGAGGCGGAGGTTGTGGTGAGCCGAGATCGCGCCATTGCACTCCAGCCTGTGTAACAGGAGCGAAACTCTGTCTCAAAAAAAAAAGAATGTTATAGAATTGGAATCCTACAGTACACAGCTTTGAGATTGGCTTTTCCCATTCAGCATCATGCCCTTTAGACCCACCACATGGCTGAGTGGATGCTGAGGAGTGGCACTCTGTGGCATCAACATGTACATTTAAGCATTCACCCCTAGAGGGACATTTGGGTTATTTTACTTTCTGGCAATTACAAATAGAGTGGCTGTGAGCATCAAACATGGGTTTTTGTGTGGAAACAGTTTTAATGAGTCTAAAAGCTCAGGAACGCAGAGCAGGCCTAACTTCCCAGAAACCCGCCAGGCTGACTTCCAGAGTAGCTGCACCACTCACCACTCCCGCCCGCAACGCACGAGACCCAGTTTCTCTGCATCTCTGGGGGACTCGTGGAAGCATCCGTGCTTTCTATTTCAGCAGCTCTCAGAACACCAGCCTCACCCCCAGCCAGCTGGTCCAGAGCTCTGCTTGGATGACACCACTGGTGACAGTAATAGGGCACTTAGTGGCGCTTCATACATACGAAGTGCTTCACTTGCCCAACTCCCAAAGTATCCTACTAACCAGGCACTATCAACATCCCTGTTCCTAATCCAGCAGGCCAAAAACACACACGTTAAGCCCACAGCAATAAGGGGTAAGGCCGGATGTGGTGGCTCACGCCTGTAATCCCAGCACTTTGGGAGGCCGAGGCAGGAGGATCGCCTGAGGTCAGGAGTTCGAGACCAGCCTGGCCAACACGGTGAAACCCCGTTTCTACTAAAATTACAAAAATCAGCCAGGAATGGTGGCAGGCACATTTAGTCCCAGCTACTCAGGAGCCTGAAGCAGGAGAATCACTTGAGCCCAGGAGATGGGGCTGTAGAGAGTCAAGATCGCACCACTGCACTCCAGCCTGGGCCACAGAGCGAGACTCCGTCTCAAAATAAATAAATAAACAAAAAATAAGTGGTAGGACCAGGACACAAACTCAACACCACCGTACAGGAACCCCCACTCAATCATCAGAAAGCACTGCTGCCCAGCAACTCACAGTCTGACAATTCGGGTAAAAACAAAACTCAGCGTCCCCGACTAGACTCTGGCACCATTCTTCAGACGCCAGATATGTGTGGGTTTTCTCCCCGCAAATCACGGAGGTGATCAGTTCTGCTGTGGACACAGGCTGGGTGTGGTCTGTGCAGTTCCATTCTAATTCAGTAATCTCTTCTGACAGCATCTTCCTGGAGACACCCTCAGACCCCACAGGTTAAGGGCTCAGCCCCACGAGACTGGCCCCCACTCCCAGTGCCAAGGCTGTTTGACCGGCGCTTCCGACGGACCACAACTGGGGTCCCCACAACGCCCTTCTCCAGTTCCGTTAATTTGCTGGAGTGGCTCCCGAACTCAGAGACATGTTTTATCTACTTTCACTTATCAGCATAGTATAAAAGGTTACAAAGAATACAGCTGAAGAGATGCGTGAGAGAAAACTAGGGGAAAGGGCTTGGAGATTCAGGGCCTCTCGGACACCGCCCCCAGGAACCCCCACGTGCTATGTGGAAGATCCCTGAACCCAGCCCTTTCGGGTTTTTACAGAAACTTCACTTCACAGGCATGAGTCATCAGCCACCGGTGATCAGCTCAACCTTCAGCCCGTCTCCCCTCCCCGGAGGTTGGGGGTGGGACTCAAAGGCCCCAAAACCTCTAACCCTGCCTCGGTCTCTCCTGCGACCAGCCACTCACTCAGCCTACAAAGGACATCAGTGTGGAGGTTCCAGGGACTCGAGGAGTCGTACGCCGGGAAGAGGGAATGGAAATGGGGTAACACACAGTTCACGATATCACAGTTACCTCAAACTTAAAATGACCCAAACCCACTGCTGATCTCCGCACCCCCAGGCCCGACAGCCCACCCCAAAGAATGAACACCCGCGTCGCCGTGTCCTCCAGCCGCAAACCCCGAGGTCATACTCGCCCTGACGTCGCTACCTCACGGTCAACGGCCGGTGACGGGGAGGCTTCACGCTCCAAACACGCCCGGGATCCAGGGGCTCCCTCCCCGGCCGCCCACCCGAGCCGGCACGCCCAGGTCCCCATCCCCGCGGCAAGCGTCTGCGCCCTCGCCCCGCCCAGCCCCGCCGCCTCCCGGCTCCGGTTCTCGCGGCGGCCTCGCCCAACTGCTGCGGCGCCGGGAGCCCGAGGAGCGCGGCCGGGCCGGGGCCAGGGGCGGGGGTCGGGCTGGGGTGCCGGGGCCTCACCTGGGGCGGGGGCCGCGGCCGCGCGCGGCGGAGGGACTGGGGTCCCGCTGCGGCCGAGGCCCCCCGGCCGCGGGCCCAGCCGCCGCACCAGCCAGCGCACGGCGATCAGCAGCACCGAGGCGCCCAGCAGCTCCCAGGCCAGCGCCGCCCACTCGGCCGCCGCCAGCCGCGGCCACAGCATGGCAGCCACCCGGGCCGCAGCCGCCGAAGAGCCCGCGCCGAGCGCCGCGCCCGTGCCAGGACCCCACGCCGGGCTGCCCGCGCCCCGCCTGACGGCGCCGCGCTCGGGGCGGCCGGGGCGGCTCGGGGACAGGGGCGGCGGCCCCGCTCAAGACTGCTCGGCGTGGGCGCGGCCCCGGCCCCGGGCCCCGAGCGGGCGGGGACGGGCGAGCGCGCGGGCGGGCGTGGCAGGCGGGTCGCGGGCAGCCCGGCGCGGGGTCCTGGGACGGGCGCGGCGCGCAAAGTGCGGGCGGGGGCGGGGCCGGGGCCGGGGCGGGGCCGGGGCGGGGCCGGGGGCGGGGCTCCGGGCGGCCGCGGTGTTCTGTGCTCCGAGCCCGAGGGCCGCGCAGTCCCGGGCAGGAGTCGGGAGGCCCCGCTCACTGGCACGCGAACCGGCCGGACGCTGCGCGGGGAGGGGTGGGGGCCGCCGGAGCTGCCCGTTTCCGTTTCTTCGCCGAGCTGCCTTGACGCGCGCGGTCGGAAGCGTGGGTTTTGCCGGGCACGGCGGCTGCGTCCGGGGTCCTAGCGCCTTGGGAGGCCAGGCGGGAGGATCTCCTCTGCCCAAGAGTTCGAGACCAGCCTGGGCAGATAGTTTGAAAGTCACGGCAAAGGCCGCAATTACTTTTGCACCGACGTAATAGACCCTGTCTCGAAAGAAGATGGAGGATTGTACTGTGTGTCAACCCTGTAACCCCAACACTTTGAGAGGCCCAGGCGGGCGGATCCCCTGAGGTCAGGAGTTCGAGACCAGCCTGGTCAACGTGGCGAAACCCCATCTCTACTAAAAATATAAAAATTAGCCGGGTGCGATGGCACGCGCTTGTAGTCCCAGCTACTTGGGAGGCTGAAAGGCAGGAGAATCGCTTGAACCCGGGAGGCGGAGGTTGCAGTGAGCCAGGATCGTGCCACTGCACTCCAGCCTGGGGACAGAGTGAGACTCAGGAAGGCCCCATCGATGCACTAGAAATGGGCCCTCACCACCTACTCAGTCTGCAGGCACCTGATCTTGCCTTTCCAAGCCTGCAGAACTGAGAGATTTCTGCTAATCCTAATCTCCCCAGTTTACGGTATTTTATTAGAGCAGCCAGAACGGACTGAACGGAAAGACAACCTTCCAGTGGCACAGCAGTGCAGCCCTAGCGATTCACCCTAGAGCAACGAACTTGGAAATCCACAGAGATTTGTTCAAAATATGGTAGCCTCAAACTGGGAACACCCCAAAAGAATGTCAGTAGGTAAACAGACAAATTGTGAAATTGTCATAGGCACATGCTATCATTATCGCATAGTCATATACTATTGAGGAACAACATGGCTGAATCTCAAAAATACACCATGCAAAAGAAACCAAACATAAAGAATGCATACAATTCCATTTGTTGTTGTTGGTTTTTTTTTTTTTTTTCTTTTTTGAGATGAAGTCTCTTGTGTCTCCCAGGCTGGAGTGCAGTGGTGTGATCCCAGCTCACTGCAACCTCCGCTCCCCTGGGGTTAAAGTGATTCTCTTACCTCAGCCTCCCAGGTAGCTGGGATTATAGGTGCATGCCACCACGCCTGGCTGATTTTAATATTTTGAGTAGAGACAGGGTTTTGCCATGTTGGCCGGGCTGGTCTCGAACTTCAGACCTCTGGTAATGCACCCCTCCCCCTGCCACCCAGCTGGGATGACAGACATGAGCCATCCCATCCAGCTGCCATTTATGTCTTTTTTTTTTTTTTTTTTTTTTTTTTTTTTTCAGACAGAATTTGGCTCTTGTTACCCACTGTATCTGGCCCACCATTTATGTCTTAAGAACAGGAAAGCTGCTGGGCCCGGTGGTTCACGCCTGTAATCCCAGCACTTTGGGAGGCCAAGGCGGGTGGATCACGAGGTCAAGAGATCGAGACCATCCTGGTCAACATGGTGAAACCCCGTCTCTACTAAAAATACAAAAGTTAGCTGGGCATGGTGGCACACGCCTGTAGTCCCAGCTACTCAGGAGGCTGAGGCAGGAGAATTGCCTGAACCCAGGAGACGGAGGTTGTGGTGAGCGGAGATCGCGCCATTGCACTCCAGCCTGGGTAACAAGGGGGAAAGTCTGTCTCAAAAAAAAAAAAAAAAACAGAATAAGGAGTACCTTGTTAGAATGAAACCTTGCCATTGCCATTTTTGATTAGTAGGTACTTGAGAACACTACTCTGTCCTTAGCGCCTCCCAGTTTTGACCTCTTTATGAACATGGGCCATCGCTGCTGCCTACCTCTGGGTAACTGGGTGAATTACCTACTTCCCTGAGCCTCAGGCTTCTTATTGGTAAAATGAGGATGATCATAGTATCTACTTGGCTGGGCACAGTGGTTTATGCGTATAATCCCAGCACCTTGGGAGGTGAATGTGGGAGGATTACTTGAGCCCAGGAGGTGGAGACCAGCCTGGGCAACATGGCAAGACTCCGTCTGTACTGAAAATTTCTTTTCTTTTTTTTTTTTTTTTTTTTGAGACGGAGTTTCGCTCTTGTTACCCAGGCTGGAGTGCAATGGCTCGATCTCGGCTCACCGCAACCTCCGCCTCCTGGGCTCAGGCAATTCTCCTGCCTCAGCCTCCTAAGTAGCTGGGATTACAGGCACGCGCCACCACGCCCAGCTAGTTTTTTTTTTGTATTTTTAGTAGAGACGGGGTTTCACTATGTTGACCAGGATGGTCTCGATCTCTCGACCTCGTGATCCACCCGCCTCGGCCTCCCAAAGTGCTGGGATTATAGGCTTGAGCCACCGTGCCCGGCTTTGTACTGAAATTTTAAAAAAATTAGCTGGATATGGCGGCTCATGCTTTGAGGAGGGAAGATCACTTGAGCCTGGGAGTTCAAGGCTGCAGTGAGCCAAGATTGCGCCGCTGCACTCCAGCCTGGGAGAGAGAGACAGAGAGACAGAGTGAGACCCTGTCTAAAAAACAGACACATACATATATAAATAAAAAGGTAATTATGTAAGTCCTTGCTACAGAGCCTCCATACATGAGGGGCTTTATAACGAGTTGTTACACTACTTTGATAGTTTAAACCATAAATTCAAGTTTTACATATATGCATGCCATAGAGGGGTGGCAGGTTCCCGCCCATCATAGGGACTTTGTCATCTGAATCATAAACCCAAGTAGCTCTGGGAGAACTGAGAACTGACTTGGAAAATGGTCAGTTGTGGTCAACTGCTGCCACAGTGTCCACTCTCCAGCCTTTAGTAACAGAACCTCCCAGTGGGCAGGGGACATGCTGCCATCCCCTGAACACATCCAGTGGCCATGTGACTAAGCAAAGGCGATGGAGAGTGGCTGGATGGTGACAGATGCAGCCATGGAGCTGACCTTACAGCGTGAGTCCCTGTCCTTCCTCTCCCTTCTCACCGTGGAGGGGGACTGGAAGTGGGACCGGGAGAGCTGTTCTCGGGAGGCGGACGCTGAGGATCAGCAGGGGTGGACGGCATTTTTGTTCTCGCACCGGGAAGCTGTCCTGGTCAGTCCTGTTTTAATGCTTGAGGGCTCTAGTGCAGCAGTTCCACCAGCCTGAGCAGATCTTGACACTGGGACTTCTGTGGAATCCAGGTAAGCAGCTAGGGTCCTAGTAGGGCCGTGCCCTCACCCCCATCTGATGCATCCACACCCAGTTAAATGAGAAGGGAATAATCACAGGAAAACGTGGAGAAGAACTCCACAGTTCAGCTGCCAACCGTATATTGGCCACTGTTTAGGCAAAAATGAACAAATTTGAGATGTAAACGTCTGCAGGTAGAAGTGGACTCCCAATGAATGAACGAAATGAAACTTACTAGAATCAGCGGCCTTTTCTGAGAGCAATTCTGATTTTATTGCTAATTGTAGCTTAACTTCCACTTTATGTCTGATCCCAGGTCACAAGGGGGCCGTGTGAGCCCCAGGGATTGAGTGGGGAGGTCTAATCTACACCTGTCTCGAACATCCTTCAGTGAGAGAAGAGTAAGAACGTGCTTGTTTGGGGAATCGAGACATTTCAGAGGGCAGGAGGTGAGGATGGAGGTGACCTGTCTGCCCAGAGGGCGGCAGGCACTGCTGCTTCGGTCGGTGAGGATCTGACCGTAAGACCAGCTTCCCACTGGCCACAGAAAGGTTTAATCGGAGGAGTAAGAGGGTCTGATCTGCGTTTGCAAGAGAGGCCACCGCTGTAACGTGAGGAATGCATTGGAAAGGTGTGGAGTCCAGGCAAGGAGGTCTTGTGTGGCCTTGGGTAATAATGTAAAATAGACCTACAGGCTGGCCCCAGGCCTGGCTGTAAAATGCCCCCAGACACACATGCCAGCACCTTCAGTCTTGATGGCACCTGAGAGCAGGCTCCTGTAGCAGCAGGAATGACCAGAGGTGAACGCATCCCAATTGCCCAGTAACTGCTGTGAACCGAGACGGAGGGAGGCAAGTCTCCGGCAGTCTTTCACAGCTTTAGAATTTACACTTTACAGGCCCGATTCAGATATATTTCCGTTTTTTGAGACAGGGTCTCACTCTGTCACCCAGGCTGGAGCACAGTGGCTGGATCACTGCTCACCGCAGCCTTGACCTCCTGCACTGGAGCGATCCTCACGCCTCAGCCTCCCACGCGCTGGGATTACGAGCGTGAGCCACCGCACCCAGCTTATGTTTCTATTTAATCTTCATAGTAGACCCAGGTAGGTGGAACAATGTGATATTATCCCACTTACGGAAAACACAGCCCCAGGAATAAGCCCTAGATTAACAGGGAGTAGCTATTTTTTCCTTCCTCTTCTTTTTTCAGTATTAATTGGGTTACCTTACTTTAAAGGCCATTCAGACTGTTATCGAGGGCTGTTTAATGCTTGTGAAATGGCCTGTGTTACATGCAGTAGGTTCTGGTCAGGAAAACAGCGCAGTCCAGGTGGTTCCACAGAGGAAATGCAGGCACAGGGACCACCCTGGTGGGATGCCAGAGACCCTAAGCTGGAAGAGGTCACGGGCCCCAAGGAGAAAGGCACAGACTCCACAACCAGGCAGGACCTGGGCTAATGCAGGGAATGAAGGCGCCAGGGGAGCTGCGGCCATGACCGTCAGACGCCCAGCCAGAGGGACTGCCCGACACAGGGAGGTGGTGGGAGGGCTTTCTGGGTGAAGATAGGGCATTTTTTAAAGCTTTTGGGAAGATCCGCTTGACGTATCTATCCAGTCTCCAGAAATGCATGTTTAATGCTCAGAAGGAATCCTGCAACAATTGAAATGCTGTGGGAGAGGCTCTGTGAGGGAGACGAGAACTGACCGTCTGTGGGTTTCAGGGCATTTAGACATGACATGCAAAAATATTCCGGCCAGGCGCGGTGGCTTATGCCTGCATTTTCTTTTCTTTTCTTTTTTTATGTTGTTCCAGCTGCTGTAACATGGCTTATGCTTGTAATTCTAGCAGGCCGAGGCGGGTCAATCACCTGAGGTCAGGAGTTTGAGACCAGCCTGAACAACATGGTGAAACCATCTCAACTAAAAATACAAAATTAGCTGAGTGTCGTGGTGGGCGCCTGTAATCCCAGCTGCTTGGGAGGCTGAGGTAGTAGAATCACTTGAACCTGAGGGGCTGAGACTGCAGTGAGCTGAGATGGCGCCACTGCACTCCAGCCTGGGCAACAAGCATGAAACCATCTCAGAAAACATTTATATATACATATATATGTATGTGTGTGCGTGTGTGTATTTCACTGTGAAGGTGGTAACCAACCCGACCATGTGTAGAGAAGCCCACAAATCTCCTGCAGAAACCCCCGAGCCGCGGGCTGCAGAGACAAGCATTGTGGCGGTGCTCCGGAGGACACTCTGCCCTCGGGGCTGGAGGCGCCCACTTCCAAGCCCTCAGCTGCCTCAGGCGCCCACGATCGGCCCTCACGCCTCCCAGAGGCTCCACCACCTTCAGCCCTCACTTCAGCTGGAGGCAGACCTTAGAGACATGGACACTGCCAAGGTCACTCCCAGCGAGAAGTGGAGCCAGCTGGAGGGCTGTAGGCACCCCCACATGCAGGTGAACAGAGGGCACTTCAGACAGTGGCAGAGGCGGCTCAGCAGCAGCTTCACATCACCCCGCGCCCGGGAGGAAGGCCTCCGTCCGGGCACACCTTCTACCCCAACCTGGAACATCACCCTCAGACGAAGCATGTGTAGAGGCAGCTGAGTTCCAACAAACACTTCTGACTGTGGCTGCCCCCGAGTGCTGGAATTCCCCTCATCTAGGAAGGGCTTCCAGCAACTCTCATGTTTACCCATCAAACTAGATGACAGGAGTGTAAATAATCACCTTAGTGTCCTCTGTAACTGCTTCCTTTTTTTTGTCTTCCTCTGTCACCCAGGCTGGAGAACAGGGGCACCAACTCAGCTCACCGCAACCTCCACCTCCCTGGTTCAAGCAATTCGCCTGCCTCAGCCTCCCGAGTAGCTGGTTACAGGTGCCCACCACCAGGCTCAGCTAATTTTTGTATTTTTAGTGGAGATTGGGTCTCACCGCATCAGCCAGGCTGGTTTCAAACTGCTGACCTCGAGTGACCCCCCAAACTGCTGGGTTTACAGGCGTGAGCCACAGCACCCAGCCTGCTTCCTAATACTACGTGAGGTCTGAGATTTCTGAGTGACCTACTGATTTTTAAATCGGGACCCTCCCATCAGCCACACATCCTTGGTCCTACACCTAACCCAAGTTCCCGACAGTACCTGCTACCTCTAAGCCAAAAGTAGCGGCCAATCCGTCCCTGCCAAAACCCCTCGTGAGACCCACGGCTCAGCTCCATAGCAGGACGCAGCGTGAAGCATTGAGCTACTCAAACACACACAGCCTAAGATCCACCTGTCAGCCAGTCGGTGCAGTACCTGCAAACACTTAGCAGCTCCATGGAGAAAAGGAAAAAGTTCAGATACTAACGTGTCCCCTTAAGGGTTCCTATAGACCAAAAATTAAAAAATAAATAAATAAATAAAAAAAATCATATCCTTAGTATTTCAGAAAGTTAAAGCCACAAACGAAGGTGGTCAAGGAATTTTCATTCTGATCTGTGTATTAATTCCCTGTGTACAGAGCTGCTAATGCAGAGTCACAAGAAAAAAAATGCATGAATCCCAGAGGGCTAAACCCTGCGACCACCGCTTCCTGCCCCTTTTCTGTCCTTTTTAAAGCATGGTGGCCTCTAATAACATCTAACTGAAAACTCTACACCTGTTTTTTTTGTTGTTTGTTTTTTTTAATGTAGTCTCACTCTGTCGCCCAGGCTGCAGTGCAGTGGCATAATCTCAGCTCACTGCAACCTCTGTCCCCTGAGTTCAAGTGATTTTCCTGCCTCAGCCTGTCAAGTAGTGGGGATTACAGGCATGGGCCACCACATCAGGCTAATTTTTGTTTAGTAGAGGTGGGGTTTCACCATGTTGGCCGGGCTGGTCTTGAACTCCTGACCTCAGGTGACCCACCCTGCCTCAGCCTCCCGAAGTGCTGGGGTTACAGGCGTGAGCCCGTGCCTAGCTTGCCCCTGGTTAACTTTATTTTTTGAGACGGAGTTTCGCTCTTGTTACCCAGGCTGGAGTGCAATGGCACGATCTCGGCTCACCGCAACCTCCGCCTCCTGAGTAGCTGGGATTACAGGCACACGCCACCATGCCCAGCTAATGTTTTGTATTTTTAGTAGAGACAGGGTTTCACCATGTTGACCAGGATGGTCTCGATCTCTTGATCTCGTGATCCACCCGCCTTGGCCTCCCAAAGTGCTGGGATTACAGGCGTGAGCCACCGCGCCCGGCCTACCCCTGGTTAACTCTTATTGATCAAAATCAAAGTACGGATGACAAAGACAAGAGAATCTGGCAAGTGGCCCGGAAGAGGCCAGCACCGGGAGGATGAGGTGCCGCACAGAGTGGCCACCCTCCACCCCAGGGTTCACCGGGAAGCTCGCTCCCCTGTTTCTACTCCTGGCTGATGGCTGCAAGTGAAGCGGGAGACGCGGGGGACGAGGGGAGGCGGTGCCGTCTTCTGCCATGGCCACAAGCCACAGGCGTTCGCTTCCGCCGCTGCCTGAAACTGGCGGGACAGGAGAATTCTATTTTAAAACAAAGAGTTGAAGAAAGTGTGTAATGACGTGAGATTTAAAAGTTACTCCCAAAATGTCAAAATATAAATATTAAAATGAAGTTTCCAATGAATATGAACGTCTTTACCAAAAAATAGTTTATTGCACAAAATTTAAGGAATTCCCAAGCACACTTAATTTGTAAAAAATCAACGTGCTTTTTAAAGTTACACTTTGTCAGACATGGTGACCCCTTTCTCCAGAACCGCCACAACTTGAGAACTCTCTTTTGTGAGGAAATCTTTAATACAAATGAGTGACTCGAAAGCACTGCATTTTCCAGACTCTCTAAGGCATCTCCCTCAGGACCTCCCAGAGCCTGGGAGATCACCACAAGGCAAGACTTGCCGGGACCTTCTGGTCTGCGAGCTTGCTGGAACCAGGCTCAGAAGGCCTCAGCCCCCAGCGTCACTCAAGCCACTCCTAACGTCAGAGGCTCCTCGCAGGGAGGCCCCGGGACGAACCTCTCAGACTTGCTGGTCCCCTCAGGCCCTCCTAGACTCTTTACACACAACATTCTGTTTTTGTTTAAAAACGTGGAAGTGGGAGTCCATGTTGTGTTGACTACAGGCCCACGGCTCTGGTGGTAACCCTGTGCCACGGAAGAGAGTTGAGCCAAGCTTGCTCGGGCAGCCCAGGGCCCCACAGGCTGTGTTCTGGCGGGCACTGCCCCTGCTTGGCCCGACCTGAGGAGGGTCAGTTTCACATGCTACAAAGACACTGCCTGATCCATATTCCAAAGGAAACGGATAGAAACACCCGTGGCATCAGTCTCACACACACCATGAAAAAATACATGAAACCACGTGACGCCTTTTTTGGGAACGTAAGGAAAACAAGAAATGACATCATGAAGTGCCCAAGCCAACATTCCCGGCGAGGCTGTGACGAACACGCTGCATAATTCGATGGGGACCCTGTTCTATAAGCAACACGCCCAACTTGACTGCTTTTTCCATGAGGATATTTCATCATTCCCACAACAACAACAATTCAAACTTTACTCACTGAAGAATCTAACTCTGGGAGGTAGAAGTGCCAGGAGAGTCCCTTGGAGAGAGAACAAAAAAACCTCAACAATAAAGAAGGCAATTTAAAAATCCAACTTCAGCCAGGGGTGGTGGCTCACGCCTGTAATCCCACCGCTTTGGGAGGCCAAGGTGGGTGGATCACCTGAGGTCAGGAGTTGGAGACCAGCCTGGCCAACATGGTGAAACTCCACCCCTCTAAAAATGCAAACGTCAGCCGGGTGTGGTGGCGGGCACCTCTAATCCCAGCTCCTTGGGAGACAGACGCAGGAGAATCATTTGAACCTGGGAGGTGGAGGTGGCCGTGAGCCGAGACTGCGCCACTGTACCGCAGCCTGAGCGACAGTGAGACTCCGTCTCTGAAATAAAAAACACCCAACTTCCTCTTTTAGGTGTCTTCTTAAGGAAGCCTGAAGGTAGTTATCTCCATGAACACAAGAGGCCTCTGATCCAGAACCAACACCAGGAGAAAACAGAAGACTCGGCAGGGAGCAAAGGCAGCCAGGCCCCGCCAAACCGGAGGGGGCCCTGGCACGGGTGGCGACAGCACCGGGGGAGGCCCGGCACCCGAGAGCACACACGGGAAGACCAGCGTGAGAAACTTGGGCATTTTCAGAATTAGTCTGTCCTAAGAGAAAACAAACACACAGTGAACATCACTCACTTGGGGACTTGCCACAGCAAGGAGAAGTGTGTGTGTGACTTCTTGATTTTATTTCTTTTTCTCTATAGACAGACAGTCGCTCTGTCGCCCAGGCTGGAGTGCAGTGGCTCAATCTCGGCTCCCCGCAACCTCCGCCTCCCAGGTTCGAGCGATTCTCCTGCCTCAGCCTCCCGAGCAGCTGGGATGACAGGCTCAGCCCACCATGCCCGGCTAATTGTTGTATTTTTAGTAGAGAAGGGATTTTGCCGTGTTGGCCAGGCTGGTCTGGAACTCCTGACCTCAGGTGAGCCACCCACCTTGGCCTCCCAAAGTGCGGGATTAGAGGCGTGAGCCACCCACGCCCGACCTGATTTCTTGATTTTAAAATTAAAACAAAGGGGCAGTACAGCCAAAATAAATAAGAATGTAAATTACCGTATTTTTTTCTCTAATAGTGCATGAACAATTTAGTAAATAACATCTTCAATTTAAGATTAAAAAGTAGGATATATTTATAATGAACTTTTCAAGTATTATTTCAAACTTAACCCTATACAAGTGATGTATATATTTTGGAAGTTCCAATACTTGCTAGAGAATATTTTTTAAACACCAAACATCTTTGTGGTTGATGCTACCTTAACCTCACCAATTAACCTTCTAAAAGTATATTACAACAGAACACAAAGAGCTTAAAAATTCCATACCATTTTCTCCACAAACAGACACAAATAAGTCATGGACACAAGCACACCTGGACTTGCCAGTGACACTCAGAACCTCGTTCAGACCAGTACATCTGCAAAGGAGGCCACACAGACCCACCTCTCTCTCTCCTAACTCATACAATAAATTATTTTAGATTTTCTTAGCAAACTAGGGGACAACTTACAGACCTCAGCTCTCCTGGCCAGCCAGTGTCTGCAGTGTTTCAGCATTTGGAGTGGGAAGCAGACGATCTCACACACTAAGCGCTGACTTTAAATAAGGCATCTGTTTCTGAGACACCTTGGGAGACCACAGCCACCTTCCTCATGGTGCTGACCTGTGTCTTCCGGAAAGCGTCTCTGCTCTGCAGACGATGCTGGTACAGCAACAAAGGACCCAGGACTTCTGATGACTGCACCAATACAGGCGTTCCTACACACCCTGGTAAAGATTTTCACTTGGGGCACAGAAGTGCGAGGACTGCAGAAAGGCTTGTTAACACCTGTGGTCTACGCCTGGCTGTGGCTCCAGTGGAAACCACAGGAGTCCCTGCAGGGTGTCCCTGCCGGCTCTACTCCTCCTCCACTCTCTTTCTCCTCCCTTTGGCCTCTCCCTGTGCCCCCCAAATGCCAGGTCAGACACGGGGTGTGTCTGGATGGCCGTCAGGCCTGACCAAGGCTCTGAGCTGCCCCTTCCCAATGGCCAGTGACCTGAGAGGAAGAGATTGACAGGAAGGAAAGGCCCTCAGCAAACAACAAAGGACCCTTTCTGGGTAAGAATATTTGGCTTTAGAAGGTAAATAAATTATAGTTCTTAGAATTTTCTGACTGATATCCCTACATCCTACAGGTACATATTCCCAACAACACATTTTCAAAAGGCAATCAGTAAGAAAACAAGTAGGTTCGCCTTAAATAGTACGAGCATACGCTTCTTGAAGACTGGGTGACAGGCCGGGCACAGTGGCACACGCCTGTAATCCCAGCACTTTGGAGGCCAAGGCGGGCCAATCACTTGAGGTCAGGAGTTTGTGTCCAGCCTGGCCAATGTGCTGAAACCCCGTCTCTACTAAAAATACAAAAATTAGCCGGGCGTGGTGGTGTGGGCCCAAAATCTCAGCTACTCAGGAGGCTGAAGCAGGAGAATCATGTGAACCTGGCAGGCGGAGGGTGCAGTGAGCTGAGACTGTGCCACTGCACTCCAGCCTGGTGACAGAGCAGAACTCTGTCTCCAAAACAAAGCTTGGGTTACGATCTTCAGTGTCTATGTACACATCCTGTGGTGGGATGGCTCTCAAAAAAAACAGGAAAGTAAAAAGCCAAAGGTGCAAATAAAATTTCACCTGCAAAGTAAGCCCTTGCTGAATGGACAGGGAAGCGTGTGGTGCTGGTACCACAGGCTCCGTCACGCAGAGCTGCTCCCCGCCACCGCAGCACCCCACAGGGAGCAGCACCGGACAGGTCCTCCGGCACGTGGCCTCCGGACACAGCAGAAACTCCACACCGAGCGCCTCCCGGGCTTGGAAGATTTGGTCATTCCGTGGGAAAAGCTACTTGTGATCTTCGAGTGCGTTTCTAATCCTCAGCTCTTGTTCTGTTACACACTTTACTCCTTGTTAAATTCCATCTCTCAGAAAAACATGGATCACACAATCAAATAAATAACATTGCTAAGAGCATTCCTGGGCAGCAGCACACGCGGGCCTGCGGCGGTCACTGTCCCGGCCCTTCTTTGGAAACCCTGCTCGGGCTGTGTCTCTGAGTGTCACCCCGGGGGCTGGCATGATCCCCAGGGGGTGCAGGGCTGGCAGTGGCGGGCTCTTCGGGTCTGCCCTCCGCCTGGGTCCATGAGGACAGGGACTCGTGCACGGTGAGTGCGTGCTCCTCCATCTGGCGCTGCAGGCTGTCCATCTCCTGCCTGGGAGACAGAAGGCAAAGAAGGCGGCCCAGGTCACACGAGTGCCAGGTCTTAGAACACAGCAGCAACAGGCCTGACCCCCAAGTGCCCTTGCTCGCTAGCACCTGAGTGGACGTGGGCGCCTTCAGGGACCTGCAAACCAACCGAGGCCACAGAAGCTCAGCGTCCGTGGCACTGTTCTCTACACTGTGCACAGGACAACAGATGTGGATGTGGCTCTGGCTTCTGCTTCCACTGGGTGTGTGCAGAGGACACAGGCTCAAGGACCAGTCCTGACCAGGCCACCATGGAGTGGAAGCTGTCACTGAGGCCTGGCACACAGACTTCTACTCCCTGTCACCTGCCCGTGGGATGCCACCTGGCCCCGCCCTACACACACTGCCTCAGCCTCAGGCTGCCAGGTGTGCCGTGTGTGGCCTTCCAGCTCCCAACGGCAGGCAGTTTCCGCCTTGCTATCTGAGTTCAGAGATTGCATGTGCGAGTCACCCCCACTTTACAGAAACCTGCTCAAACTCTGCTGGGCATTCATTCAATGCTGGCACCAGGAGAGTCCTCCCAGCTAAACAGGGCATGAATCTTGAAGACTAGCTGAAGCACAGCAAGGAACACGGTCGTACTTGAGCTGTTGGAGGCAGCTGTTCAGGTTCTTGAGGGGCTCCTTGCTCACGGCGGGCGGGGGCCGCAGCAGCTCCTCTAGCAGTGAGGCCGGGACGGGGCAGTCGGGGATCCTGATGGGCGTGGCGGGGCTGGAGGAGCTGGCCTCGCCTTTCGGCTCCTTCCTCTGTTTTTAAACGCACACTGTTAGATTTCCCACCATCCCCTCCCTCGTCCCGTCCCTTGGGCCTGTCACAGTAGCACACATGTGGCAGACGGGTCTCCCCAGCTGCACGGGTGCAGGGCCTCTGGGAAGGGGACTGTCCCGGCCGCCTCGACAGCACAGCCTGACAGTTCCTGGAGCTCCCGAAGAGCTAGCTGAGTAAACACCTTTATTCCCAAGGCACGAAACCACAGCAAAGCAGAGACAACCTAAGTCCTGAGTCCACAGGAGCACGGAGCCCAGCCGTAAACTATAACTCTAGCCGGGCGCGGTGGCTCACGCCTGTAATCCCAGCACTTTGGGAGGCCGAGGCGGGTGGATCACGAGGTCAAGAGATCGAGGCCATCCTGGTCAACATGGTGAAACCCCGTCTCTACTAAAAATACAAAACATTAGCTGGGCATGGTGGCGTGTGCCTGTAATCCCAGCTACTCAGGAGGCTGAGGCAGGAGAATTGCCTGAACCCAGGAGGCGGAGGTTGCGGTGAGCCGAGATCGCGCCATTGCACTCCAGCCTGGGTAACAAGAGCAAAACTCCGTCTCAAAAAAAAAAAACAAAAAAAAACGATAACTCTTAACAGAATCCCGGGTCCGTGGGGAGCCGAGCCATAAACTACAACTCTCACAGAAGCTTCCGATCAGAGACCCAAGGTCTTGACTTGAAATTTTCCTCAGAAATTAATTTCCAGCTTAGGCTCCCTTTTCTAGGACTTAAAACTTTTTCCACTGGGCGCGGTGACTCATAGGCCTGTAATCCAAGCACTTTGGGCAGCTGAGGCAGGCGGATCACAAGGTCAAGAGATCGAGACCAGCCTGGCCAACATGGTAAAACTTCGTCTCTAACAAAAATTGAAAAATCAGCTGGGTGTGGTGGGTGCCTGTAGTCCCAGCTACTCGGGAGGCTGAGGCAGGAGAATCGCTTGGACCCGGGAGGTGGAGGCCGCAGCGAGCTGAGATCGAGCTACTGCACGATCAGCTTGGCGACAGAGCGAGACTCCATCTAAGAAAAAACCCAAAACAAAAAGAAAAGTTTTTCCACAGATAGACACATGACACTAAGCGGCCTCTGAATCCCGGCGCTGTCCTCCCTCCTGCCTCCTGAAAAGCGTGGATGTGGACCGAGCACAGAAGCCGCCAGGCACCTGGGCACCACTGCCGGGCCCCAGCCCTTCACACGCAGCAGGGACTGCCTCACATACAGCCCAGTCTCAGAGCAGCCTCTCATCTGCTTGACAAAGCACGTGAGAGCAACGGGCACTGAATTCATGGGATGAGGGAAAGGAACCAGAGGGAAACGATTTCATCTGTCACCCAAGCAGGATACTCCGTTCCCATCTGCTTTGCACAGCAGCTGCCCAGTGTTGGTTCCACATGTCCATCTATGTCTGAATGACTGGACACCTGCCAGCCTCCCCTCCCAACGAATCTACGGCGCACGTCAGTCACCACGGAAGGGGCGCGCGCCTGAGCAGTGAATCTACGGCACACTTCAGCCACCCGGAAGGGGCGCGGGCCTGAGCAGTGAATCTATGGCACATGTCAGTCACCCGGAAGGGGCGCGGGCCTGAGCAGTGAATCTATGGCACATGTCAGTCACCCGGAAGGGGCGCGGGCCTGAGCAGTGAATCTATGGCACATGTCAGTCACCACGGAAGGGGCGCGCGCCTGAGCAGTGAATCTACGGCACACTTCAGCCACCCGGAAGGGGCGCGGGCCTGAGCAGTGAATCTACGGCACATGTCAGCCACCCGGAAGGGGCACGGGCCTGAGCAGTGAATCTACGGCACACTTCAGCCACCCGGAAGGGGCGCGGGCCTGAGCAGTCAATCTATGGCACATGTCAGTCACCCGGAAGGGGCGCGGGCCTGAGCAGTGAATCTACGGCACACGTCAGTCACCCGGAAGGGGCGCGGGCCTGAGCAGTGAATCTATGGCACATGTCAGTCACCCGGAAGGGGCGCGGGCCTGAGCAGTCAATCTACGGCACATGTCAGTCACCACGGAAGGGGCGTGGGCCTGAGCAGTGAATCTACGGCACATGTCAGCCACCCGGAAGGGGCGCGGGCCTGAGCAGTGAATCTACGGCACATGTCAGCCACCCGGAAGGGGCGCAGGCCTGAGCAGTGAATCTACGGCACACTTCAGCCACCCGGAAGGGGCGCGGGCCTGAGCAGTGAATCTACGGCACACTTCAGCCACCCAGAAGGGGCGCGGGCCTGAGCAGTGAATCTACGGCACACTTCAGCCACCCGGAAGGGGCACGGGCCTGAGCAGTCAATCTATGGCACACGTCAGTCACCACGGAAGGGGCGCAGGCCTGAGCAGTGAATCTACAGCACACGTCAGCCACCCGGAAGGGGCGCGGGCCTGAGCAGTCAATCTATGGCACACGTCAGTCACCACGGAAGGGGCGCAGGCCTGAGCAGTGAATCTACAGCACACGTCAGCCACCCGGAAGGGGCGCGGGCCTGAGCAGTCAATCTATGGCACACGTCAGCCACCCGGAAGGGGCACGGGCCTGAGCAATGAATCTACAGCACACGTCAGCCACCACAGAAGGGGCGCGGGCCTGAGTACCGTCTTCGCTGCGCCGCGACGCAGATCCAGCTTGAGTTGCTGGTTTTGCTGGAGCAAGGTCTTCATGTTGTTCTTCAACTCCGACACTTTTGCCTGGAGCATAAATTTATCCTTCTGGGTCATGGACAGATCTTCCTGGGCCAGCTCCAGCTCAGACTTGACATTCTAAGGAAAATGAAATCAGGTATTTAAAAGATCTGAGTTTGTGTTTTCACAGGTCAAGTGCACACGTGGCCAGCCCTCTCCAGCCATCTAGAGGGTGCGAGGCCAGCTGTGACACACCCTCCACATTCGCACCCACAGTCCACAGCCCAAGCCTAGGAGCCTGCATGTCCCCATGACCACATTCTACACAAACTCCAAAGTCTCCTGTTCAAATTCCAGCCTTACTACTAGAATGAGCCTCACTATGCGTAGGACATACAGGCTGAGCGGCCCTGATCCAAAATGCCAGAAGTGTTTCAAATGCTGGGTTTCTGAACATTTGCATGACACCTACCAGCTGAGTAGCCCTAATCCAAAATCTGAAATGTTCCAATGAGCATTTCCTTTGTCATGCTGATATTCAGCAAGTTTCAGACTTTGGATTTTTGTTCTGTCTTGTTTTTCAGGACAGGGTCTCACTCTCACCCAGGTTGGAGCGCAGTGGCCACCACAGCTCACCGCAGGGCTTGAGTGATCTTCCTGCCTCGGCCTCCCACAGTGCTGGGACTACAGGCATGAGCCACCCGCACCTGGCCGGATTTTGGATGATGGACACTGCCTGTGTCTATGAATAAATTCTGTGACTCAAGCTCCTCGTTTACAAGGTCTCAGCAATTACACTCCTTTCCCAAGCAGTCAAGACCAAACCCAGAGCTCTCAGTAGAGAAGCTTACGGCAAATTGGCAAGCTTTTCACACGCACCCTCCCATTTGCTGGACTCCATGAAATCACGTGCTTGGTCCACATCACACGGCGCAGACAAGGGATGGGAGCCGGGCCAGCCCTTCCCCCGTCCTGCCGCATGGTTTGGACCAGGTGACGTTGTGAGCGCCCAACTCAGCGAGGGTGCCAGTGACCCGAGAGCACCACCTGGCCTCAGGCCGCACAGCGCAGGAACCAGGTGCTGCTCCCACCGCGCACAGGGCCTTGCACGCAGGTACCTGCAGCAGCTGCTGGAGCCCTTCCAGTTCCTTTCGGCCCTGCTGCTCCGTCAAGTCCAGCTGCTGCTTCAAGGACTGGATTTCTCTTTCTTTCTGATCCACCTCCCATTTGAGATCTTCCATCTAAAAAGGGGAAAGTCACGTGACCAGAAGAATGCTAATGGGGCTTCACTGCACTGGAAAATGGCTCTAGCTGTGTTTCGGCGTATCTTTTAACACCATAGTAAGAAAACCATCACGACAGACAGAAGTCGCACAGGCCACCCCGCACAGGCCAGCCCTGAGAGCCGTCACCTCTTGGTTTCCCACGGGCTGTTTGTTGAGCTGCTCGTCCAGCTGCTTCTGTAGGAGCTGGAGCTGCGCCCGGGCCTCAGCCAGCTCTGCCTGGAACTGTGCTATCTCCTGGGAATGTTTCCCCTCCCGAATCCTAGCGTAAAAAAACAAGAACGGAATCACCACAGTCCTCCAGCGTGCTATGCCCTCCCGCTGGGAAACGCTACTCATGGAAGGCAACCGTCCTGGCAGACCCTCTGCTGTGTGCCCTGTACTGCGGCCAGGCTTGGTGCCCCTGACATGCGCTTGGGCACTCCTCACAGAGCCCCTGAGGCTGACATTTCACCAGCACTCCTCACAGACTCCAGAGGGTGCTGGCCCCGAGACCACCATGCATGGGGGCCCCACAGGGCCACAGCATTAGCCCCACACCGGCATCTCACCTGAAGCTGAGCACGCATGCTGGGCGCTTTTTGTTTTGGGGAAGGACAGGCAAGGTGGGGAGTGGACACAGGGCAGTGAGTGAAGCTGAGGCTTCTGGAGGCAGAAGCTGGGTGTCTTCCACCCCTATGGTTTGCACTCAAGTACTCCGTAATTTGCAAAATGCAGGGGACCCTCACTGTGCTGAAGGTGCAGAGTCAGACCCCACCCGCGGCCGCACAGCCGCATGTGAGCCCGTGTGGGGCCGGGCCCAGGACTCACCGAAGGCTGTCGGCCTCGGCCTGCAGCTTCTGCACCAGGTGTTCCTTGGCCTGCAGCTCCTTCTTCACCTCACTCAGTTCCAAGGAGGCCGCCTTGAAGTGGCGGCGGCTGTGCCCAGCTTCCACCTTGGCAGCAGCCACCTAGGAGGAAGGAAGTCATGTTGTCCAAGCCCGGAATGTCCTGCATGACGCCTGCAGCTTTACGACACGCCGGGCACAGAGGGCAAGGCCACTCCCAGCCCCACACACGTCCTGGCTGCTGGCGTGTGCTTCTGCACAGGCCTGGCACATTCCTTGTAAAGATCAAAGCATCTGACCCGGAGCTCAGTACACATGCCTGTGGTGTGGCTGCTGCCATCTGTTGAATGAACATGTTTATTGGGATTTCCTGGTCGAAATAGTTTTTATAGTTTTCTTCCAGTGCATCCATAGCCTGGACAACATAGCAAGACCCTGTCTCCACAAAAATAAGTAAATTAGCAGGGCACGGTGGTCCCAGCTACTCAGGAGGCCGAGGCAGGAGGGTCACTTGAGCTCAGGAGTTCCAGGCTGCAGGGAGCTGTGATCACGCCACTGCACTCCAGCCTGGGTGACACAGTGACACCTGGTCTCAAAAATAAATCGAAGCACAGAGTGAAAGCTAGAGAGCTGGGGGACTGTGTGAGCCGAGCCTGAATCACGGGGCCCAGAACCACGGCCCAGCAGCAGGCCCCAGGCAAGGGTTGCTGGGCGGATGAGGCCTGTAGGGTAAGAGCAAGCTGTTCACTGCTCCTATTACAGTACTCCTGCCACATCTTAAAATTAATTCTATTCATAAAGAAGCTTTATTGTTTCACACCCCAAAAAAAATCAAGAAGCTTTTTCTTTTCATCTCAATTACATTACCATAGAGAAGTTCTTAAAGGATGTGGCAAAGCCAGGTCATAGGAGCTAAAGGAGCTTTGCTGTTGGGCTAAAAGGTTTGAATTGTGAAGCAATTACAACCTGTTTTTACAAGTTCAATTCAAATGAGATTTAAAGGAATGTTCTTTCTTCCCTTTCTCCAGAGACAATCACAGTTATTTCTTGTGTTCCTCCTAGAACTTTTTTTTTTGAAACAATCTTGCTTTGTCCCCAGGATGGAGTGCAGTGGTGTGATCTCGGCTCACTGGAACCTCTGTCTCCTGGGTTCAAGCAATTCTCCTGCCTCGGCCTCCCAAGTAGCTGAGACTACATGCACCTAACAACATGCGTGGCTAATTTTTTGTATTTTAGTAGAGACGGGGTTTCATCAGGCTGGTCTCGAACTCCTGACCTCATGATCGAGGCCTCAGCCTCAATGGAGACCTCGGCCTCCCAAAGTGCTGGGATTATGGGCGCAAGCCACCGTGCTCAACAGAAATGTTCTACATATACATAAGCATGAATGCATGCACACCCATCACACTCCAGGCACACACATGCACGCACACGCCACAGCCCTTGCACACAGAACTGCCTGCACACAAAGGCACATCACACCCCAGGCACACACACGTGTGCAGAATCATGACTTGTACACACATCCATGTGCACACAACCCTTGCACGCACATCCCCCATGCGCACACACACACCACACCCCAGGCACACACCTGTGTATGCACACCACAGCTCCTGCACACACACCCCGTGCACACACACAGCCCTTGCACACACACCACACCCCAGGCACACACCTGTGCACACACACATCCCAGGCACACACACGTCACACCCCAGGCACACACAATGTGCAAACATCACGACCCCTGCACGTATAGCCCCATGTGCACACACCACACCCCGGCCCATGTGTGCACGCACACAGACCACAGCCTATGCACACACACATGCACACACACCACCCCAGACACACGTGTGCACATTCATACCAGACTACGCACACCCCATGTGCACACATACCACACCCCAAGCACACGTGTGCACACATTCATATGAGACCATGTACGCACATCCCATGTGCACACATACCATGCCCCAGGCACATGTGTGCGCACATTCATACCATAGCCTATGTACGCACACCCCATGTGCACCCACACCACACCCTAGGCACGTGTGCGCATTCATGCCGGAGACTATGCATATCCCATGTGCACACACGCCACACCCCAGGCACACGTGTGCACATTCATACCAGACTACGCACATCCCATGTGCACACATACCACACCCCAAGCACACGTGTGCACACATTCATACCAGAGACTATGTACACACACCCTGTGTGCATACATACCACACCCCAGGCACATGTGTGCGCACATTCATACGAGAGCCTATGTACGCACACCCCATGTGCACACACACCACACCCCAGGCACACGTGTGCACACATTCACACCAGAGACTATGTACACACACCCCTCCACATGCACACACACAGTAAGCATGCTCTGTGTCCGGCATGGGGAGGTGGCCAGCAAGCAGCATTCTAATGGAAGAGCAGGCCGGGACTGGGCATGTGAAGGTCGGGATGGGCCTCTGCTGACAACCTGAACAGTGTGTCAGTGAACACCTGAGGCAGGGAAGGAGCCAGCCATGAAAAGACAGGTCTGTACACAGCCGTCTCCACATAACCACTCCTCTTGTCTGCCAAACACAAATGGGATCATATGCTATTGTATAGTTTGCTTTCACAATGAAACCCTACGTACAGGGCACTGTGCCTTGCACAATATGAACACGTGTGCACACACAGCTCATCAGCCCCAGGTCCCCGTGGCTGCATCACCATTTAATCTAACCCCGCCTTCTAAGGACCAATGTGCTCTGCAGCCTCAGTCACCAACAAATGCAAAGCACCTCTGCTCTCTGTAACTGCTGGAAGGAGCCTTCTAGGCACCGGAGCGCGCTCTGGAGGGCTCCGTGAACCAGAAGGTGGCACGCACCTGCTCCTTAAGGCTGTTCACCTTCTCCTTCTCTTTCTCTAGCGAGGCCTGCAGGGCCTGGACCAGCTGCTTCATCTGGCGATCCTCCTCCTCTTTGCGCTGCAAAACTGCCTGCACCTAGATGGTAATGTAGGAAGACAGGGAAGGAAGGACGTCACGTTCCAGACACACAGGGCTGCCTCAGCCAGCAACATGACACACCAAACCACAGAAGAGAAACTCCACTTCTGAAGGATCTGTGATAAAAACAGCATCTGAGGTAGTGAGAGCACCGTCACAGGGCCGCATTCAAGATCGTGCTGCACCTGTGGGCCCCACTGCTCCAGAGGCCGAGGCAGCAGTGAGCTACGATGGGGCCACCGCACTCCACTCCACTACGGGCAACAGAGCCTGATCCTGTCTTAAAAAGAGGGAGACCCAGGCCAGGGTTCGAGTCCCAGTTCTGCACTGCATGAGCCTCCTGTTAAGTGCCCCTACACACAGTGTCACTGCCTGGGACTTAAGCAGGTGAACTGAGCCAACACAGGTGCTCCGGTCTCACCTCAGAGAGCCCAGCCCTGCACCCACAGCTGGAGACCGAGGCTTGTGGGTCACCCTGTCCCCTGAGTCTGTTCTCTGCGGCAGGCCAGTGGGACTAGGAGTCAGCACAGGTGACTGAACCTGGGTGAGATTGTTAGAGCGCACGCAGCCTCAGCCACTGTCACGCTGCCGGCAGAAGAGTCTGAATACCTGGAGGTTCAGCTGCACTAGGTCCGCCTCTCTCTTGGCCAAAGCTGTTTCTAAGACACTGTTGTGCTCCCGCAGAGCTGCGTTGGACTGGCCGAGGCCCGTGAGCTTCCCTTTCTCATGCTCTAATTCGAGAGCCAACTTCCTGTTTGACTCTTCGAGGCGTTTTATCTTCTTCCTAAAGCCTCTGGATTCTTGAAGCTGAAACATACCAACGCCGCTGTGAAATTACACACACTGGTGAGTGGGGTTCACACACCCCAGAAACAGGTGAGTTTTCAACAAGAAACAACAAAAACTTAGGCCGGGCGCAATGGCTCAAGCCTGTAATCCCAGCACTTTGGGAGGCCAAGACAGGTGGATCACTTGAGGTCAGGAGTTCGAGACCAGCCTGACTAACATGATAAAACCCCGTCTCTACTAAAAATACAAAAATTAGCTGGCATCGTGGCGCATGCCTGTAGCCACCGCACTCCAGCCTCGACAACAGAGCGAGACTCTGTCTCACAGGAAAAAAAAAAAAGTGAAAACTAAAACACAGCAATGAATGGGCTGGGTGCGGTAACTCATGCCTGTAATCCCAACACTTTGGGAGGCTGAGGTAGGTGGATCACTTGAGGTCAGGAGTTCAAGACCAGCCTGGCCAACATGATGAAACTCCATCACTACCAAAAATACAAAAATTATCCAGGCGTGGTGGTGGGCACCTGTAGTTCCAGCTGCTTGAGAAACTGAGGTGGGAGAATCACTTGAACCTGGGAAGTGGAGGCTGCAGTGAGATGAGATCATGCCACTGCACTCCAGCCTGGGTGACAGAATGAGACTCCGTCCCCAAAAGCCAAACACAACACAGCAATGAGCACCATACAGTCATGCTTGCTTCAGGGTCTGAAGGTAGTTGTGCTCACGTCAGTTGCTTCCCCAGGCCCTTCCCCCTTGTAGCCCAGAGCCCGGCCTTCTCCTGGGCCATGGGCCTCTAGAGAAGTCTGTCCAGGGCCTGAGCCCTGGCCAAGCCACTCAGCAGGCTGGGCACGGGCAAAACCATTTCAGGACAGAAGGAAGACAGTGAGTAGAACAGGCAGCCCCCGGGGGACGGAGCTCCCCAGGGCCAGGCTGTGGAGGCAGAGGTGGGCCGGGACACTGAGCACTACCAGCACCAGGGAAGCAAGAAAACTCTCACTGAACCTGGGAGTTCTGAGTTCTTTTAAAGGCTTAAGTTGGGTTTTTATGTTTTGTTTTTGAGACAGAGTCTCGCTCTGTCACCCAGGCTGGAATGCACTGGCACGATCTCTACTGACTCCAACCTCCGTCTCCCGGGTTCAAGCAATTCTCCTGCCTCAGCCTCCTGAGTAGCTGGGATTACAGGTGCTGCCCACCACCACACCCGGCTAATTTTTGTATTTTTAGTAGAGACAGGGTTTCACCATGTTGGCCAGGCTGGTCTCAAACTCTTGACCTCAGGTGATCCGCCCACCTAGACCTCTAAAAGTGCTGGGATTACAGGTGCGAGGTGTCTGGCCGAGTTGCGTTTCTTGTTTGCAACCAAAGCATTCCAACTGAGAAGGGTTCCACTATGAATTCCATAATCATTCTGCCATGGAGGCTATAAACACAATGGCCCTCCCCGAGGGCTGGAATCAGAGCCTGCCCCCAGCAGAGCCAAAGGCCACCAGGTCAGACGGAATGATCGTCCCCAGAGGGCTGGAATCAGGGCCTGTCCCACCAAACCCACCAAACACAACGGTCCTCCCCAAGGGCTGGAATCAGAGCTGCTGCCACCCCCCAGCCCCACCCCCACCGCCACAGCCAGAGGCCTGTGGTCAGAAGGTAGCAACAGCAAGCAGCATTGCTGGGCTCATGTGAAGTTCTGACAGTGTGGCCAGGGCTCACGTGACCTGCCCCATGCCGCCGTGACAGCAGGCGCCCAGACCTCACCTCGTCCTCCAGCTCCAGCACCTTCTCCCGGGACTCCTCCAGCTCCTGGCTGGTCAGCGCGATGACCTCCTGCAGCTCCTTCTCCAGCAGCATCTTGCTATGGCCGACGGTCTGCAGCTCCGCCTCCAGGGCCTGGATCCTCTCCTAAGGGCCAAGACGGAGCGGGTGCTTGGTCGGGGACAGGCCCTGACCCCCACCTCCTGTGGCACCTGCAGGAGTGAAGCTGTGCGGCCACACAAACCAGACGGCGGCTGTCAGAGGCAGTCTCACGATACTCTCCTTCTGTTAAAGAAGCTGAATTAACCAACCGCAGCGTGCACACGACGACACGCCGGTCCAACCGGGACAAACAAAATCATCTCTTCAGTTCAAAGCTTCAAAAACACAGAAGAAAATCTTACCTGCAGACAACAGCTATGAACCGTCGGTGGCAAGCATGCAGCACTAGGCATGATGAACACTACACGTCTGTTCAGGCACCACACATCACATACACACACGTATCACAGCACACACATAGCATGCATGCACATGTACCACACACATGCTTAAGTAACACACACCACACACGACACGTGCTCACATCCCACACGCTGCATGCACATCTTCACACCCCACACGTATGTCCCACACACTCCACACAGCACGCACACAGGCACCCCACGCAGCACGCGTACAGGCACTCCACACACATACACGTGCTCACACCCCTAACACTGCACACACGCACTCACACCCACACCATGCACACACTCCACACTGCAAAAACGCACACCCCACACTGTGCACACACGTGCTCACACCCCACACACCGCGCACACACTCCACACTGCGCACACAGGCACACCCCACACACCACGCACACACGTGCTCACACCCCACATACCATGCACACACACGCTCCACACCATACAGGCACCACACACACCACACACTGCACACACGTGCTCACACCCCACACGTGCAGTGATACCCGCAGGCACAGGTGTGCTCTCAGACCCCACCACTTGCTGCCGATGGTCCTAGCCCTTCCCAAGAACATTCCAGCCGGGCGCGGTAGCTCACGCCTGTAGTCCCAGCACTTTGGGAGGCCGAGGCGGGTGGATCACCAGGTGAAGAGATCAAGATCATCCTGGTCAACAAGGTGAAACCCAGTCTCTACTAAAAATACAAAAAACTAGCTGGGCGTGGTGGTGCGTGCCTGTAATCCCAGCTACTCAGGAGGCTGAGGCAGGAGAATTGCCTGAACCCAGGAGGCGGAGGTTGTGGTGAGCCGAGATCGCGCCATTGCACTCCAGCCTGGGTAACAAGAGCGAAACTCTGTCTCAAAAAAAAAAATAAAGAACATTCCAATACAACTTAACCCTCACATGAGGAGGTTCTCACTCACCTCATTTTGGCTTCATTTCGCTGAGGATCAGAAAGGTGAGCAATTTGCCAAAAGCCATCACTTGTGCGTGCTGGAGCCCAGACAACGCAGACATCGGCCGGCGGCCGCACTGCTCCTCAGCTGCAACAGCGCAGCGAGAGGCCAGCTCTGATGCCTTTGCAACCTCCCCACCCCAGCCGTTCATGAGCCCAAGGACAATGGCATCGAAATCCAACTCCCCAACATTTTACAAAGCAACCAGGTTCTCGGGAGCACTTATTTATTTCACTTCGGACACAGTCTCACTCTGCCACCCAGGTTGCAGTGCAGTGGCGAAATCACGGCTCACTGCAGCTTCTGCCTCCCATCCTGGGCTGAGGCCATCCTTGCACCTCAGCCTCTCAAGTAGCTGGGACCACAGGCACATGCCACCATGCCCAGGTAACTTGTTTTGTATTCTTCATAGAGATGGGGTCTCGTTACGTTGCCCAGGCTGCTCTCAAACTCCTGGGCTCAAGTGATCCTCCAGGCTTAGCCTCCCAAAGTGCTGGGATTACAGGTGTGAGCCACCATGACTGGCCTAGTTGGTTTAATTTGGCAAGAAAACCCCACGTGATGACACATTCTCTTCCTCCCTATAAATTCTTAAATGGACAAGAGACAGAAACAAACTATACATAAGAAATACAAAGTTGTCAGTGCAAGGACACAGATTGGAGGAAAATAAAACATGGATGAACTCAGATACAATTTTATGCCTACCATGGAAAGTGAGCATGGCAGGCCGCGGCCTTCACAGACGGCCCTGCTCAGAGCCCCCCAGGGAGGTCACCGCAGCGCCGCTCCCTTCAGGCGCTCCCTGAACCCTGCCAAACGCGGACCCCACACCCTCACTCCAGCTTCTCAGTGAACGTGGAGGCTGCTTTTCCTCCCAAGATGCGAGGAGGTGCACAGGAAGCCGGAACGAGCTGGACCAGGGCAGGCCCTGCCTCTGCCCCTTGGGAGCAGCTAAACTTGTCTGAGCCAAGGAGGTTTCTTGAGGAAAACGGTGTGAACGCCACAGAACCCAGACTGTGTGGGGTTCGCAAAGCAGTGCTCAGTCACTGTGGGTTCCCAGCAACCTCGACGCTGAGGGGGAGTTGAGAGAGATGCCAACTCCCACGTGAGCGCGGCCCCGCTAGCCCTGAGGGGACAATTGCTGACAGAGAGCCCTCCCCCACACCGAGGGGCTGACGCTGACGAGGGAGGGCACAGCGTCACCTACATGTAGAGCCGGGCTGCTGTCGGCGCCGCCGCCCTGGGCTCGGAGCTGGCCCAGCTCCGCATCTGCAGCCTCCTTGGCCGCGAGGGCCTCCTGCAGGCGGCGGCTGAGGATGCCCACGGCGCTCTCGTAGGCCTTGTGCTTGGTCTTCATCTCCTTCTGGGCGCTGGTCAGGTCCGAGCCCAGCCGCCTCATCTTCTGCTTCTGTTCCGTGATGGCCCTGGGGTGTCACGAGGGGGACACGGGAGAAGCTGAATTACCTTCCGACGCGACCCTCCGGCATTCTGGTTTGCAACATCGGCTACAGGAAGTGCGTTTTGGTGGCTGAGACCCTGGGCTCCTGGAGGCTGCCTCCGCTAAGCCCCACCCTGTTTCCCCAGAACCCAACCGCCCCTAGGAAAGCCAGGTGAGTGCGGCCTGTCCTTCGGGGGCTCATGCAGCAACGGGTCAGGCTGCGCCAGGTGCTCCCGCAGAGCCAGGCCAGCGGCAGAGCTCCATCACCAGCATCAGACCTGCACTCCGCTTGGAGCAGCTTATAACCGACCCGGTGAAAACAGAAAAACAGTCTGCTCCTACCAGAAACGTTCTTGAGTGTCAGTAAGAATTTCAACCATGAGATTCTGAGTCAATCACCGGCTGATCAAAGCAAAACAGTACAGGCACTGACGCCTGGAACCCCAGCGCTGGGAGGCCGAGGCAGGAGCACTGCTTGAGCCCCAGAGCGCGAGACCAGCCTGGGCAACATACTGAGACCCCATCTTGACAAAAAATAAAAAAAAATTAGCCAGGCATGGTGGTGTACACCTGTGGTCCCAGTTACTCCAGAGGCTGAGCTGGGAGGATCACTTGAGCCCAGGAGGTTGAGGCTGCAGTGAGCTATGATGGCACCACTGCACGCACTCCAGCCTGGGCGACAGAATGAGACCATTTCAAAAACAAAACAAAAAAACCCAGAACTCTGCATTTAGGCAGGCATGGTGGCTCACATCTATCATCCCAGCATGTTGAGAGGCTGAGACAGGAGGACTGCTTGGGCCCAGGAGTTCAAGACCAGCCTGGGCAACATGGTGACTCCCTATCGGTACAAAAATAACAAAGCAGCAAAGGGCATAGCACTGGAGGAGGAAGAAGACCCCTACGGCGTCTGCATACAAGTACCACGGGCGTGTGCGGGCAAAAGGCCCCTACGGCGTCTGCACACACGTACCACGGGCGTGTGCGGGCGAAGTCTGTGTGTCCACATTTATGTGAGCATGAGGAGGTGTGAGGATGAAGCCCACATGTACCATGGGCGTGTGTCGGTGAGGCCTGTGTGTCCACATTTATGTGAGTGTGAGGAGGTGTGAGGATGAAGCACACACGTACCACGGGTGTGCGGGCGAGGCCTGTGTGTCCACGTTTATGTGAGCGTGAGGAGGAGTGAGGACAAACAGAAGCATCTTCCAGGGCAGGGAGCCGGAGCAGGGAGGCTGCCGCCCAGAAAGTCAACCATAAAAACACACAGGAGCTTCTGTTACAGGAGCTTTAGCGAGTCCACGATAAACTCAAGATTATTTTGTAGATGAGCAGCCCCCAAACCACACGGACTCCAAACCTGGGCCTTAACATTCCAGGCCACCACGCTACCTCCCAAAGAGGGTGTCCCCCACAACCCAGCAGACCCCAGGGCTCTCCCGCCTCCACCAGGCACACACAGACTTACTTCCGCGCTTCCTGCTGCAACTCTTCAATTTGTTTCTTCAGCGCCTCGTTGGCCTCTGTGACCTCGACCATCTGGTCCTTATCGAACTGCAAAGACTTCGGAAGGGAGGGGGAGAGGGTGTGAGGAGGGCACCGCCATCCCCAGCCCGGCTCCCCTCCCCAGCTCCAGCCCATCAACCCGGCCAATGGCACTGCTCAGGCCCGCCCTGGAGGACTCGGACCCTGAGAAAAACCCCGAGAGAGGTACGTGCCTCCTTGCAAACCACCCTGGATTGGGGCCAGCAAGTGTTTCCAGACACTGTGTCCAAAGCATCAGAGGCACAACAGAGCATGACTGGGTCACAGGAGAGCCTGTGGACCCAGGACCCCTCCTTCAAATCCCCTGGACTCCTCCCTCAGAGCCCCCAGGACGACTCCCCCAATCTCCTGGGTCCCCTCGCCTGGAACACCCAGGACCCTCCTGAGCCCCCAGGATCCTTCCCCACAGCCCTCGGGACTCTTCCCTGGAGAACCTGGGACCCCTCCCCGGAGACCCCCAGATGCCCTCCCCAGGCTCAACTGTGAGTGCTGAGGGCCACACCCCCACCTGCTCCTGCCCTCACAGCCTTTCCGCAGCTCCTGTGCGCTAGGCGAGTCACCAGAACCAGCCCAGGCCTGCAGCAGTGGGGTCTGAGCATGCTGTGACTGCACTGCTGAGTCCTCCAGCCTCCTGCAGCCCCAGATGCCGGCCTCCCTGCCCCACCCCGATGTTCCATCAGCCCCCGGCCCACCTCCCCGCCCCACCCCGTGCTCCCCCATCAGCCCCCGGCCCACCTCCCCGCCCCACCCCGTGCTCCCCCATCAGCCCCCGGCCCACCTCCCCGCCCCACCCCGATGTTCCATCAGCCCCCGGCCCACCTCCCCGCCCCACCCCGTGCTCCCCCATCAGCCCCCGGCCCACCTCCCCGCCCCACCCCGTGCTCCCCCATCAGCCCCCGGCCCACCTCCCCGCCCCACCCCGTGCTCCCCCATCAGCCCCCGGCCCACCTCCCCGCCCCACCCCGTGCTCCCCCATCAGCCCCCGGCCCACCTCCCCGCCCCACCCCGTGCTCCCCCATCAGCCCCCGGCCCACCTCCCCGCCCCACCCCGTGCTCCCCCATCAGCCCCCGGCCCACCTCCCCGCCCCACCCCGTGCTCCCCCATCAGCCCCCGGCCCACCTCCCCGCCCCACCCCGTGCTCCCCCATCAGCCCCTACTTTCCCACACTGATGGCACCAGCCTCACCACTTCAGCACCAGCTACTCACAGGCCTCAGCCTGGCTCCTACTGAGCCAGACACACCAACCAATCTGGGACCTTGGCCTGGTCCTCTCAGGCAACTTCAGAAACATCATAAGCAAACCGGCGCGCTTGGTCTCATGTCCGTCAGACCACCCTCCCCCAGTTGGCTGCTGCTCTCCTGATTCCTCATCTCACCTCCTGGTTCTCAGCTCGGACGACTAGACAGGAACCGGGACTGTCCCACACCCCTTCCCCCCACCTCCCGCTCACCTGTCTGCCACCTGCATCCGAGAAACTGTCCCCAGCACCCGCCGCCTGCAGAAGCCACACCAGACTCAGTTTCCACAGGAAATGTCACTGGCTCTGGCCAGTTCCAGCTCTGCACCCACCACAAGGGACTCCCAGGGTCCCTGAGCCCCAGTGTCCTGCCCTGAGGTGGGGTCTCCACGGAACCCTCACCCTTGCTCTCTGCATAGGGGTCATTCTCCTCACACACTGGCTCCCGGGGACGCGCGGCAATGTAGGGAAGCCAGGTGCCTCATGGGGCCTCCTCGCTCCCTCCCTTCATGCAATGTCGTCACCTGGACCTAAAAGGCCTCACCGGCTGCCCCTCCAGGACCTACCAGGCCTCACCGGCTGCCCCTCCAGGACCTACCAGGCCTCACCGGCTGCCCCTCCAGGACCTACCAACCAGGCCTCACCGGCTGCCCCTCCGGGACCTACCAACCAGGCCTCACCGGCTGCCCCTCCGGGACCTACCAACCAGGCCTCACCAGCTGCCCCTCCGGGACCTACCAACCAGGCCTCACCGGCTGCCCCTCCGGGACCTACCAGGCCTCACCGGCTGCCCCTCCGGGACCTACCAACCAGGCCTCACCGGCTGCCCCTCCAGGACCTACCAACCAGGCCTCACCGGCTGCCCCTCCGGGACCTACCAACCAGGCCTCACCAGCTGCCCCTCCGGGACCTACCAACCAGGCCTCACCGGCTGCCCCTCCGGGACCTACCAGGCCTCACCGGCTGCCCCTCCGGGACCTACCAACCAGGCCTCACCGGCTGCCCCTCCAGGACCTACGCTCCAGGTGGGCCTTGCTCTGGGCTGTTCCTCCAAAAGCCTCTCCCCACCTTGCCCCCGCCGCGCCCCAGACACAGTGGGCCCCCAAGGGTTTGGGCTGAATCCTCCCCAGTGAGTGAGTCGATCCGACACTGGCAGACCTGCAGGTGTGTCTCCATCTCGTCTCGCTCCTTCTGCGCGGCCTGGAGATGCCCTTCGAGGTCCGCCATCTGCTGCCGGACCTGGGACGCCTCCCTGTGCAGGCGTGAGAGCTCCGCCTCCGTGGCCCGCCTCTCCCCCTGCACGTGCATGAGCTCCTGCCGCAGCTCCTTTAGCTCCGAGTCCAGCCTCTTCCTGGTGGCCTTCAGCTCACTGATGAGCTGGTCTTTGGAGGTGGCGTCACGCCGGTAGGCCTCTACCATCACCTGCCAGAAAGACCGAGCTGTGAGCCTGCGTTTGTGGGCCTTCCTGGCTGGCTTCAACAGAAATGTTTACCACTTATTGGAGGCATAACTTTTTTGAGGTAAACATACATTTCATCAAATCTAAGACTCCACTGACTGAGATATACCATTATTTATTCACAGGTGACATCACAGCCTAATCAAGAGTGTGCGTGATGCACGTGGCGGGCATACCGGCCTCCCAGACGTCTCCTCTATTCCAGGAATCTGGCTCTCTCCTGCCTTCAGCTGCACTGCTTTGCTTCCAACAGGTCATCCCCTTGCTTGGGGCTTGGTAATAAAACAAAATAAAAGCAGCACTCACAACACTGCTTCAGGGGTCGCCCTTGCTCAGAAATAAAATACAGCAGGCTGGGCACGGTGGCTCACGCTTGTAATCTCAGCACTTTAGGAGGCTGGATCACGACGTCAGGAGTTTGAGACCAGCCTGGCCAATATGGTGAAACCCCATCTCTACTAAAAATACAAAAATTAGCTAGGCAGGGGGCATGTGCCTGTAGTCCCAGCTACTTGAGAGGCTGAGGCAGGAGAATCACTGGATCCCAGCAGGTGGAGGCTGCAGTAACAGGGACAGCACTACTGCCTGCCAGCCGGAGTGACAGAGCCAGACTCCATCTCAAAAACAAACAAAACACCAGCACTCACGCCGCTGCCTTGGGGGTGGCCCTCGCTCAGTAATGAAACACAGCAGCACTCACAATACAGCTTCGGGGTAGTCCTAACTCGGACCCCATAAGTGTTCAACAGCAGGTTTCCAAGATGCTGCCCAGAGGAAAAAGTGGTTCTGGAAAAGCGGGGAAAGGGGGAGCAGCCTCTGGGAGTGACAGTCCCAAAGGTGGTGGCAGTGCAGGAAAGGTCAGACACATTCTGTATGAAAAACATGGCAAAACCATGGAAGCCATGGAAAAGTTAAAGTCTGCGATGAGATTCAATGAAGTGGCTGCACAATGTAGTGAAGACAAAGCCAGGCAAGGGGGCGGCTTGGGCTGGGTGACCAGAGGGTCCATGGGGGGACCATGTCAAGAAGCAGCATTTGCCTTGCCTGCAAGTGGGACAGATACGCCTGTGTTTACAGACCCACCAGTGAAGACAAAATCTGGATATCATATGATTATGGCTGAAGGAAGAAAAAAAATCATATGAAAGACTGAAAAAAAAAACCCAACAAGAGATATTGGCTTCACTGACACAAAATTTATATATTCCATGTCTTTTCGGGTGACCATAATTTGTTTCAATGCTGGAACTCCAAGTACATTTTTCAAAGACATTTTAAATGGCAAACCCAACCTACACGGTAACACCACCACACAACACACACAGCTCTGTGGAGCAAGCTACCGTTGCTCCAGGAATAGCCGCCCCTAGAGATCTGAGGGCCAAGACCCCCACCCCGCTGTGGAAGTGTGTCTTGACTTTGGAGATTAAGTTTCTTTAAAAAAGTTAAAGAGATCATCTGATGAGGCCAAAAAAAAAAAAGTTAAAGAGAATCTGAGATGTTACATTCTCAATTTCAATTAAATTGGAATTGCTAAGCAATTAAACCACACAAAACTGTTCATATGCTTGTTTTAAGAAATCAACAACACATTTTTACCTTTTGTTGAATAAACTGTTCCTTTATTTTTTGGGTCTGCTTTTTCAGAGCGGCAGTCTCCTGCTGCAGGTGTTCCACCTGTGGGGGACATGTGAACAGACGTTACACTGAGGTCTCCAGGAGGTGACACATCTGCAGAGAAGTTACACTGAGGGCCCCGGGAGGTGACACATCTACAGAGAAGTCACACTGAAGGCTCCAGGAGGGACATGTCTGCAGAGAAGTTACACTGAGGGCGCTAGGAGGGCAGCACATCTACAGAAATGTTACACTGAGGGCTCCAGGAGGGAATTGTGTCTGCAGAGAAGTGAAACTGAGGGCCCCAGGAGGGGGGCACATCTGCACAGATGTTATACGGAGGGCTCCGGGAAGGGAATGTGTCTGCACGAATGTTACACTGAGGGCTCCAGGAAGGGACACATCTGCAGAGATGTTACACTGAGGGCTCCAGGAAAGGACACATCTGCAGAATTGTTACACTTAAGGGCTATAGGAGGGGAATGTGTCTGCACAGATGTTATACTGAGGGCTCCAAGAGGAGGGTGCATGTGCATGAATATTACACTGAGGGCTCCAGCAAGGGGACATATCTACATAGATGTTACACTGAGGGCTCCAGGAGGGGGAGTCATCTACACAGACATTACACTGATGGCTCCAGAAGGGGACACGTCTGCACAGATATTACAGGAAGAAGTGTTTGTGACCTGACGGGAACTGGTGATTCCTAAGGCCTGGGCTCTCCCTGCTCACCACTGAGAGCATGAAGGTGTGGTGATGGGGAAGGAGGTGGGAGAAGGGATGAGGCCAGGGCTTGGCAAACCTTTCCTGGAGACCCCTGATAGGAAGCAACTGCTCAGCAATGCTCTCGCAGCACAGGAGCAGCTCCAGGCCACCCACAGGCGAACGAGCAGGGTTGTTCCAGTGACAGTTTACAAAATCCAGTACTGGGCTGTGCCCACAGGCTGAAGGTGCAGACTCTAGGTTCTGGTCCTCGTACTGCAAAGTCTGTCAAGCCCATCCCATTCAGCACGGGAGCTTGTGAGAAACGCAGAGCCTCGAGGGCAGACCCCCCCCCACAGGATGCGTACTCAGAGGGCCCCACGCAGACCCCACACACAGGATGTGTACTCAGAGGGCCCCACGCAGACCCCACACGGGATGTGTACTCAGAGGGCCCCACGCAGACCCCACACGGGATGCATACTCAGAGGGTCCCACGCAGACCCCACACAGGATGCATACTCAGAGGGCCCCACGCAGACCCCACACAGGATGCGTACTCAGAGGGTCCCACGCAGACCCCACACAGGATGCGTACTCAGAGGGTCCCACGCAGACCCCCCACACAGGATGCGTACTCAGAGGGTCCCACGCAGACCCCCCACACAGGATGCGTACTCAGAGGGTCCCACGCAGACCCCCCACACAGGATGCATACTCAGAGGGTCCCACACAGACCCCACACAGGATGCATACTCAGAGGGTCCCACACAGACCCCACACAGGATGCGTACTCAGAGGGTCCCACGCAGACCCCACACAGGATGCGTACTCAGAGGGTCCCACGCAGACCCCACACAGGATGCGTACTCAGAGGGTCCCACGCAGACCCCACACAGGATGCGTACTCAGAGGGTCCCACACAGACCCCACACAGGATGCGTACTCAGAGGGTCCCACACAGACCCCACACAGGATGCGTACTCAGAGGGTCCCACGCAGACCCCACACAGGATGCGTACTCAGAGGGTCCCACACAGACCCCACACAGGATGCGTACTCAGAGGGCCCCACGCAGACCCCACACAGGATGCGTACTCAGAGGGTCCCACGCGGACCCCCCGCACAGGATGCGTACTCAGAGGGCCCCACGCGGACCCACCACACAGGATCTGCACTCACAGGGCCCCACGCGGACCCACCGCACAGGGCCCGCACTCACAGGGTCCCACGCGGACCCACCGCACAGGGCCCGCACTCACAGGGTCCCACGCGGACCCACCGCACAGGGCCCGCACTCACAGGGTCCCACGCGGACCCACCGCACAGGGCCCGCACTCACAGGGTCCCACGCGGACCCACCGCACAGGGCCCGCACTCACAGGGTCCCACGCGGACCAACCGCACAGGGCCCGCACTCACAGGGACCCACGCGGACCCACCGCACAGGGCCCGCACTCACAGGGTCCCACGCGGACCCATCACACAGGACCTACACTCAAGAGGGTCAGCAAAACCTCTGCCCCCACGTGGATACTGCTGTGTCAAGATGCCTAGGGAACGGAGTGGCTAATGCCTGTAATCCTAGCACTTTGCAAGGGCTGAGGCAGGCAGTTCACTTGAGCCCAAGTGTTTGAGACCAGCCTTGGCAACACGGCAAAACCCATGTCTGTTAAAAAGATGGTCAGGGACACATGCACATTCCACAAGGCCAGGTGGAGTGGCCAACACCAGGCAGGCGGTGACCAGGAGGCCATCCACCTCCTAGCTGGGCTGACTGTGATCCCTGGGGTAGGAAAACAGACTTCACGCTGGGAAGGCAGCTTCCAAGACGAGGTCACCGCTGCCACCACCTTCATCTGCCCTGGGTCAACCTGGATTAAGTAACTACCAGTAATGACAACACGGGTAAAATTTCAATACAAGAAGTAACACCTCTTTTCACCAGTTTCTCAGTCTTCCAGGTATCGGCTGATGTTTCTTACTGAGCTAACGATCAGTAAAATCAAGTTCAAATTCATCAACAGAATTTGGACAGTTCCTCTCAACTAACTCTCCCAACACTGCAAACAGCAATGACCTGTCGGAATGCGTGTTTCCCAGAAAATCACTTCACACAGGTCAGTGTCTGCAGGGACAGCTTCCTTAGGAAAGAGGGAAAATACTCGGGATTTCCTCTTGCCCTTGATCCTTATAGAGTGGGATTTAAAGATAGAATAATTCCCTGATAATCACTGCTTCTTCCGTATCCTCCTTCCGTTTTCCCATTCTGTCTACATTTTTCAACAGTTCTGCCTACATCAAAGCCACGTCAGGAGCGCTCTCCCCAGTCCTGACGTGCCTGTAGCTGATGCTCCGATGCAGCAGGACCCGAGGTGTGTTGCCCTCAGGCCACGCCTGGCTGCTCCCCTGTGTACTGCCCCCCGCAACCGTCCAGCTGCATGCCCAGTGGGTGCCACGTGCAGGCAGGCACACATGAAGGATGGCAAAAGGAAAAGCCATGTTTCCTGCAGCTTCTCCTAAATGTGAGCTCCACATCACCAGTGAACAGAAACCAATGTTTCTTGGTAGATTGCTTTCAAAAGTCCCCAAAAGAATTCCAGTTTCCCACCCAGCAGCCAGTGCAGGGCCAGGAGCACCGCACAGCTTGTGCGGTTTTGTCTTCCGCAAAGCCCCAAGCCCCGCCCTGAAAGTATTCTCCCTCAGGTCACGCCCAGTGACAGGACAACACGTCCAGAGAAAAGACCCAACACCCAGGCACGCTAGCTCACGCCTGTAATCCCGGCACTGTGGAGGCCGAGGCAGGTCAATCACTTTAGGTCAGGAGTTCAAGATTAGCCTGGTCAACATGGCGAAACCCCATCTCTACTACAAATACAAAAATTAGCTTGGCATGGTGGTGCACACCTGTAATGCCAGCTACTCGGGAGGCGGAGACATGAGAACCACCTGGGAGGTGGAGGCTGCGGTGAGCGGAGAACACGCCACTACACTCCAGCCTGGGCGAAAGGGGGAGACTGTTTCAAAAAAAACAAAAAGAAAGGACCAAATCCTCAGCACCTTTCCTGCACGGAAGGTTCCGACTCAAATCCAGACAGCAGACTGCGTTACCTGGCTGGACTTGACGGCGAGCTCTTCTCTCAACTTCCCTAACGCCCCCGCCGCTCCCTCGGCACCTTCCCCCAGGCGTCCTGCTCCTTGCTGGAGCTCCTCCTTGCCACTGCTGGCCGCCTGCAGAGCTGCCTCCAAGACGATCTTCTCATTCTGCAGGAGGCAGATGGTGTCCTCCCTGGAGGCGGCCTCACCCTGCAGCTCCCCCAGCCTGGCCTGCAGCTCGTCGTACTGTGTCTGCAGGGCATCGAGGGACTGCTCCCTGCTCTGCAGACCCTCCTGAGTCAAGGTGAGCTGCTTCATCAGGTCTAGGTGCTCCTCCTGCAAAGCCTCAAGCTGTTGGTCTCGCTGGAGCAACGTCAGCTTCACCTGGAGAAGGAATGAAGTGCACATGGCTGCGCCGAACCCTCCGAGAACGCGTGCCCTCCTCCTGCTCAATTTCCCACTCCGAGAACGCGTGCCCTCCTCCTGCTCAATTTCCCTATCTGGGAATGTATGCTTTACTCTGAGAATGGGTGCCCTCCTCCTGTTCAGAGCTCCCTATCCGAGAACGTATGCCCTTCTCCGAGAATGTATGCCCTTTTCCTGTTGAGGTTTCGAGTAACTTTTACGAACACTACGGAGGGTCTTTTTTTAATGCAAAATCCTGGTGACGAAGAACCAGCAGGGCAAACACATGGTCAGGTCCGCAGCAGCAGCAGCAGCAGCATCTGACCGACAACCCAACTCCCGCCTGTGCTGACGCGGCCCCACAGCAGAGGACTGCCTGGGCCCCCTGTGTGTGGACCTGGGTGCTCAGGAGAGCCTGGGCCTGGGTCCAGCCTGAAGGGCCACAGGGACTTGCCTGCTCCAGCTGCTGCTCCAGGGATGCCGCTGAGTCTGCCATCCTCTGCAGACGCTCCCTCTCGCCTTCAAACTCTTCCAGCCGCCTCTGGAGGTCCTCCTCCACCATTGCCTTTGCCTCCTGAATCTGCATGAAGGCTGCTTCCTGATCCAACATGTCAGCCTGGACCCAGGAAACAATGTGTTTTTATAAGGCAGGAAACCTTAACAGTGAAAAGCAGCCTCCAAGCCCCGTGCTTTGTGGAGAAACCCACCGCCCTGGCACGAGGCCCCCATCCACGTACCCACCCTGTCTACCAACTGCAGACTGAGGGCCCAGGGTGGACGCTGGGCCACCCACCAACCAGGAGACAGAGGCCAGGCCCAGCCCAGGCCAACCACCCCGCGAGAAGGACCTGGATCCCCTGATGATCAGAGCTTCCCTGGCCATTTCTCGTGTGATGACAGGCGAGTGGCAGGTACCTTCTTTCAGGTGTGAGACTCCAACACGTTCTCACAAGAGTAGTGCTTGGTACCACTGGATAAGATGGGTAAGAGACCATAGGACCCTGCAGCAAACACGGCCTGCATTCTGGCTATGGATGAGCCCTCACATCTGGGTATACTTCTCGAGGAAGACACAAACTAGTAACTTGAAATTCTTTTCACTGCTTCTCTACTAAGCCCTTGAAGCATGACGACTGACAACACAATTCTTGTCTGTCATCCCAGCCGGGCGGCCCACCTACCGTCACAGAGGTGGGAGCAGTTGCAGGAGGGAGAAACCGAGTGAGGCTGCGCAGAGCTTTCTACACGCCTAGAAAGGTTGGTGAGGAGACTGGCCCAGCAGCCTCCAGGGCAGAACCTCCCTTCATACACTGCCTTGGGGTTCTACGCCATTTCTTCTTCTTTAATTTTCCCGTAAGTTTATTGAGTAGGTGGCACTATCCCCATTTTATAAAGAGGAGGTTCATGCCTATAATCCCAGAACTTTGGGAGGCCAAGGTGGGTGGATCACCTGAGGTCAGGAGTTTGAGACCAGCCTGGTCACCATGGCGAAACCCCGTCTCTACTAAAATTTAAAAAAATTAGTCAGATATGGTGGTGGGCACCTATAATCCCAGCTACTCTGGAGGCTGAGGCAGGAAAATCACTTGAACTCAGGAGGCGGAGGTTGCAGTGAGCCGAGATCGCATCATTGCACTCTAACCTGGGCAACGAGAGCAAAATTCCATCTCAAAAAAAAAAAAGGAAAATGAAGCTCAGAGAGGTAAGAAATTGTCCAGGGCCCCAGAGCTAACGGAGAACAGCTACTGAGGCTGCGTTTCCATCCTCTGGAGGTGGCCTGTGCAGGCAGCGCCTTTGACCTGGACGGCGTGTGTTTGAGGGAGGATTAAACAGCAACACGGCTGAGTGCTCAGAAGCTAAGAAAATGCTATCATAGCCAGGCTTCAATAGGCTGTCAGGCACAAATGCACTGGAACCTTCCTCCTTACCCACTCTGCCCAGCACCACCCCTGACTGGCAATGACTGACGGCCTCTGCCCAGCACCATCCCTGACTGCCAATGACTGGCAGCCAGGGGCCCAGGCCCAAGGCGGGGCTTGGAGGAAAAGAGCCGCCAGTGGCCACTGCACTAAGCCCCCACAGACGAGGAGGGCAGTCCCAGCGCCTTCACAAGCAGTCACTGCAGGTCATCCATGAGAATATTTCAGAGACACGCAGAGAGGCAGAACATGTAGAAAAAACAAACGGTCCCTACATCTGTGTGTGTGTGTTCTCTTCACCTTACACGGCCCCGGCCGCAGCCTCACCTCAATGCCCTGCAGCTGTGCTGCAATGCGCCCCTTCTCCTTCATGGACCTGTGCTGAGTTTCTGTCAGCTGCTGGGACAGGGACACATTCTCGAGTTTCAGGTGCTCCAGGAGGCCTGCCTGGGTCATCTGTCCAACCTTTGAAAAAAAAAAACACAAAAGGTAAAAAGTTGCTCAGTTTCAAGGAAGAAATGCAGACTAGCCTGTCCCTGGAGGCCCCAGGGTGAGAGTCACTGGCTAACCCCTTGGCGTCTCCAACACAGGCCCCACGACCTACCACACCCCCGTGGCATCTCCCACATAAGCCCCACGACCCCCAACATGACTCCCACCTAGAAACAGGGGCCGTCTAGCAAGGCTGGCAGGCCATCAGCAAGGGCTCACCACACAGCTGTAGCGCATCAGACTGCGGTTTGTAGCAGGAACTACCCAAAGTCCCCATGACAGGGCATCTCTGAGCCCCTGTGGGTGAGGAGCCCTTTTTTTGTTTTGTTTTGAGAAGGAGTCTCACTCTGTCGCCCAGGCTGGAGTGCAGTGGTGCCATCTCGGCTCACTGCAACCTCCACCTCCCAGGTTCAAGCAATTCTCTGCCTCAGCCTCCCAAATAGCTGGGATTACAGGCACCTGCCACCACGCCCAGCTAATTTTTGTATTTTTAGTAGAGATGAGGTTCCACTGTCTTGGCCAGGCTGGTCTTGAACTCCTGACCTTGTGATCCACCCGCCTTGGCCTCCCAAAGTGCTGAAATTACAGGTGTGAGCCACCACGCCCGGCTGAGGAACCTTATCTTAACTGATCAAATCAGCCAGACACACACCAGGGCCTGTCCTCAGCCTGAAGCCCAGCCAGGGCCCAGCCCAGACCCACCCTGGCCAATGGTCTTGTGGAAAAGCCTCAGGACCACAGCCCGGAGGAGGATGGCGTCAGCCAAGGGAAGGAAGAACTGGAAAGGAGGCACGTGGACAGCCTGGGATCTGTGGCTGGACCTGCCCACATGGCCACTAGTTGCAGGCTGCTTCCTGGAGTCCACAGTGCCTGAAGTGACAGAAGCCACGGGCTCCGGGAGCTTCACAGAAGGTGCACAGAGCAAGGGAGACAGGCTTTGTGGGACCCGTGCCTCCAGACCACGAAAGAAGACAGAATGCCTGGACCTATCCTCCTTTCCGAATGGTACTGGGAATGAAGGGATACATTTAGGTACCAAAAAAAAAGGTTTTAAAAACTCTGATTAAGGAATGCTGAACCTGGTTCCAAAGGTATTTGAAAAAAGCAGGGAGGGCCCGGTGCAGTGGCTCACACCTGAAATCCCAGCACACTGGAGCAGGACAATCGCTTGAGCCCATGAGTTCAAAACCTGCTTAGGCAACATAGCGAGACCCTGTCCTCACAGAAAATTTTTAACTCATTTTCCTTTTTTTGAGACACAGTCTCACTCTGCTGTTGCCCAGGCTGGAATGCAGTGGCACAGTCTCGGCTCACTGCAATCTCCATCTCCCACGTTCAAGCTATTCTCCTGCCTCAGCCTCTTGAGTAGCTGGGATTACGGCACGTGCCACCATACCCAGCTGATTTTTGCTTTTTTTTTTTTTTTTTTTTAAGTAGAGACAGGGTTTCACCATATTGGCCAGGCTGGTCTTGAATTCCTGATCTCGTGATCTGCCCACCTCAGCCTCCCAAATTGCTGGGATTTCAGGCGTGAGCCACTGCACCTGGCTTTTCTCACCGAAAAATTTTAAACAATTAACCAGGTGTGATGATGTTCACCTTAGCCCTGCTACTTGCGGGACTGAGGCAGGAGGACTGTTTGAGCCCAAGAGGTCAAGGCTGCAGGGAGCTGTGATCGTACCATGGAATTCCAGCAGCCTGAGTGACAGCACGAGACCCTGTCTCCAAAAACAGACGCCATTAGGGCTCCTGAGCCACCGTTGCTTCGAGCCGTCTTCTTTTTGTTGCCCAAGCTACAGTACCATACTTCCCTTCTGCTTTTTTGAGACAAAGTCTGGCTCTGTTGCCCAGGCTAGAATGTAGAGTGCAGTGATGAGATCTCAGCTCATTACAACCTCTGCTCCTGGATTCAAGCACGTCTTGTGCCTCAGTCTCCCAAGCAGCTGGGACTACAGACACTCGCCATCATGCCTGGCTAACTTTCACATTTCTAGTAGAGACGGGGTTTCACCATCTCAACCAGGCTGGTCTCGAACTCCTGGCCTCAAGTGATCTGCTTGCCTCGGCCTTCCAAAGTAATGGGATTATAGGCATGAGCTACCACACCTGGCTCAAACTATACTTGTAAAATACACCTGGCTTACTTCTTTAAATATTGCATAGACCATTCTGGTCAACATAGTGAAACCCCGTCTCTACTAAAAACACAAAAATTAGCTGGGCATGGTGGCACGTGCCTGTAATCCCAGCTACTCAGGAGGCTGAGGCAGGAGAATTGCCTGAACCCAGGAGGCGGAGGTTGCGGTGAGCCGGGATCGCGCCATTGCACTCCAGCCTGGGTAACAAGAGCGAAACTCCGTCTCAAAAAAAAAAAAAAAAAAAAAAAAGAAAAATATTGCATCATATAAATGCACTGTAGCTTTTAAAAAGCATATTAATTTGCATACTGATTTGTTTCCAAGTTATGTTGTAAGTAGAATGAATGGTTTTCCACGTGGTTCTTTGGCTTAAAATATATATAACAGGCTGGGCGTGGTGGCTCACGCCTGTAATCTTAGCACTTTGGGAGGCCGAAGCAGGTGGATCACAAGGTCAGGAGTTTAAGACTAGCCTGGCCAATATAGAGAAACCCTACCTATACTAAAAATATAAAGATTAGCCAGGCGTGGTGGCGTATGCCTGTAGTCCCAGCTACTCCGGAGGTGGAGGCAGGAGAATCGCCTGAACCCGTAAGGCGGAGGTTGCAGTGAGCCAAGATCATGCCACTGCACATCAGCCTCGGTAACAGAGCGAGACTTCATCTCCAATTAAAAAAAAGGTAATAAAAATTGAAGAAAACTTCTATTGTGTATATTTGTAAACTCTAGATACATAAGAACATTTGGTGGAATTAGTATTTCACATTCCTCTCTGGAGAAATAGTTTTAATAAATCAATACTATTTTATGTAGAAACAAAAATCTCACAGCTAATAAAAAAGTAACAGGCCAGGCACAGTGGCTCAGGCCTATAATCACAGCACTTTGGGAGGCTGAGGCAGGCATCACTTGAGCCCAGGAGTTCAAGACCAGCCTGGGCAACATGGCAAAACCCCATCTCTGCAAATACCAAAATTAGCTGGGCATGGTGGCCCACGCCTGTAATCCCAGCTATTTAGGAGGCTGAGGTAGGAGGTTCACTCAAGCCTGGGAGGTTGTGGCTACTGTGAGCCGAGATCGCACCACTGCTCTCCAGCCTAGTGAGAGTAAGACACAGTCTCAGAAAGCTCAAAAACAAAAACATGGAGACTGCCCAAAGGTGCTCTTCAGCATCTTCAAGATCGGCCTCGAAATTAGTCCAGGCGCTGGGATTCAGATCAAGGTGCTCCTGAGCCACCTGCCAGTAGGTCTGGGCATCTCCAGCACGCTAAGCGGCTGCTGTGGACCAAGGGGCAGGCCTGGACCAACACATGCCCACACATATGCAGGACCAAGGTGGGCATGGGCTGTGCCCACTAACGAGTGGACGGGCGAAGAACGTGTTTCCTACAGGACGCAGAAAACGGCCCTGTGTGTCACTGAGAGCTCAGGCAGCAGAGAAAGAAAAAGCTCCAACCAGGAAGAGAACCCCTGTGGTGCCGCACGCCTGTGAGACGTCACAGCAGAGTGGGGAGGCTGGGGTGGGGGAGGGGGATTTACAGGCATGCGCCACCGTGCCCGGAGAGACAGGCTTTGGAACTGAAAATGTCAGCAGAGGCTGTGGGACGCCCATGTCAGAAGGTCGTGTGGGAGGCCATGGGACATGTCCTGCATGGGACATGGGGGGGTGCTAGATAGCAGGTTAAAAGCAAAATCACATGTGTGAACTCTAAAAAAGCCCCGTTCCACATGAAGACAGGAAGCGTGGTCTGCCCTGGGAGGAAGACCGCAACCATACCTGGATGTGGGCCATCTCGCCCTGCAGCCTGACGCGGGCCTCCTGCGCCAGGGCGAGCTGCTGCTGGTACCACTGCCGGACGCTCTGCAGGGATGAGATTTCTGCCTGCGACGCCTTCAGCTTGCTGGTCAGCGTCGCACGCTCCAGCTGCACCTGCTGCAGCTGGCTCTGCAAGGCTGTCATCTGCTGTCGCAGGTCGTGCACTGAAAGGGGGCAAGCACAGCGGCTCAGACCAGCAGCAGCAAACAGGGGAGTCCACGGCTCTGCATGCGCAGGACCCACAGCAGGACTCCCAGGAGACCAGTCCATTCTGGTGATTCCTGTAGTTTGACCCAAGCGGTCGCCATGAATGCTGCATTAGTGGATGCTGAGAGACACTGCTCCTGGGAGAGGTGCAGGTGAGGCTCCTGCGAGCCCCTGCACACGGCCTCTTCACAGCTAATCAACACACAACCTCTGTGCAGTGTTTCTGTTTCAAGACACCAATTCCATATGAATTGTCAACTCACTAACCCTGAGCTCATGGCCAACAGCAACTCGGCCAACAAGCCTGAGCAAAGCTTCTCTAAGAAATAACAATGGCCGGGCATGGGGTACAGGGGTAATGGGGGTGCAGTCCCAGGAGATCCAGACCACCCTGGGCAACACAGCAAGACCCCGACAAGAAAAATATAAAATTAGCTAGGTGGGTGGTGTGCACCTGTGTTCCCAACTACTTGGGAGGCTGAGGAAGGCGGATCCCATGAGCCCAGGAGTTTGAGGCTGCAGTGATCCATGACTGCACCACTGCACTCCAGCCTGGGCCGCAGAGTGCGGGTAAAACCACCCATGGGTAATGAGGAGGGAGAACTGTGCAGACCCCAGGCGCAATCAGTGCCTGATGTATAACTCACTGCTTACTATATCTAGCTTATACATATAAAATCATACTTAGTCCTATATAATCTTTCTATATAATCCTATAACTCACTGCTTACTGTATCTAGCTTATATATATAAAATCATACTTAGTCCCATATAATCTTTCTATATAATCATATAACTCACTGCTTACTAAATCTAGCTTATATATACAAAAATCATACTTAGTCCCGGCCGGGCGCGGTGGCTCAAGCCTGTAATCCCAGCACTTTGGGAGGCCGAGGCGGGTGGATCACGAGGTCAAGAGATCCAGACCATCCTGGTCAACATGGTGAAACCCCGTCTCTACTAAAAATACAAAAAATTAGCTGGGCATGGTGGCGCATGCCTGTAATCCCAGCTACTCAGGAGGCTGAGGCAGGAGAATTGCCTGAACCCAGGAGGCGGAGACTATGGTGAGCCGAGATCGAGATCGCGCCATTGCACTCCAGCCTGGGTAACAAGAGCAAAACTCCGTCTCAAAAAAAAAAAAAAATCATACTTAGTCCCATATAATCTTTCTATACAATCATATAACTCACTGCTTACTGTATCTAGCTTATATATATAAAATCATACTTAGTCCCATATAATCTTTCTATATAATCATATAACGGATGTAGGTGGAGCTGTACCGACACATTTAGTGCTGATTTATAGAATCCTTCCATAGAACCACATAGTCGTCTGTAGTAGGAGGAATGCCTAGAGCAGTCACAGAACAGAAGCAGCACATGGGAGAACAGCCGGACCAGGACGAGAACCCAAGACCCAGGCGGCGGCGGCCCTGCCTGAAAGGGCACACGCTGTATGGCAGGCTTGGAGCAGGAGCCTCTCCTCCTGATAAAGGAGTCGTAGGACCTTGCATCCAGTTCCTGTGGAAAGTCGGCCTCAGGCCTGAGATCCTGGAAGTAACCGAGGGAGAAGAACCCTCCGGTGTGACCAGTCACGGCAACTGGACACCCTGTCAGTCTTTTCTCGCTTCTGTGCTAGCTCGAATCATCCTCCCATAAATATCCTAGGATATGTGTTGGCTTACATATCCTTCTATTAGAAACCCTTTGAAGTCTCCAGCCCCCAGATAAGAAGTGTTGCCCATGACACCTGCTGCACACAGCCCACCTCCTTGCCTCAGTGACCTAATGGGGGTGGACCCCTTTTCTGTACACGACCCTCTACTACTGCACACGACACAGCCGCCTACTGCGCACCGCCCACCTCTCTGCCCAGGTGACATAATGGGGTGGCCCCCTGGCTTGTTATTCACGGGATTATTATGCCCTATCACTAAGCCTAGAGATGATGACCTCACTCAGGACCCTGCCCCCTGCTTGTACCTAATAAATACAGACGCTTCTGGGCGTTCAGGACCTTGCCTGTCTCTGCTCATAGATGGTGTGGTCCCCTGAGGCCAGCTGCTCTTCTCCAGTTCTTCAGTGTCCTGTCTCTTTACTTCTCAGATCCTGCACCTCAGCACAGCATAAGGGACACCCCACGACCCTGTGGGGCCAACAGCCCTACAACAGAGCAACCCATCTCAAAGACAAATGAATTTTTTAAAACAAAAACAAAATTTGAAAAAAATAAAAACAGGATGAATGGAAAACAATAAAAGAAAAAAATAAAGTACATCTGGCCAGGCATGGTGGCTCACCCCTGTAATCCCAGCACTTTGGGAGGCCAAGTTAGGTGGATTACAGGGTCAAGAGATCGAGGCCATCCTGGCCAACATGGTGAAACCTCATCTCTACTAAATATAGAAAAATTAGCCAGGTGCAGTGGTGCGTGCCTGTAATCCCTGCTACTCAGGAGGCTGAGGCAGAAGAATCACTTGAACCCGGGAGGCGGAGGCTGCAGTGAGCTGAAATGGCGCCACTGCACTCCAGCCTGGGCAACAACAGCGAGATTCCGTCTCAAAAAAAAAAAAAAAAGGTACTTGGTGCCATCTTAAATTGCAAAATTATCCCCAAAAGCACAAAAATACAAACATGCCCCGGAAAGAACTCCTGCCTGCAGCCCGGCTGAGCGCAAAGGCAGGCAGAGCGTCCTGTCCTCCTCAGCAGGCACCCAGGGTGCCGTGTGTGCTCTGCTGCTACGCATGTGTCTGTGAATACTGAGGGTGGGGTTCAAACAGATTTAGCGAGTCAGCAAATTCACACTATGAAATCTGTCAGCGCCGAGGGTCAAGTGCATGTCCGTAAAACCGTCGTGGATGCTGAGGCTCTTGCCTTTGACCCAACGATGTCTATAGCCATCAACAAACAGCAAGGTTATCTGTGTGGCTAATTCCACCTAAAACCCACCAGCCAGGACCAGGCAGCCTCGCCGAAGTTCAGGCTGGTTTTGCTGCCCAGCGAGCTCTGGTCAGGTGAAGCTGGGAACCTACAGGGGTCCCAAAACGACTTCAGTGTTGAGAAGTTTGAGTTTCATAGTTTTTCCTAAGGGACAGGGTATCACAAAGTTCTCAAGGCCTAAAACATGAAAGCGATTACAGGACTGCTCCTGCTTCTCCGCCGGCACTCTCTTCCCCAGTACTAGAATGCAGCCTCTGTGACGCTGGCTGGGCACCTTCCTCTGTGTCATCAGATCACCGTGAGCCACTCTCACAGCCTTACGGGCAAACTGGCTCACGCAGATTTGGCCCTCACGCTGGCTGCCCCCCTCACTCAGGCAGCCCCAAGTCCTGAGAGATGAGCCCACCAAGCAGCCTCCTTGGTCCTCTGGACCCAGGTCACGGCACACCCCTCAGGCTTTGTGCTTCATCTTCCCACCCTGCTTCACCCTCTCCTGTCCATGCTTGCTCTGAGCAGGCCGACCAGGGTCTTCTCTGTGCCTGCTGGATGCTGGACTACCAGATCTGGGACTGGCCCAGGCAGGGACTGAGGAGGACCCGGAAGGCATGCTGCCAAGCCACGTGGAGCCCCACCATGCCCCACTCATACTCACTGGGTGCAGGGAGGCAGCTGGACCGACACGCTGCGTTCAGGGAGAAAAAGTTGCCAGACCGACAGTCAAGGAGCTGCTCTTGGCCAGGCGTGGTGGCTCACGCCTGTAATCCCAGCACTGTGGGAAGCCAAAGCAGGCAGATCACAAGTTCAGGAGATCAAGACCCGCCTGGCCAACATGGTGATACCCTGTCTCTACTAAAAATACAAAAATTAGCTGGGAGTAGTGGCAGATGCCTGTAATCCCAGCACTCTGGGAGGCCGAGGTGGGTGGATCATGAGGTCAGGAGATCAGGACCACCCTAGCCAACGTGGTGAAACCCCGTCTCTACAAAAATACAAAAATTAGCTAGGCATGGTGGCTCATGCCTGTAATCCCAGCACTTTGGGAGGACGAGGCAAACAGATCTTGAGGTCAGGGGATCGAGGCCATACTGATCAACACTGTGAAACCCCATCTCTACTAAAAATGCAAAAATTAGCTGGGTATGGTGGCTGGTGCCTGTAATCCCAGCTACTCAGGAGGCTGAGGAAGGAGAATCACTTGAACCGGAGTCGGAGATTGCAGTGAGCCGAGATCACACCACTGCACTCCAGCAGGGGAAACAGAGAGAGACCCGTCTCAAAAGAAAAAAAAGGAACTGCTCTTGGAATCTGCAATTCTGTGGAATAAGCGGGCAGCTCGACGCTGTCATATAACCCTCGACTTTTGAGGCAGAATACATGGAAATGATCACCACAGATAGTCCAGAGTCCAAGACTTAATTCATTCCTCTGGATATGCACACAAACATGTATACAATTCCAAAAGTTCAACTAAAAATTATATTTCCTTTAGAAAAGCAGCTCCTTATGTTTAACTTATAAACCAATGAAACCCGGACAGCCACAAGCCGACACAGCTGTCAGCACTACCCGCAGCAAACCGGCACCTGACTGGGGGCGGGGGAGGAGGGCGTGGCCGGGAAAGGAGGAGGTGTGGTCGTGGACGGAGGGGCGTGGCCGTGGGAGGAAGGGGAGTGGCAAGGGAAGGAGGAGGCGTGGCCGGGGACGGAGGGGGCGTGGCCGGGGCCGAGCCTCACCTGTGTTGTCCTTGCTGCGCATGCTCCTCTGCATGTCCTCCACTTTCGCCATGAGCCTCTGGTACTGCTCCTCTGCCACCTGCAAGTCGTTGTTGGACGACGCCAGGCTGGCATTTTTGGCCTCCAGCATGTTCTGCAGGTCGGTCATGGCTCGCTCCAGGTCCCAGCACGACTGCTTCAAGGTGTCCACCTCTGAGCTGAGCGAGTCCTGCCGCTGCTGGCTGCTGTGGCTGCACTCCACCTGTGCCTGCAGCTTGGTGCTGAGGGCGGCCAGCTGAGCCTGCAGCTCAGCCTTCTCTTTAAGTGCCTGAAAAGATCCCGACCACCAACTTTCAGAAAAACAGTCACTTTTGTCCAGTGTATTCACAAGAACGCACCAGCGAGTCAATCAGGGACCCGACAGGGGGCCCTGCACCGAAGCCCCATGTTCCACACCTCCAGGCACTCTCCCCGCACGACTGTCCCAGAAGAAGGCAACCTTCCAAACAGGCCCAGGACGCACACAAGAGCCTGCACTGGTTTTGGGCCTGCTGCACCTGTCCAGGGCTGTACTCAAGCAGGGCTAGGAGGCACCCTTCTCCTGCGAGGATGCTGGAAACGTGCACATGGGTGCTCACACAGAATGCCAGACGTGTAGAGGGACCCCGAATTAAAAGCAGATTCAGATCTGGGGGTAAATGGGCAGAAAACGCAGGCAGGGAAAGGCAGCTGCTTCTGAAGCATATCTCCAGCAGCTCCAGCCAGGGCCACGCGACACAGCACAGTCCTGAGTGACCACAGCAGTGTTGTGTGGCCCCAGGAGCAGCAGAGAGTTGCCACTGGAAATCGCCCCATCCACCTGCCACCCACCCCACTCATGCTAAGACCTATGAGGGTGAGGATCCAGTTCACACGTCACCAGAACAAACACCCAGAGCAATCGAGAAACTCCACAAAGTCAACAAGACCCCAGAGCAAGGGGCCAGCAACCACCACATGAAACAATCCACGCAGACAAAGCACCAATCAGTGATCCCAGGAGGATAAGGAGACAGTGCAGCGAGAGCAAGACACCATTCGCAGAGCAGCTGCAGAAGAAGGGAAACGCGTCTGACAGGAGGCTCACGCTCTAACACTGTAGAAGTGACGACTGTACAACAATTAGCCTCGAAACACCCGAAATCACCTCTTCCGCAGACACACCTTTAGATGTCACAAACTGGTTGGTTTGTGTCCAAAGACCATTTGGTATGAGATAATCTTAAACATGAGATGAGCATCAGTAAGGCAAGCTCCTGGTGTGGGAGCGGCTCTGGCCCTGCTCTGCGGCCTTGCTCACTGGAGAAAGCTCCTTCAGCTGTCACCTCAGGGTGACATTCTCACGCTCCATGCCAGAAGCACACAGCTGAATCCCACTGAACAGATTTACTCAACTGTAGACAGAAGAGAAATACCTAGCTCTTCACTATGGATAAAGTGCACATAACAAGAGGGAGCTGAAAATAAGGCACGGAAAATGATGTTTCAGGTGCGTGCTAACCAACGCCAGGGTGTGGCTTCTTCTGACACAGCAAAACCAGTACCAGAAAAGCAGAAACCACTATAAAGAAAAGGGTTCCCTCTGCCAGAAAAAGGCGCACACCCCCACCCAAGAGAACCGAACTCTTGTGGATTGTGAAATACCTAACATCTGGGAAATACTCTGTTGCAGGGAGAAACGGACCCAGGGACCATTAGATGGAAAACTGACACCTCTTTCTAAGGCTGACAGGTCAATGTATTCTGGTAGAGATGGAGGGAGAAACGGACGCAGGCACGATCAGATGGAAACTCACACCTCTCTCTGAGGCCGACAGGTCAAGTGGACAAAGAACGTGAAGGCGCGGAGCGCACGGCCGCCAGGGATGCTGTGGCGGCTGATTTCCGGCACCTCTGAAACTTCGCCCAACAGAGCGGCCACGCACGCTTTCCAACTTCGCCTCATGCGACGACATCAATCCAAAGTCCATTACCTGACTCGCCTCCAGGGACAAGGCTTCCAGCTGTCCTTCGAGCCTCATTTTCTCTTTGAGCACCTGCAGCATCTCATCCTGCGTTTCTGCAGCAGAGCTCTCCAAGGACACGCTGGGGACAAAGGCGTGGGTCAGGCCCGCACGGCCCATCCTTATTTTCCCTTCACACTCCTCCATACTCACCAAGTCCCACACAGCCCTGCTGCTCTCTCCCAAATTTTAATTAGGAGACTTAAGTAGAGAGCTACGGCTCGCAATGAACGCACGGATGAACGCTCCCGCACCTCACACAGCGGGAACACTGCTGTGGAAATGTGAGACATGCCGGCGTCGTGCAGCTCAGTGACAAGTCTACATAAACATGGGAGTGGGCATTTTAACAGCAAAGACAACTGCTCATTAGATCTAACTCTGTTAAAAAGCAGCGGAGTTGTGTATGAACGAAATGTTCATGTCAAGACTAAGGACAGAATTAGGAAGAAAAGCCGTGTATCGCTGTTCCAGTGCGGAGAGCCGTGCAGCCCAGGGAAGCCCTCTGCCCGCCCCGCCCACCGCGCCCGTCGGCCCCCACCTGCTGCAGAAGCTGTCTCTGCGGCTCCGCACTTCCCCGTTGACCTCCTGCCCCTGGTCTTGGTGCTCAGCAGCCGCGGCCTGGAGGACATCCTTAATGGAGGGGAACTGGCCCAGGGTATCTGCAGCAATCTCCTGGCCGTTAACCACATAGGAGGCGTCCTGTGCGCCCGTCGTCCTCAGCAGAGCGCCGTAGGTCCCTCGGGTGGAGACGCTGCTGTATGAAGAACTGTCGCTGTCATTTCCGTCTGCCTCAGACACGCTGTCTCCAGTCAGGGAGGCGTTCTCCAGCCGGTCGTCGGCATCAGGAGACAAGCTGATCTCAGACACGACAGACGCCGTGCCGCTTCTGTTCTGCTTCAGGGAACCCTTGGCAGAGTCGGGAGCCGGCACATTTCCCCCAGAATTCCCAGCATTTGAATCTTCGGTTCTGTAATCAGCCAGAGACCGGATTTTGCTTGATTTGGAATTTTTCTTCTCCTTAGGATGTGCCGGAAGCCCCAGGCTGCCCACCTTAGGCCCCCGAGGGACACTCGTGCGCAGGAAGGAGTACTCCTTAGTCAAAGCCACGGTATTGGCCCTCGGTAAGTTTTCTGGGTTTAACATGAGCTCAGGGTCAAGCGTGCTAGAAAGTCTCGTTTTGGCTGCAGGTTGACTGGACTGAGAAGAAAACAAAAGTACAAAACTTACATTTAAAATTCACAAGCAGCATTCTTAAAACTGCCATTCAGGCCGGGCGCGGTGGCTCAAGCCTGTAATCCCAGCACTCTGGGAGGCCGAGGCGGGCGGATCACAAGGTCAAGAGATCGAGACCAACCTGGTCATCATGGTGAAACCCCGTCTCTACTAAAAATACAAAAAATTAGCTGGGCATGGTGGCGCGTGCCTGTAATCCCAGCTACTCAGGAGGCTGAGGCAGGAGAACTGCCTGAACCTAGGAGGCGGAGGTTGCGGTGAGCCGAGATCGAGCCATAGCACTCCAGCCTGGGTAACAAGAGCGAAACTCCGTCTCAAAAAAAAAAAAAAAAAAAAAAACTGCCATTCAGAAAGGTTGCACCAATTATTATTCTCTCCGCTGACAACCAGAGAGTGTGGCGTCCCCAGGCCCTCGCCACACGGGGTGCGACCAGGCCTCTGGTCCTTGCTCTCACTGCCGCAAGACCCGACTCTAGTGACCACATGACCACCCTGGCCTAAAGCACTCTCTCCAATGAATGTGACCTCGATAGGTACAAGACACACGTCCCGGCAAGTACTTCCTCATCAGACTTCCTCAACAAAACCTTCCTGGCTACTCTCCAGTTTATTTATTTTTGGAACACAGACATTTTCTTCAAGGTCACGCACGGTGGCTCACACGTGTGATCCCAGAACTTTGGGGGGCCAAGGCAGGCAGATCATTTGAGATCAGGAGTTCAAGACTGGGCTGGCCAACATGGTGAAACACTTCCTCTACTAAAAACACAAAAAAATGAGCTGGGCATGGTGGTGGGGGCCTGTAATCCCAGCTACTCGGGAGGCTGAGGCAGGAGAATTCACTTGAACCCAGGAGGTGGAGGTTGCAGTGAACTGAGATTACACCACTGCACTCCAGCCTGGGCGACAGAGTGAGACCCTATCTCCAAAACTAAAAACAAAAGAAGAAGAAATATTCTTCAAGAAGAAAGAACTTTCTGTTAAAACCATAACCACCTTAAATCCATAATTTCCTCCGACTGCCCACATTCACTTCAAGCCCTTCACAGGACAGCTACGCCACACCCCTTCTAGAGCCTGGGCCCTGTGCCGCCATTCTAACTGCCTTCTCAGTTTATCCTTTTTGTTATAAATGTTGTACTTCCCATTAATCTTATAACTGTTAGAAAAACTCTTGATTTTTCATACTTGCATTTTTATTTTTCTTTCTTTATTTTGAGATGGAGTCTTGTTCTGTCACCCAGGCTGGAGTGCAGTGGTGTGATCTCGGCTCACTGCAACCTGGCCTCCTGGGTTCAAGCGATTCTCCTGTATCAGCCTCCTGAGTAGCTAGGGCTACAGGTGTGTGCCACCAGGTCCAGCTAATTTTTTGTATTTTTAATAGAGATGGGGGGGTCTCACCACATTGGCCAGGCTGGTCTTGAACTCCTGACCTCAAGCAATCGGCCCACCCCAGCCTTCCAAAGTGCTGGGATTACAGGTGTGAGTCACTGCACCCAGCCAAATTAAAGTATTTAAAAACATAACCCTAATAGAAAACAAAAACAAAAACAACAAAAAGAAGAAAAAAAAAATAAGCCTTTAAATCATAACGTGGGCGATTTTACTGATCATCTTCTACTGAAGAGATCCTTCTGAAATATGACACAGGCTGGGTGCAGTGGCTCACGCCTGTATAGTCCCAGCTACTCAGGAGGAGGAGGCAGGAGAATCACTTGAACCCAGGAGGTGGAGGTTGCAGTGAACTGAGATCACTGCAGCCTGGGCAACAGAGTGAGACTCCATCTTTTAAATTTGCCAAGTATGTTGGTGGCACTCGCTTTTAATCCCAGCTACTCAGGAGGCTGAAGCAGGAGAATCGCTTAAACCTGGGAGGCAGAGGTTGCAGTGGGCCAAGACCACACCATCACACTCCTGCTTGGGTGACAAAGCGAAATTCTGTCTCAAAATACACACACACACACAAACACATACATGCGCGCGCAATACACACACACACATACACACACACCCCATACACATATGCACACATATATACACAGACATACACACACACGCACACACATATACACATATATACACAGACATGTACACACATACACACACATATACACATAAATATACACATACACACACACACATACATACATACATATATAACACTGCCCATTGGCAGTGGACCCGGTCACCCATGAGCTCTGACGGAGAGGCACAAGGAGGTGAATGCTGCTTTCCTGCCCGCAGACACACATACACACATACATACACACACACACACACACACACACACACACACACACAAAACTGCCCATTGGCAGTGGACCCAGTCACCCACGAGCTCTGACGGAGAGGGACAAGGAGGTGAATGCTGCTTTCCTGCCCGCGGACACACACACACACACACACACATATACACACATATACACACACATACACACATACATATACACACACACACACATGTAACACTGCCGACTGACAGTGGACCCGGGCACCCACGCGCTCTGACGGAGAGGCACAAGGTGGTGAATTGCTGCTTTCCTGCCCGCAGACATATTCATTCTGCAGCCCATGGAGCCAGGAGTAGTTTCGACTTTCAAGTCTTTATTACTTAAGAAATACATTTTGTGGCCGGGCGCGGTGGCTCATGCCTGTAATCCCAGCACTTTGGGAGGCCGAGGCAGGTGGATCACGAGGCCAAGAGATTGAGACCATCCTGGTCAACATGGTGAAACCCCGTCTCTACTAAAAATACAAAAAATTAGCTGGGCGTGGTGTGCGTGCCTGTAATCCCAGCTACTCAGGAGGCCGAGACAGGAGAATTGCCTGAGCCCAGGAGGCGGAGGTTGCGGTGAGCCGAGATCGCGCCATTGCACTCCAGCCTGGGTAACAAGAGCGAAACTCCGTCTCAAAAAAAAAAAAAAAAAAAAAAAGAAATACGTTTTGTAAGGCTACAACTACCACAGTCATAGTGATTCCTCTCATGGATCTAGGCAAAGTAAAGTGAAAACCTTCTGGAATGGATTCACCGTTCTAGATGCCATGAAGAACATTCGTGAGTCATGGGAGGAGGGGTCGAAACATCAACGTTAGCAGGAGTGTGGAAGAAGCTGATCTACCCTCACGGACAGCTGTGGGGGATTCCAAGTATCTGTGGAGAACCTGGCTGCAGATGTGGTAGAAATAGCAAGAGAACTTGAGTTGGTGGACCCTGAAGATGGCGTACAAAACCTGCCGGGCAAAATGCTGTCACATAGCACTGCGTGTTACAGAGAAACCTTTCATACAAGCATGAATCGCCATGGCAAACTTCAGTGCTGTTTGAAGAAACTACCACAGCCACCCCAGCCTTCAGCAACCACCACCCTCATGAGTAAGCAGCCTTCAAACTTGAGGCAAGATCCTCCAACAGCAAAGAGACTCCAACTTGCTGAAGGCTCAGGTGACCGTGAGCACTTTTTGGCAATGAAGGATTTTTAAATTAAGCTGGGTACATGAGTTTTACTTAAGACACAGTGCTACTGCGCTACTGCACACTTAGTAAACTTTAGGAGAGCATACATGTAATTCCTTTATGCACTAGGAAACCAAAAAAACTGTAGCACTTGCTTTATTGCAACATTTGCATTGTTGTGGTGGTCTGGGACCTCTGAGGTGACCTGTGTTTGCTTTCTTTCTTTTCAATTGGCAGATTTAGAAATAAAATGTGCTTGTTCCTGAAGCAGCAGGAGCAGGCAGGGGGCACGAGCCAGGATCCTGCTGGACTCCCCCAGAGGCGGGACCCCCACGACGGAAGCAGAGTCAACCACTGCAGAGGCCCTTGAGACCATCCCACCTCAGAGAACCCAAGGGCAGGCAGGTCCCAGGGTTATGTGGGACCAGCAGCTCTCTCTGGCACAGGAAGCTTTCAAGGAGCACGTTCGGGAGAGGGAGACTCACTCTCTCTTGCTGGCGCTTCACCCTGTACTGCTTGAGCTGCTCTTCCAGCCGCTTCCGAGCCTGAAGTCGGACCTGCTCCTCCTTCTCCAGGGGCAGGGAAGACTCTGTAGAGCCTGCAGTAGGAAAATGGCCATTTGGAAACTCATAAAAAACCAGGACACAGAATAATCAGGCACAAGAACTTGGTCATTCTGCAGTTTTTTTTTTTTTTTTTTTTTTTTGAGGCGGAGTTTCGCTCTTGTTACCCAGGCTGGCGTGCAATGGCGCGATCTCGGCTCACCGCAACCTCTGCCTCCTGGGTTCAGGCAATTCTCCTGCCTCAGCCTCCTGAGTAGCTGGGATTACAGGCACGCGCCACCATGCCCAGCTAATGTTTTGTATTTTTAGTAGACACGGGGTTTCACTATGTTGACCAAGATGGTCTTGATCTCTTGACCTTGTGATCCACCCGCTTCGGCCTCCCAAAGTGCTGGGATTACAGGCTTGAGCCACCGCGCCCAGCCGGTCATTCTGCTCTTAATTACCCGCATGTTTTACAACTAAATGATGCACAGCCATCTTGTTTGGAAGGACAATTTCCAGATCAAGAGAGAACTGTGAACCCTGGACTCAGAGCACAGGCAGAACATACCTCACAGGAGACTCCGGCCAGGTGCTGGGCCTGTGTCTCTGTGACGGGCACACCACTGCCTGAGGCATGCCACCGTTACAACAGGACACCGCAGCAGGTGCTATTTTGTTTTTTTTTGAGACGGAGTTTTGCTTTTGTCACCCAGGCTGGAGTGCAACAGCGCAATCTTCGCTCACCACAACCTCCACCTCCGGGTTCAAGCTCTTCTCCCGCCTCAGCCTCCCGAGTAGCTGGGACTACAGGCATATGCCACCACGCCCAGCTAATTTTGTATTTTTAGCACAGATGGGGTTTCTCCATGTTGGTCAGGCTGGTCTCGAACTCCTAACCTCAGGTGATCTACCCACCTCAGCCTCCCAAAGTGCTGGGATTACAGGCGTGAGACGCTGCACCCAGCAGCAAGTGCCTTTTAACAACAGAAAAAACTGGGTTCAAAGCTGCAGCCATGCTGAGCACTCTGAGGCAGGCTCGGCTCTCACCACGCTGCAACTCTGTGCTGGCTTCACAGCAGGTTCTCATGACCTCGCTGTCAGGAGCATGTGAAAAGCCGGCATTGTAGAGTCACAGGCACTGCTGAGCAGCAGGAGCTCAGCCGCCACAGGGTCAGGAGACCCCAAGTGCGTTTTCTTGATGCAGTTCTACTTGGGGGTCCACTTTGATCCATGGCTTGTCTCAGTTCCTGCAGTAACAAGTCACGTTATGACAAGGCTTCGTATAATCACGAGTACCTGTAAAAGCTAGAGGCGCTCAAATGGCTGAAGCCTAGCAGAGTAAAGACTGCACAGGCATCTGCCCTCCAGGGCTGGGAACTGGTCACCTCCGTTTCCAGACAGACCAGACTCCAATCCGAGGTCATGCTCCAGGACAGGAGGGGAAAAGTACAACTTTTTCCTCAAAACCAGAATTTAAAATATCTAAAAGCCAGACCTTTCATTTCGGGTGATGAGAGGGTTTGATGGTGCGTGCCAGTTCAGCCCCTGCCTCACCCAAATGAAAGGTCTGGGTTACAGTTACAGTTACAGACCCAGGGCACCACACCCAAGGGCAGAGTGTGTGGCCTCGTCCTTCCTAACTCATCAGCTGACGAGGCCAGATGGCTGGGTGCCGACCAGAGCAGGAGGTGTGATCACACGGCAACGCTTCACACATGGTGCCCTCCTTACACGTAGCTGCAGCAGAGATGCGCGGCTGCGGTCCTAAATCGTCCCTAAAATCTGAGCAGTCACCAAGAATTCACTATCGATGTACCATTGTCATTATTAGTTTGTACACTGTATCACTGAAAAGATCTCTAGTCCTTTTCAGAAGGCAAAGTGGTCCAGATGGCTAAACCCTACCTGGCAAATTCAGGCCTATGGCCATCAGGCAGATACATAAGTTGTCAAAATGAGCAGTGTTTCAACTAAACACCAACGCAGGCGACAGGCTCAGGGCCAGGTGCCAGCAGGAACAGGTGAGGGGGCATCCCACAAAGGCATGCACGCAGACCCAGCACTGCTGCCACACAGGCACCCGGGCCTGAGCTCACATATCTGTAACTTCGGGAACCCAAAAGTAAACAAATAAAGTAAGCTGAGAAAAAACAGGACACTAGGCTTTTTTACATGCTACTTCTCAACTTACATGCCAGCAGCGCGTTTTCGGAATTTTTTTTTTTTTTTTTTTTTTTTTGAGACGGAGTTTCGCTCTCGTTACCCAAGCTGGAGTGCAATGGCGCGATCTCGGCTCACCGCGACCTCTGCCTCCTGGGCTCAGGCAATTCTCCTGCCTCAGCCTCCTAAGTAGCTGGGATTACAGGCACGCGCCACCACGCCCAGCTAGTTTTTTGTATTTTTAGTAGAGACGGGGTTTCACTATGTTGACCAAGATGGTCTCGATCTCTCGACCTCGTGATCCACCCGCCTCGGCCTCCCAAAGTGCTGGGATTACAGGCTTGAGCCACCGAGCCCGGCCGGAATTTTAAAAAATAAACATGTGAAATGCAATTTGATTTCAGTAATTTTTGGGGGGCGTTTTGTTGTTTTTATTTAGCTTGAAATTTTTAAAAACACACTGCAGGCCAGGCGGGGCGGCTCATGCTTATAATCCCAGCACTTTGGGAGGCCAAGGTATAAGGATCACTTGAGCCCAGGAGTTCTAGACCAGCCTGGGCAATACGGTGAGACTGCGTTTCTACAAAATAAATTAAAATTAGCCAGGCGCGGCAGCAGGCACCTGTGGTCCCAGCTACCTAAAGGCAGAGGCAGGAAGATCCCTTGAGCCTGGGAGGCAGAGGCTGCAGTAAGCTCTGGTTGTACCACTGGACTCCAGCCTCAGCGACAGCAACATCCTGACTCTAAGAAGAAACAAAAACAGACGGATGCCCACGGTCTGCTGACCAAGCACCTGGGTGACACAGGACATGCAGGCTGGCTCTTAACACGAGAGCGTCAGCACCGCGGCCAGTCAGACCGTAGCGCAGCCCCGGCTCCAGCTGCATCTTCGCTCTCTCAAGTGAAGCTCTCCTTGCTAAACACACTGCCCTGCCGGGGACAAGGCGGGCACACGGCAGGCACAGGGACACAGCTGCCCCTGAGGTGCTGACGGACGCGGACGTGGAGGTGGGAAAAGCGGTGGGAAGGGATGCTTACACAGTTGCGTTTCTTGCATAGGAAGACTGAGTCTGAGAGACTGCAAAGCTTCTTTTCTAACACTGCCCTCAGCACTAGTTCCCTGAGACTTCCTTAGGTTGTCATGGAAACCAGCCACACCTGGAGAGGCATCAGGGCCCACTGGGCTTGTGACGGGACCCAGAGACAATGGAGGGTCCGGGAACTGTGGCGTTGGCCCGTTCTGACAGAGGCCTCCCTGGCCAGCTCCATCCGGGCTTTCTCCTTCCATGGAAGCTCTGTTTACCTCAGCACCTAGAAAGACAGAGCACGCTGGACCATCATGGCTTTAACGACACGACGACGTCATTTTTCAGACACGCAGCTTGGGTAGGAGAGAAGAGGATCCTGACTCATGAGCACCACACTTTCTCACCCCACAAAGGCATCCACTCTGAGAAGCGAGGGCCATGGGCCCCTTCCCACAGGCAGGGTAGCCAGGAAAAGGCCCACAGGCCCGCTGGAGTCAACGTCCTCCCTGCAAGGTGAATTCCCCTCCATGCCGTCACACTCTGGCTGTCGGACTGACGTAATAACGATAGTAACGTTTCCTTTTTTCTTTTTTTTTTTTGAGACAACCGCCTTGGCCTCCCAAAAGTGCTGGGATTACAGACGTGAGCCACGGTGCCCAGCCTCCTTTTCTTTTTGAGACGGAGTCTCACTCTGTTGCCCAGGCTGGAGTGCAGTTGTACGATCTCAGCTCACTGCAACCTCCACCCACCAATTCAGGCAACGCTTCTAACTCAGCATCCCGAGTAACTGGGATTACGGGCACCCACCACCACACCTCGTCACGCCCTGCACTCCAGCTTGTGTGAAAGAGCAAAATGAGACCCAGTCTCAAAGAAAGAAGTTAATTGGGTTAATACTACTTTCCAATGAATTTATATGTCCAGAAGTTTCTAAACCTGGCAGTTTATATAACAAAATAGTTTTTTGAGCATCACGCTGCACTTAAAAAAACAAAAATCTAGAAGCAAAAAGGTCAAACAAACAGTGAGACTATATTGCTCCAAACACAAGCCTAACGATGGACAAATCACGACGACGACGACGGAGGTGGCCACCAGCACCCAACGTGCACCGAGCACCTGCGCTTGATGTCACCATGTCTTCAAACCCTCACCACCACCCTACGACGCAGGGCACCGTAATCGGTTTTATTAAAAAAAAAAAAAAGGGCCAGGTGCAGCGGCTAAAACCTGTATCCCAGCACTTTGGGAGGCTAAGGTGGGCGGATCACTTGAGGCCAGGAATTCAAGGCCAGCCTGGCCAATGGTGAAACCCCATCTCTACTAAAAACACAAAAATTAGCTGGGCGTGGTGGTGAGCGCCTGTAATCCCAGCACTTTGGGAGGCCAAGGTGGGCAGATCACGAGGTAAAGAGATCGAGACCATCCTGGTCAACATGGTGAAACCCCATCTCTACTAAAAATACAAAAATTAGCTGGGCGCGGTGGCTCAAGCCTGTAATCCCAGCACTTTGGGAGGCCGAGGCAGGTGGATCACGAGGTCGAGAGATCGAGACCATCCTGGTCAACATGGTGAAGCCCCGTCTCTACTAAAAGGTGCAAAAAAAAAATTAGCTGGGCATGGTGGTGTGTGCCTGTAATCCCAGCTACTTAGGAGGCTGAGGCAGGAGAATTGCCTGAGCCCAGGAGGCGGAGGTTGCGGTGAGCCGAGATCGCGCCATTGCACTCCAGCCTGGGTAACAAGAGCGAAACTCCATCTCAAAAAAAAAAAAACAAAAAAACAAAAAAACACAAAAATTAGCTGGGCGTGGTGGCGCACGCCTATGGTCCCAGCTACTTGGGAGCCTGAGGCAAGAGGGAGTCACTTGAACCCGGGAAGCGGAGGTTGCAGTGAGCCGAGATCATGCCACTATACTCCAGCCTGGGCGAAAGAGCAGGACGCCGTCTCAAAAAGAAAAAAAAAGGTAGAATTCGAGGCAGGAACATCACAAAGACCCACAGACGCCTTCAGGGAAACGCTGCTGCTGCCCCACAGGTGTTTCACGGAGTCTGTGTAGTAGGAATGGTGCCTGATCTAAAGGCAGCATCATCCAGTGACTAAAACACACTTTGAATCATGTGAAAAGCTAACGAGTGTCTCCTCCTGTGGCCAGCACACAGAGGAACCTGACGACTTACGCTGGGCTCTGTCCTGCAGGTCAGGTGGCACCAGTGGGCCCGGGGACCTCTGGTGAGCCTCGGGGAGACCCGAGGGGCTGCTGTGGGATCTGTCCCCCTGGAGGCCCTCGTGCTCGGCCGACGTGCCGTCCATGGTCAGGACGACACCTGCTGAGCGGACGCTGCAGGGCTGCAAGGGAACCCGAGGCAAGCTGGGTTTCTGCCATCAGCACCAGCCACGAGCTCCTAGGAGGGGCCCCACGGCGCCGCCCATTTTCAGAAGATCTAATGACTCACGAATGGCTTGAGGTCAAACCAGCTAATACCATGATACCTGACAGGAGAAAGAGAAAAAATGTATTATAAAACTTTACTCATCAGAGTTCAAGTATCAATTACAAAATTAACATTTGCTTCCCAATTTGCATAAGTACAAGAAACAAATACAGACATTTTCATTCAGCAAAATAATCTGTGAGCACCCGTATCATCCTAGGTTTTCGGGATAAAATGCTGACCCTGCCTCACTGGGCCCTTCCTTGAAGGTGCCTAGTGTCTGTGTTGGTGCCAGCTAAAGACGATTCTGCCAGGACAGTGCAGCTCTGTATCTGTGATGTAGCTGTCACACAGGGCAACCAAGGAACTGAGTTTTAAATGTTATTTAAACTCAATTAATTTGGGCCAGGCGCAGTGCCTCACCTGTGTAATCCTAGTACCTTGGGAGGCCGAGGCAGGCAGACCACCTGAGGTCAGGAGTTCAAGACCACCCTGGCCAACATGGTGAAACCCAGTCTCTACTAAAAACACAAAAAAACAACTGAGCGGCCGGGCGTGGTGGCTCACCCCTTTAATCCAATCACTTTGGAGGCGAAGGCAGGCGGATGACCTGATGTTGGGCGTTCAAGACCAGCCTGATCAACATGGTGAAATCCCGTCTTTAAAAAAAAAAAAAAAAAAAACTAGACATGCTGGCAGACACCTGTAGTCCCAGCTAGTTGGGAGGCTGAGGCAGGACAGTCATTTGAACTTGGAAGGCAGAGGTTGTAGTGTGCCAGGATCATGCCATTGCACTCCATCTCAACAAAATCTTTTTAATTCAAAAATTAAGGCGAGGTGCGGTCGCTCAAGCCTTTAATCTCAACACTTTGGGAGGCCGAGGCGGGCAGATCATGAAGTCAGGAGATTAAAACCAGCTTGGCCAACATGGCGAAACCCCATCTCTACTAAAAATACAAAAAATTATCTGGGTGTAGTAGCACACGCCTGTAGTTCCAGCTACTCGGGGGGCTGAGGCAGGAGAATCCCATGAACCCAGCAGGCAGAGGTTACAGTGAGCTGAAACTGCACCACTGCACTCCAGCCTGGGCAACAGAGCGAGACTCCGTCTCAAAATAAAATAAGATAAATAAAAAATTAAAATAAACGTACTTAATTTGAATTTGAACAGCTACATGTGGCCGGTGGCTTCTACATGAGCCTGGCAGGCCTAGGTGTGCCCAGGGCAAGCTCCTTCGCCTTGTGAAGTGACCGTGCCAAGGCCATGGCTCCTGCAGGCAGCCCCAGCCTTCAGGTTGGACAGCTCCAATCTGGAGAAGCAAACAATTTAAGAAGTGGATGCCCCGGGATGCGGTAACTACACAGGAGGTACAAGGACGCCCGGGAAGGCGGCGGCCTTGGTCTGGGGGTGCAGCAAGAGCATCTCACAGCAGGGCCCCTGTTTATGTTCTTCTCTAGCTGGGTTAGCGCTCTCTCAGCCTGCCCTGCTGGGCTACATTCAGGGGAGGAAAACTTTGCCCAACATTTGTAAACTGATTATCCACCTTGAAATGTACTGGTGATATTATTAACTCACTTCTTTATCAACAGATATGATCCTAGCATGAGCTTCTATTCATTCTGCAGAAATCTTGGCATTTATTCCTTTAAAACCAGTTTCATTCTAACCTACACTATGTTCCATATTTAACATTTTTCATGACAAACATTATACAACCGGCCGGGCGCGGTGGCTCAAGCCTGTAATCCCAGCACTTTGGGAGGCCGAGGCAGGTGGATCACGAGGTCGAGAGATCGAGACCATCCTGGTCAACATGGTGAAACCCCGTCTCTACTAAAAATACAAAAAATTAGCTGAGCATGGTGGCACATGCCTGTAATCCCAGCTACTCAGGAAGCTGAGGCAGGAGAATTGCCTGAACCCAGGAGGCGGAGGTTGCGGTGAGCCGAGATCGCGCCATTGCACTCCAGCGTGGGTAACAAGAGCGAAACTCCGTCTCAAAAAAAAAAAAAAAAAAAAAAAAAGGGAGGGGTCGGGCATGGTGGTTCACACCTGTAATCCCAGCACTCTGGGAGACCAAAGCAGGCGGATCACTTGAGGTCAGAAGTTCGAGACCAGCCCGACCAACATATTGAAACCCCATTTCAACTAAAAAGAAAAAACTTAGCCAGGCATGGTGGCCCATGCCTGTAAATCCCAACTTGGGAGGTTGAGGCAGGAGAATTGCTTGAGCCCGGGAGGCAGAGGTTGCAGTAAGCCAAGAGTGCACCACTGCACTCCAGCCTAGGCTACAAGAGTGAAAGTCCGTCTCAAAAAAAAAAAAAAAAAAAAAAGCTACTCCTGTATGCAATGAATTCTCAGTCTCACTTTGTCTCTGCAATCATCAGTAACATCTTTCATACCTGGATTTTCCGGGTGGGTGGGTGATAAGTGGGCCTTACAGCCTGGGCAGGAATTGAGCTACATACCTATCCTTACACACAGCACAGAACTCTGTGAAAGCCACTTCCCAGGAAAACGACTTTGATGGCCACCGAGCCTGCCCCTCAGCTACAATCCCAGACATACCCCGGGAGAGCTGGGGGTCAGTCAGCCACACCTATTCGGGAATGATGGAGAAGACACCCACAAAGCAGTGAAATGACAGCCGCGGCAGCCCCTCAGCACAGCCTTGACATTACACGCCAGCACAGAGGGCTAAACATGGTGGAACGTGGACTCTACTGCACCACTGAATACCAATACACTGTAAATCGGGTCCTCCTGAAAATTTCCTAGCAAAAGAAAACTTGCACTTTGCTTTGTTATGTCTTTGCTTCTGCCTTGTGGGGGTGGGGTGATGATACGGAAACCACCATGCGTGTCCATGTGTGCAGTCTCTCCTAGCCACTCAGGTAAAAAGTGCCTCTTCCACCTCCCCCCGTCATCCCTACACCTCATGCGGCCTCCACCACAGCATGTTACATCTGCCGCTGTGTGTGCCCGTTACATGGCGAGATCCTTGAAGGCAGAGACTTGTTCCACATCTGCCTCCTACCAGCTCGAACACTTCAACTCCTAGAGTGCCAATGTGGGTTTAATACGCCCAGTTAAATCTTCACTTCTGCTGAGTACATTCCTCGGCTACAAAGCTAATGATTCCAAAACAACGTGATAAAGCATTTGACTCCTGGAGCATCAACACTGCTTTTTAAAGTACAGAAAATTCTTAACTATTCCAGCTGAGAACATCTGAGAGCTTCAGCTCCAATGAGGGAGTCCAGGGAGTTAGAAACGGGAAGAGCAGCATCTCAGCCACAGCGCAGACAGGCACCGCCACCTGAACAGAAGGAAGGGTGGGGCGGCCAGCAGGCCCGGACTCAGCCGTTACAGGCAGAACACGCGGAGGACTGCTGCGGAGCCCGCAGGGGCAACGCCTCTGCCTCACACTGACCAAGAAAGAGAAGCGTCAGCCAAGGGCATTGAGGTTCCGCCGAGAAGGCACGCCAACACGGTGACGGCCAGCCACACCAAGCTCTCTGAGCCCGATGTAATCACAGATTCTGCTCACTTAATTCCCCTTCTGACGGCCAAGCAGCCCTGCCCTGCAGAATGGAGACCCTGTGACTGTGACTGTAAAGCTCCTGTCTACATGCGGCTCCTCCTGAAGCCAGAACGAGACAGAATTCACTGACTGCCTGAAGTGGAGTTTGGTGGCAGTGCTACTTTTCCCTGCAGGGCCATCAGCTGGCAATCTCGGTCTATCCTCAGTCTTGGCTGATTTTTAGTTAAAATTTAGAATGACTCAGTCATTCAGGACATGATTACCACAGACTACTGACAAAAGCCGATCTCCAGGCAGCAAGGAGGAGGACCAGGGAGTTGCTGGTGTACCACAGAAAGCTGTTACTAGGAACATGACTCCAGTTTGTGATTTTACTCTTTAAATAAAGAGATCAGTCTAATCAGAGTCTCTCTTACGATCACTTGCACATCTATGTCTCTAGAGAGAAGAAACAGGACAAAGCTATCACTTAGAGCTTCGAAAGGTACACACAACCCTAGGTTCACATCTGGCTAACATCAAGGGACTTCATACTGGGAAAGTACTTCATACCACCACTCGAGGCACCACAGGACTGTCTGCTTCCCCCACACCTGAATTCTATCTATGAACATTCACGGCTCCATCTACTACGAGTTTCCGTTGTTCCTATCGGCAATTAGAACAACAGAGCATGGCCAAAGATAAAGCAGGATTTCCTCTGGAAGATAATGCCTGGTTGAGGCCACACCAGTATCCAAAAGTAAACAGAGATCTATACACCAAGTGAAAACCAAAAGAAAGCCTCATGTCACTGCAGAGATGTGAAGGGCAGCTTAAAAGCTGGGACTCCAGACTCAGCTCCTGACTCTCCACCATTGAGCTGTGAGATCCTGGGATAAAGATTTCTTAACCACTTTTAGCCTGTTTCCTCGCCAGTAAAACAATGAGAAAAGAAAGACAAACTTCTGTCAGGATTAAATACGACAAGGCACAGGGTCTGTCCCGTGTCCTGAATAAAACGGCAGCAACTATCATTATTATTTTCCTTTTAGTTGATGCTTGTCAACATTGCTAGGTAAAAGCCAACTGAAGGCACTCTCACTTGAGAAAGTACACTACTACCGCGTAAGGCAATTGGGAAAAAAAAAAAAAAAAAAAAAAAAGCTCTTGAATCTGAGTAATGTCAGATGATTTATTTCCTTCTTGCCATTTCACGTATACTGTCCGGAAAGCTATTAGAGGGTTGTAAAGGGCCATGTTCACATCGTTTAAAAGACAATTCAAAATAATCCACGGCGATGGGTGTGGCTGCTCACGCCTGTAACCGCGGCGCTCTGGGAGGCTGGGGCAGGAGGGCTGCCTGAGGCCCGGAGTTCCACACCAGTGTGGGCAACACAGCAACACCCAGTCCCTTAAACAAAAAAGAAATCCATGAGTCCCCTGTAAATAAGTGACAACGAACTCCGGCCTCTCAGCAACCCCGCACCTGCCCACAGCGACGCCCTGACCTCCGCTGCTGACCTCCTTTTCCATCACTCTAGTCACACTCTCTGCCTGAAAACGCCGCACTTCCACCTCCCTCGGGGCTTCAAACGCTCCGTTCGCACACTTCTGCCTGGCTCGCTGCTCGCCGCAGAACGCGCCCGCCCCACGGGCCTTCCCACGCAGCTTAACGGAGCGGACCCCACCCAGCCACCGCCGGTGCCCTCCCGGCGGCGACCTCGTGCCCCGCGCCGGGTCAGCCCGCCGCGACAGGGACCCGCCGCACGGCCGACGGTCCCCGGGTTCAAACCCGGACAACGCCCGGCCCCACTCGCTCCGGGCACCCGGAATAGAGACCGGCCTGCCGCGGGCACAGACAGGCAAGGAAGGACACGGACTCCCGAAACCCCGGCTGCCCACGAACCGCGCGACACCGCGTCACGCTCGTCAGCTGCCAAGGGCCGAACTGAAGACACGGGCAGCGCTCGAGGGCCCAGCGGACGGCTTCGGGCGGGCCGCGCCCGCCGGGCACGCAGCACTCGGGAGGCCCACGGGCACGCGTGTCCGCAGAGCCGGCTCCGCCGCGGCCGAGGGCCCGAGGCCGCCGCGGCGCGGTGACTGGAACGGGGCCGCTCCGCAGCCGCCCCTTGCACGGCGGGGGCCCGAACCCCGAGGCGCGCGGCCCCGCGACCCTCACCCTGCCGCGGCGGCAGCCCGGACACTCCGGCGGAGACGTGGCCGTGCGGGGGGGCGGGGCGCGCGGTGCGGCGGCCTCGGGGTCCCCGGAAAAGTCCTGCATGCGCTGCTTTCGTTCCGGACCCGAGAATGTTCGCTTCTCCTGCCAGCGGCCGCCCAATGGCCGGGGACACTCTGGCCGCAGGGTCCGGACCCAGCTCACCTCAGACGGGCCTGAGGCAGGTTTCGGAAAGTGACTTCAAGCGTTTGCGGACCTGTCCCTGGAAACGCAACTTCCGGATTCCAGGACCAAACCCTTCGGGAAGCCGAACGGAGCTTCCGGCGGAAGTGGCGTGGCGGGCTCGGCGTGGGCGTGGCCTCTGCGCCCGCCCTCCTCTGGGGCGGCTCCGGCGGGGGGCGGTTCCCGCCCCGGCCTCGCGCCTCCGCCTGTCCGGCTCCCCTCGCGCTTCGGGGGCCGGTGCGAAGGCGACGCCGCTTCCCCGGTGAAGAGCAAAGCCGGGCGGCGCGGGGCGCGGGGCCGGGCGGGGCCGGCCGCCGGGGAGCTGCCTCCCGCCTTCCCTCCTCCGCCGTCGGGAAGGTGGCGGCCTGGAGGGCGCCTCGGGTCCCCGCGGATTTCAGCGCAAGCTTGTCTACGCAGCTTCCCGGGGTTTTGGTGGGGAGCCGGCATCGCGGGCCGGGCCCGTCGCCTGCGTCCGCCGCGGCCCCTCCGTTCTCTTAGGTCTTTTGATTTCTTCCACCAGTGTTTTGTGACCTCAGCGTCCGGAATCCGCACCTTTTAGGCTTAGAGTTTTCAGGCTGAGCGACTGCGACGTTGTTCACGGCTGGTCTACACAAACGTGATGAATTCTGTGTTGACGGATCCCGGAGCCCTCGCGAAACTCCTTGGTTTGAGGGCGTATATGGTGTGCGGTTTTTTGGTTGTAAAATCCTTGTATTTTCTACATGGCCCATCATGTTATCTGCAAATTCAAATTCTGACTCAAAATGATCACAGACAAGTGTAAAATGTATAAATAAAACTACACAACTTTTAGAAGAAAACAATTTCTGACATCTGGAGCTTGGAAAGAGTTCTTAGATCTGACCAAAAAAGCACAATGCACAAAAGGAATTGATAGAATAAACTTTATGAAAATTAGAAACTTTTCACTGGACGAGGTGGCTCACACCTGTAATCCCAACGCTTTGGGAAGCCGAGGTGGGCAAACTGAGATGACGAGTTCGAGACCAGCTTGGCCAACATGGTAAACTCGGTCTCTACTAAAAATACAATATTTAGCCAGGCGTGGTGGTGCACGCCTGTAATCCCAGCTTCTCAGGAGGCTGAAGGAGAATGGCTTGAATCCAGGAGGCAGAGGTTGCAATGAGCCAAGATCGTGCCACTGAACTCCAGCCTGGGCAACAGAGTGAGACTCTGTCTCAAAACAAACAAAACTTCTGAGAAAGACCACGCTGAAAGGATGAAAAGATAAGTTACAGACTGTGAGAAAATGTTTTCAAACCACGGTTCTCGAAGAACTAGTAGCTTAGAATTATATAAAGAACTCTCAAAACTTGACGTTAAAAAAAATACAATTAGGCCGGGCACAGTGGCTCACGACTGTAATCTGAGCCCTTTGGGAGGCTGAGGGGGCAAATCACTTGAGGCCAGGAGTTCGAGACCAGCCTGGCCAACATACCGAAGCCCTGTCTCTACTAAAAATACAATAATTGGGGCCCAGCGTGGTGGCTCACGCCTCTAATCTCAGCACTTTGGGAGGCATGGGGCAGACAGATCATGAGGACAAGAGATCAAGACCATCCCGACCAACATGGTGAAACCCCGTCTCTACTGAAAATACTAAATCTAGTTGGGTGTGGTGGCATATGCCTGTAGTCCCAGGTACTCAGGAGGCTGAGGCAGGAGAATCACTTGAACCCAGGAGGTGCAGGTTGAAATGAGTTGAGATCGTGCCACTGCACTCCAGTCAGGCAACAGAGTGAAACTGTCTCAAAAAAAAAAAAAAAAAGGCCGGGCGCGGTGGCTCAAGCCTGTAATCCCAGCACTTTGGGAGGCCGAGGCGGGTGGATCACGAGGTCAAGAGATCGAGACCATCCTGGTCAACATGGTGAAACCCCGTCTCTACTAAAAATACAAAACATTAGCTGGGCATGGTGGCACGTGCCTGTAATCCCAGCTACTCAGGAGGCTGAGGCAGGAGAATTGCCTGAACCCAGGAGGCGGAGGTTGCGGTGAGCCGAGATCGTGCCATTGCACTCCAGCCTGGGTAACGAGAGCGAAACTCCGTCTCAACAACAACAACAAAAAAAAATACAAAAAATTATGCTGGGTGCGGTGGCTCACGAGCCTGTAATCCCAGCCCTTTGGGAGGCCAAGGTGAGCAGATCACGAGGTCAGGAGATTGCGACCATCCCAGCTAACACAGTGAAACCCTGTCTCTACTAAAAATACAAAAAATTAGCCGGTCGTGGTGGCGTGCGCCTGTAGTCCCAGCTACTCGGGAGGCTGAGGCAAGAGAATCACTTGAACCTTACAGGTGGAGATTGCAGTGAGCCAAGATCATGCCACTCCAGCCTGGGTGAGAATGACAATCTGTCTCCAAAAAAAAAAAAAAAAAAAAAAAAGATTAGATAGGCCTGGTGGCGCACGCCTGTAGCCCCAGCTGCTTGGGTGGCTGAGGCACAAGAATTGCTTGAACCCAGGAGGCAGAGTTTGTAGTGAGCCAAGATTGAACCATTTCCAGCCTGGGTGACACAGCGAGACTCTTTCTCAAAACAAACAAACAAACAAAAAAACCACTACCTTGGGATATCTCCTTCGCCTATTAGAACAGCTGAAATAACATACAGCAATGTCAAATGCGGCGAATAACATGAGAAATGCTGGGAATAATCTAGTTTTGGAGTAACTAGATCTCTCATACACCGCTGGTGGTTTATCAATAGTGCGGCCATTCTGGAATACAGTTTGACAGTTTCTTTTTAAGAATTTTATGACCCAGCAACCGCATTCCTAAACATTTATCTTAAGAGAAATAAAGGTGTATCCACACAAAAGCCTGTACATGACTAACCCAAACTGGAAACAACCAAATGTCCTACGACACCTGAATGGTTAAACAAACCGTGGTTCATCCATGCCACAGAACACTGCTCAGCAACAGAAAGGATCTAACCACTGATACGTGCAGTCACCTGCATGAACCCAAAGGCATTAATTACACCAGGGAGGAAAACATCTCCAAGGGTGGACACTGTATGAACTGCACGACGTACATCCACTCACGTCACAGAATGACAGAATTGGGTCGCATGACTCAAAAGGGGTAGGAGAGAGATTGTTGTGGTGAGGGAACTGTTCTGCATTTTAATTGTGATGGTGGTTACATGAATGTTCTCAGGCGACAAAATGACCCTAGACCAAGGCCAGTTTCCTGGTTCTCACACTGCACTGTCCTAGGCTGTAGCCAATGGGAGAAATAGGGAAAACATTTAATTAGCATAGATAAGATCTAGTGTTCGCCAGCACAATGGGTGAATATAGTTAATAAGAGTGTATTGTATGTTTTTAATCACAAAAAGAGTAGAATTGGAATGCTCCTAACAAAGAAATAATAAAGGCTTGAGGGGATGGCTACCCTAGTCACTGAGAGTTATTATACATCGTATGTCTGCATTAAAACATCAGTGGGCCGGGCGCGGTGGCTCAAGCCTGTAATCCCAGCACTTTGGGAGGCCGAGGCGGGTGGATCACGAGGTCGAGAGATCGAGACCATCCTGGTCAACATGGTGAAACCCCGTCTCTACTAAAAATACAAAAAATTAGCTGGGCATGGTAGTGCGTGCCTGTAATCCCAGCTACTCAGGAGGCTGGGGCAGGAGAATTGCTTAAACCCAGGAGGCGGAGGTTGCGGTGAGCCGAGATCGCGCCATTGCACTTCAGCCTGGGTAACAAGAGCGAAACTCCGTCTCAAAAAAAAAAAAAAAAAAAAAATCAGTGTACCCCATAAATAGATACGCCTTTTATGTACCCACAATAATTAAACATTAAAAAATTTTAATTAGCAAGCAAAATGTGACAAACCCTGAATACAGGCAGAAACGAATGAATCCTATATTAAATTGATGGCAGTGTGGAAAAATGCTATTCTAAGTAAAATTCTTGACAGCTTTATTAAGATACAATTTATATGCAATAAAATATACCCATCTTGTGTATGCAGTTCAATGATTCTAGTATATATGCAGAGCTGTGCACCCATCACTACAATCCAGTTTCTGGATATTCCATTACCTTAAAAGGATCCTTCTGGAAGTCACTCCCTGCCGTCCACCCAGCCCCTGGCCACCACTTATCTGCCTTCTGTCTTTACGCATGTGCCTCCTCTGGATGTGTCATATGAATAGGATCACATGGAACGTGCCTTTGGTGGCTGCCTTTTCTTTTCACTGAGCATGCTGTCCTCAAGGTCCATCCACACTGGAGCATGTTCCTGGCCGCACAACATTCCAGGGTATGGATACACCCATTTTGAGTGTCCATTCATCCGTTGACGGACACATGTAGGTAAGCCAGCCCAGCACTATTCTACAGGCAGAAGGTCCTTGCTTTGGTCCCGCTTCGTGTGTGTGGAGACCTTCAGAGTGCAGTAACCGCTACAGAGCAAGTAAAACTGGGTGGCATGTTATCGAGTGGGAGGGGCTCCCCTATGCATTGGGCCATCATTCATGTTTATTGTGGCTTACTGTATTCCAAGTATTATTCTAGACACTGCCCAAATCCTTGCCCTTACAGAACGTATATTCTGGTGGGGACCAGACAACAATCACAGAATATTGAGTTAAGAGACAGAGGCAACCTTGGGGCGACTCGTTGCTATTACCTCTCAGGTGAACGTGAGCCAACAAAGAAAGAAAAGGCGTTCCGAGGCACGGTGGCTCACGCCTGGAATCAGCACTGCGGGAAAAGGGGGCGGGCAGCTCGCTTGAACTCAAGAGTTCAAAACCAGCCTGGGCAACATGGTGAACCCTATCTTTACTAAAAGTAGAAAAATCAGCTAAGCATGGTGGTATGTACCTATAATCCCTGCTTCTCAGGAGGCTGAGGTGGGAGGATCATCTGAGCCCGGGAGGATCATCTAAGCCCAGGAGGTGGAGGCTGCAGTGAGCCAAGATTGCACCACTGCCCTCCAGTCTGGACAACAGAGCAAGACCCTGTCTCAAAAGAAAAAAACGAAAAGAAAGAAAGGGAGTCGTGTAGGTACAGGTGCGAACAGTGTCCCAGGAGAGGGAAAGGCACGGAGAGCGGGTACTCAAAGGCACCTCTGAGGAAGTAATCTTAGAGCTGAACTTGCATAACGAGGAGGAGCCAGGCTCGCACAGAGCTGGGAGAAGACCAGTGAGGTGAGGGGCAACCGTCGGAGCCACAAGAAGCCCCTGAAGGGAAGCCTGGGCACTGAGGGCAGCCAGCAGGGATGACTCCTGGGGTTTGGCCCGAGCCACAGGGAGGCCCTGCCACTTTCTGACAGTGGAGAGGGCAGGGCTGTGGGGCCATATGTGGCGGGCCTGGGGTCCCGCGGGAAACAGCTCTCTTTGCCAACATGAATCTGTTTGAACACCAAATGAAAATAACAGGCCAGCAGTTAGAGCTGAGTGTCTGCCACATGGAGACCTAAAGGAACAGGGTGGAGGAACATGCAGGGGAGCCAACAAAAGGGTGTCACTCCCTGGTGCAGCACCTGGCCAGAGTGGGTGCTCAGCCACAACCCACTCCACCTCCTACCACAGCACCTCTGAGAACAGACTGGACCCCTCCTGAGGGAAGTGTGTGTGGGGGTGGTGAGCTTCCCGCGGCTGCTTCAGCAAGTCACCACCGACTCTGTTGCTTAAACTACACTTATCCTCTCGCAGCTCTGCAGCTCAGAAGTCCAAAATGAGGGGACGGGCAGGGATGGTTCCTTCTGGAGGCCCTGCAGGGAGAGCTGCTTTCTCAGTTTCGACACCTGCTCACCTCTCCTGGCTAGAAGTCTTTGCTCCCTCTGCATAGCACATCCCTCCGGCCTCTGCTCTGCCACCAAGCCTGTGGCGTCCAGCCTCTGCTCTGTCACTGGTGACTTCTGCCTTTGACCTTCTTGCTTCCCTCTTATGAGGACTCCTGCAATTGCACAGAGGGCCCAGACAATAATCCAGGACTGTCCCCTCATCTAAAGTCCTTAATTCCACCACTTCTGCACAGCCCCTTTTACTGTGCAAGGTGACACGATCACAGGCTCAGGTGATCAGGACACGGACATCTGTGCTAGCAGGACAGGGAGGCGTGACTCAGCCCAGCACAGGGTGTAAACGGTACCCAGAATGTGGGGTTTGCCAAACAGCAGCAACAAAGCCACCCAATTCTTATAAAACCCTGTGGTGTGCGATGTTTGATGGCAGAGTCATGACCTGTTCAAGTCCTAAATCCCAGAAGGCGCTGCATCTGCAGACATGTTTGCGTGTCATGCCTGCACATGGGCCACGCTAATCTTCTCTGTGTTGGTCCAGTTCTAGTACATGTGGTCTTTAAAGAGGTGATTAAGATAACATGAGGCCACTCACTGGGTTAAGCCCTAATCCGAGGACTGGTGTCCTCGCAGGAGGAGTTTAGGACACAGACACGTGTGAAGAGATGATTTGAGGACTCAAGGGGAAGACGCAGTCCAGGAGCCAAGGTGAGACCAGAGAGGACCCAGCCCTGCCAATACCCTCGTCTCAGAGTTCCAGGCCGCTGAACTCTGAGGAGATACTCTCTGACGTTTAAGTCGCCCGCTCTGCTGCATTTTGATCTGGTCGAGGTGTGGCTCATAAACGCCGTGCTCACAGCACAGCGTATGGCTCTCACTCCTGGTCTGACTGGCCTTCAGCATTCCTTCCTGCATCTGTTCCTTCCACAGACACACATGACCAGGTGTCTGCTCTGTGTGAGGAACAAAGTCACAAAGATGAAAGACCCCGTCCAGACACACTGCCTTGAAAGGAGACAACTGTGAACCCTGAGCGACAGAGGGAGGAGCAGCTGTCTGTGCCTCCGGAAACGGCTCATCAGGGCCTTCACCTTCACCAGCCAGTCACAGCCAGTTGGTCACAGTCCTTGGTAGATGCTGCCCTGGGGCCAAACGTTTCAGCCAAATAAACCACAGGCAGGATCCGGCTCTATCTTTTGAAGTGAGGGCACAAACAACGAACAGCTATTTTCTTTCTGATAGTGACAGGTGCTGCGGGGGCAGCTAGACTGGCTGGTGGGGTGGGGGCAGCCCTGCAGAAGCCGGGCTGAGCTGGGACCCCAATGCGACAGACGGCAGAGGGAGGGGCCGGCACCTGAGGGGCTGGTGTGGGAAGCAGCTGGCTGGATGCAGAAGCAGAGGAACACCCCAAGGCCTCCTGGAGGAGCAGGGAAAAGAGGTTTTCTGAGGGGTGGAGGCAGGGGTCACACGTGCTGGGCCTCCAAGGGCCACGAAATGGTTACTCACTGCTATGTAACAACCCACCCAAAAGCAGTGGCTTAACCAGCTACTAACTGTTTCTCAGGATTATACTGACTGCCTGGTGCAGCACTGTGCTGGTGTTTAAATACCTTCTCTACAGAAAAAAACAAAAGCAAAATAAAAAACCACCGATAAAAAGAATAAAAAAAGGAAAAAAAACCCCACCCTGATTTGAAGCATTTACCAATTTCCACAGTGCAGACACTCCTTCCTCCCAGGGCCTGTTCCAACCAGACGACCAACCGAGCCAAGTGGGTGAGGCTGGAAGGGGCACATCCCACACCAGCCACAGCAGCACTCACCCATGGCATGCGGGTAAGGGGCAGGTGCGCTGAACTAGCCAGGAAGCGTGTGTCCTGAGCACGCGTTGCCTTTGTTTTAGACATAACTCAATTCTAAGTTGACAGGACGCTTCGGTAACGGCCAGTCTACCTGCTGCCAGCTCTGGGCGCTCCTGGAGGTGGCTCCCGGGAAGATCACCTGGCTCCGTGGTGCTGCCGGTCAGCACATGGATCTGCAGGGCTAGGCGCACTCTGCACACAGCCCCGTCCTCAGGGAGGACCACCGGCTTCTCTACACAGCTGCAGCCCACGCGGAGCCCACGCGGAGGGAGACAGGGCGGGGACGGCCCGGGGACAGCGTTTTGTTTCCACATCAAGCCCAGCTGGAGGGAGGATCGACTGAGGCCTCCTCAAGCCTCTCCGTTCTCGCACTTCCCTTCCCGGTGCGGTGAGGGGCTCCCGGTGACGTAGTGGCCCTGGCAGTGACGTCGTCACTCTTCGGGGAGCCGGCTGCAGCTGCCTGGCGCCAGCACTGCTCCGCTCTCGCCAGGGTGCCAGCCCGCAGCTGGGGGGCTCTCACTAGGGAGCCCTTGCCAGCACAGGCCCCTTCCAGACCCAGCCGCCTCTCTGCTTTGGGCACCTCCCTGGGGTGAAGGTGACGCTGTGCTGGGAGCAGCCCTGGATCCCTGCCTCTCAGACCTGGGACCAACCACCCGCTTCCCGCAGGCCCTGAGGGCGTTAAGATGACTTAAAGCAGACTTAATAGTCTTTGTAGCCGACCTTAGGAGGAGGGTTGGCCTGAATCCCCAGTGTCTGTTTTTTTTTTTTTTTTTTTTTTTTTGAGACGGAGTTTCGCTCTTGTTACCCAGGCTGGAGTGCAATGGCGCGATCTCGGCTCACCGCAACCTCCGCCTCCTGGGTTCAGGCAATTCTCCTGCCTCAGCCTCCTGAGTAGCTGGGATTACAGGCACGCGCCACCACGCCCAGCTAATTTTTGTATTTTTAGTAGAGACGGGGTTTCACCACGTTGACCAGATGGTCTTGATCTCTTGACCTCGTGATCCACCCGCCTCGGCCTCCCAAAATGCTGGGATTACAGGCTTGAGCCACCGCGCCCGGCCCTCCCAGCGTCTGTTTTAAGCCAATCTTCCCTGCCTTCCTGGCTGCAGTCAGGAACCCTGACAGAGGCCGTTCCAGTGAGGCATCACCGGGGTGGTTGGGCTCACCTAGAACCCGAGGCCCCCTTCCCCAACTTGGAGCCTCAGAGCTCATGGGTGGGGCAGGGCTGACGCCCACTTCTGGGGGGCACCAGGAGGATAAGGTGCCCTTCACTGCACCAGGGAGCACAGAGCCGCGGGTGGGTAGCCCAAGGGGAGACGGTCAGTGGGGCCAGCGGGCAGCAGCAGCCCAGCCCCGGGTGTCACTGGGGCCAGGGTGCCAGGCAGAAGCAGTGGGATCTGTCGCTGCTGCCAGGCTGTCCTCTTGAGAAGCCTGTAGATGACCCAGACAGCCATCCCCGGGGAGAGCAGGGCTCCAAAACAGCCACAGGGTGTGGGTCCTTCTGGGTGGAATGGCTGGGTATGGCAGGAGAGGAAGTACAGAAGCTCATGAAGACATGGCATGAGTTCACAGCCACTGCGTCTGTAACACATGGATCCTTAGATGCCTGGGGAAGGGCTGCCCTGATCCCTGGCTCCGTAACACACGGCTCCTTACCACGCCTGGGGAAGGGCTGCCCTGATCCCTGGTTCCGTAACACACGGCTCCTTACCACATCTGGGGAAGGGCTGCCCTGATCCCTGGCTCCGTAACACACGGCTCCTTACCACATCTGGGGAAGGGCTGCCCTGATCCCTGGTTCCGTAACACACGGCTCCTTACCACATCTGGGGAAGGGCTGCCCTGATCCCTGGTTCCGTAACACACGGCTCCTTACCACATCTGGGGAAGGGCTGCCCTGATCCCTGGTTCCGTAACACACGGCTCCTTACCACGCCTGGGGAAGGGCTGCCCTGATCCCTGGTTCCGTAACACACGGCTCCTTACCACATCTGGGGAAGGGCTGCCCTGATCCCTGGCTCCGTAACACACGGCTCCTTACCACATCTGGGGAAGGGCTGCCCTGATCCCTGGTTCCGTAGCACACGGCTCCTTACCACATCTGGGGAAGGGCTGCCCTGATCCCTGGCTCTGTAACACACGGCTCCTTACCACGCCTGGGGAAGGGCTGCCCTGATCCCTGGTTCCGTAGCACACGGCTCCTTACCACGCCTGGGGAAGGGCTGCCCTGATCCCTGGCTCCGTAACACACGGCTCCTTACCACATCTGGGGAAGGGCTGCCCTGATCCCTGGTTCCGTAACACACGGCTCCTTACCACATCTGGGGAAGGGCTGCCCTGATCCCTGGTTCCGTAGCACACGGCTCCTTACCACGCCTGGGGAAGGGCTGCCCTGATCCCTGGCTCCGTAACACACGGCTCCTTACCACATCTGGGGAAGGGCTGCCCTGATCCCTGGTTCCGTAACACACGGCTCCTTACCACATCTGGGGAAGGGCTGCCCTGATCCCTGGCTCCATAACACACGGCTCCTTACCACATCTGGGGAAGGGCTGCCCTGATCCCTGGCTCCATAACACACGGCTCCTTACCACATCTGGGGAAGGGCTGCCCTGATCCCTGGCTCCGTAACACACGGCTCCTTACCACGCCTGGGGAAGGGCTGCCCTGATCCCTGGCTCCGTAACACACGGCTCCTTACCACATCTGGGGAAGGGCTGCCCTGATCCCTGGCTCCGTAACACACGGCTCCTTACCACATCTGGGGAAGGGCTGCCCTGATCCCTGGTTCCGTAACACACGGCTCCTTACCACATCTGGGGAAGGGCTGCCCTGATCCCTGGTTCCGTAGCACACGGCTCCTTACCACGCCTGGGGAAGGGCTGCCCTGATCCCTGGCTCCGTAACACACGGCTCCTTACCACGCCTGGGGAAGGGCTGCCCTGATCCCTGGTTCCGTAACACACGGCTCCTTACCACGCCTGGGGAAGGGCTGCCCTGATCCCTGGCTCCGTAACACACGGCTCCTTACCACATCTGGGGAAGGGCTGCCCTGATCCCTGGCTCCGTAACACACGGCTCCTTACCACATCTGGGGAAGGGCTGCCCTGATCCCTGGCTCCGTAACACACGGCTCCTTACCACGCCTGGGGAAGGGCTGCCCTGATCCCTGGCTCCGTAACACACGGCTCCTTACCACATCTGGGGAAGGGCTGCCCTGATCCCTGGTTCCGTAACACACGGCTCCTTACCACATCTGGGGAAGGGCTGCCCTGATCCCTGGTTCCGTAGCACACGGCTCCTTACCACATCTGGGGAAGGGCTGCCCTGATCCCTGGCTCCGTAACACACGGCTCCTTACCACGCCTGGGGAAGGGCTGCCCTGATCCCTGGTTCCGTAACACACGGCTCCTTACCACATCTGGGGAAGGGCTGCCCTGATCCCTGGTTCCGTAGCACACGGCTCCTTACCACGCCTGGGGAAGGGCTGCCCTGATCCCTGGCTCCGTAACACACGGCTCCTTACCACGCCTGGGGAAGGGCTGCCCTGATCCCTGGTTCCGTAACACACGGCTCCTTACCACGCCTGGGGAAGGGCTGCCCTGATCCCTGGCTCCGTAACACACGGCTCCTTACCACATCTGGGGAAGGGCTGCCCTGATCCCTGGCTCCGTAACACACGGCTCCTTACCACATCTGGGGAAGGGCTGCCCTGATCCCTGGCTCCGTAACACACGGCTCCTTACCACGCCTGGGGAAGGGCTGCCCTGATCCCTGGCTCCGTAACACACGGCTCCTTACCACATCTGGGGAAGGGCTGCCCTGATCCCTGGTTCCGTAACACACGGCTCCTTACCACGCCTGGGGAAGGGCTGCCCTGATCCCTGGTTCCGTAACACACGGCTCCTTACCACATCTGGGGAAGGGCTGCCCTGATCCCTGGCTCCGTAACACACGGCTCCTTACCACATCTGGGGAAGGGCTGCCCTGATCCCTGGCTCCATAACACACGGCTCCTTACCACATCTGGGGAAGGGCTGCCCTGATCCCTGGCTCCATAACACACGGCTCCTTACCACATCTGGGGAAGGGCTGCCCTGATCCCTGGCTCCGTAACACACGGCTCCTTACCACGCCTGGGGAAGGGCTGCCCTGATCCCTGGCTCCGTAACACACGGCTCCTTACCACATCTGGGGAAGGGCTGCCCTGATCCCTGGCTCCGTAACACACGGCTCCTTACCACATCTGGGGAAGGGCTGCCCTGATCCCTGGTTCCGTAACACACGGCTCCTTACCACATCTGGGGAAGGGCTGCCCTGATCCCTGGTTCCGTAGCACACGGCTCCTTACCACATCTGGGGAAGGGCTGCCCTGATCCCTGGCTCCGTAACACACGGCTCCTTACCACGCCTGGGGAAGGGCTGCCCTGATCCCTGGCTCCGTAACACACGGCTCCTTACCACATCTGGGGAAGGGCTGCCCTGATCCCTGGCTCCGTAACACACGGCTCCTTACCACATCTGGGGAAGGGCTGCCCTGATCCCTGGCTCCGTAACACACGGCTCCTTACCACATCTGGGGAAGGGCTGCCCTGATCCCTGGTTCCATAACACACGGCTCCTTACCACGCCTGGGGAAGGGCTGCCCTGATCCCTGGCTCCGTAACACACGGCTCCTTACCACATCTGGGGAAGGGCTGCCCTGATCCCTGGTTCCATAACACACGGCTCCTTACCACGCCTGGGGAAGGGCTGCCCTGATCCCTGGCTCCGTAACACACGGCTCCTTACCACGCCTGGGGAAGGGCTGCCCTGATCCCTGGCTCCGTAACACACGGCTCCTTACCACATCTGGGGAAGGGCTGCCCTGATCCCTGGCTCCGTAACACACGGCTCCTTACCACATCTGGGGAAGGGCTGCCCTGATCCCTGGCTCCATAACACACGGCTCCTTACCACATCTGGGGAAGGGCTGCCCTGATCCCTGGTTCCGTAACACACGGCTCCTTACCACATCTGGGGAAGGGCTGCCCTGATCCCTGGCTCCGTAACACACGGCTCCTTACCACATCTGGGGAAGGGCTGCCCTGATCCCTGGCTCCGTAACACACGGCTCCTTACCACATCTGGGGAAGGGCTGCCCTGATCCCTGGTTCCATAACACACGGCTCCTTACCACATCTGGGGAAGGGCTGCCCTGATCCCAAGGTGCCCTCCCTCACGTCAGAGCCAAACCCAAGTTCTGTTCCAATTGCTCCACACAGAAATGCCCTTCTCGGTGAGGCAGGCGTTGGATTTCTCTGAAGGACTAAGGAAGTAGAGTGAGTCCCCAGGACACAGGACACCTGGAGCCCCAGGGCTCTGTGAGCTGCCCTGGCCTTCCTGGACAGGTGCAGCTGGCCCTGAGAAAAGCTCTGCATCCGCTATGTTCTTTCTAAGTCTTGGAGATGGGAGCGGAGAGAGTGAATGATCGATCAACTGCTCTCTCTAAACACATACATGGGGCAGCTCCAGCTCACTTTATGGGCGAATGCTGGCCTCCCCTCTCAGCCTCACCCCTGCAAAAACTCAGGACCTACCCTCTCAGCCTCACCCCTGTACCAACGTGGGACCTCTCCTCTTGGCCTCACACCTCCAGAAACTTGGGAGCTCTCCTCTTGGCCTTGACCCTGCATAAACTCGGGACTGCCTCTCTCGGCATTGCCCCTGCACAAACTCGAGACCTCCCCTCTAAGCCTCACCCCTGCACAAACTTGGGACCTCCCTCTCTGCCTCGCCCCTGCACAAACTCAGGGTCTCTGTATGGCAGCTTCATCTGGTGCTCTGCCAAAGACAAGGCCTCCATGTTGAATGAACAGGTTGTGGCTTCCCGGCATTGGCGGAATGAAGACACTGAGCAGGCTCCACCAGATGCTGAGACTTCAGGCCCCAACCTCAGGTCAGGCATGACTCCCTGGAGTCACTGAGGGACGGCAGGCGACAGAGTAGCCATCACTAGCATGAGGCTCTCGGAGCTCCCGCTGCATGGGGCCTGGCTCCCTGACATGGGAAGTGAGACAGCTCCACACACCAGCCCAACACGAGGGGGAGGAGCCAATGCGGCTCATTTATTACAATGCAAAAGCGAGGACTTTCCCCCACAAATACAGAGTGCTGCTTCTCAGTTTCTATCAAGAGCAAGACAGTTGAAAATTGTATTCCTGAGAAGAAGCAAAAAAGTTATCAGTTTGCAAACAAGGGTAACAGGTGATTTCAACAAAAGATAAAAATCTTTTTTTTCCCCCAGAAACCAAAATTTCAAGTATTATTCCAGATGACACGGGAAACCTAGCAGAGAAGGAAGCCACAGTGCCCTCGGCTCTGTAGGGTCTCAGAGGAAGGGCCTGGGCAGCACGAGGGAGCGGCGTGTCCTGGGACCTGTGCCGAGCGCCAGCCTGGGACCACGGTTGCTCACACATTAGCAAGGAGCCGCTAACCTGACGGCCACATTGAGATTTAACAGTTTCGGACATTTGCAGTTTTTTTTCTTTTTAATAAACAGAAGCATATGCTTATTCTTTCAAATACCATACTATACCCAATTTTAGTCAATTTGTAAATTATAAATTATATTATTTGTGCTACAGTTTGTGATATTTAAATCTTATTAGAAGACAAGCACCAAACCTATTCAAATAAAAAATATATAAAATGTTGTGGTTTTCCCAGCAGGAGAATATTCTGTACATCCTGTAGGCTGTAAACTTACGCTCCCTGCTCCTGAACCAATGGTTTTGATAAACGTTCCCCTTTTTCCCTTGAAACTTTTCCTGAAAACAGATTTCTGCTTTAACTGTAGTGACAGAAAAGGTACAGAGCAGCAAACCTGCATCGCCCTCTCGGTGGGACGGCTGTGTGTGGCAGGAAGGGCTTCGTCTCTGCTGTTCATGCAAGGGCGAGCCCTGCCCTGTGCTCACCAGGAGGGCGGGTTGTGGCCCCCAGGGCTGTGAGGGAGGGTCTCACTCAGAGGAAACAGTCACCCCAGAGCACCGGAGACCCTGCACCCCTCAGGGGGCCGTGAAAACGCCCTGACATGTTTGTCTCTGCATTTTAAAAACACGCTCTCTTCACCTCCAGTGCTGAAAGCTGCTCGGGGCCTCTGGATGCTTAGTTTTTGAACCTTGTCTGTTCACAGATATGATTGAATTTCCTGCAGGGAGAAAATGGCCAAATTACACAAGACAGCACCAGAGACGCATTCAAACAAATTACACAAGAGAACATGAGAGAGGCATTCAAATAAACCCATGCTGAAACCATACACTGGAAGAGATCCTGAGAAAGAGCGTGTGTGTTTTTTATAATATCAAAGAAACTAACCCCCAAAGGCAACCTTATTTTTCTTTTTAAAATTTTGAAACAGAAGTGAACACATCTGGTCGGGTGCAGTGGCTCATGCCTGTAATCCAGCACTTTGGGAGGCTGAGGCAGGCAGATCACTTGAGATCAGGAGATCGAGACAAGGCTGGCCAATATGGTGAAACCCTATCTCTACTAAAAATACAAAAATTAGCCAGGCTTGGAGGCAACTGCCTGTAATCCCAGCTACTCGGGAGGCTGAGGTAGGGGAATCGCTTGAACCCGGGAGGCAGGAGTTGCAGTGAGCTGAGATCATGCTACTGCACTCCAGCCAGGGAGACAGAAAGAGACTCCATCTCAAAAAAAAAAAAAAAAAAAAAAGAAGAAGTACACCAGGAGCAGTGGGGCATGCCTGCAGTCCCAGCTACTCAGGAGGCTGAGGTGGGAGGATCGCCTGAGCCCAGGAGTTCTGGGCTGTAGTGCACTATGCGGATCGGGTGTCCGCAGAAAGTTCAGCATCGGTATGGTGACCTCCCAGGAGTAGGGGACCACCAGGTTGCCTATGGATGGGTGAACCGGCCCAGGTCGGAAACAGAGCAGGTCAGAACTCTGTTGCTGATCAGTAGTGGGATCCCACCTGTGAATAGCCAATGCACTCCAGTCTGGGCAACATAGTGAGACCCATCTCGTTAAAAAAAAAAGAAAGTACGAACATCTTAGGATCTTGGGTAACTTTCTCAGCGAAGAGAATAAAAGCTGTATTTCTCGGGTGTCCCCGTGGCATCCGCTAATAGGGCTGAGGCAGATGCACCAAGCTGGATGGCCTTTGGCCACCTTCCCTCTCCACACCCGTGGGCAAGGAGGACCAGCGTAGCTCTGCTCTCCCGATGCACACTGCTTCCGGAAAGCATCTGCCAGTCAACAGTGCAATCAGTTTTTTTAACAACATGGTCACTTCCATGTGCTGTTTGTGCTAAAACAGGAAGCAACATTTTTATTCCACAAAATCCCTGAGAGGAAGGCGCCTTTACCTGAGTCCTCACAACATCCTCCTCCTGAGGGTCCCATCTCCATCACTTTAATCTGAACTCCTTGGCCACAGGAGTGATTTACAGGATCACCTAACCTAAGAGACGCCTCCTGACCTACGCCTCCCAGGGCAATGCAGATGGCGCTGTGAACCTCCTTTAGAGACCACGGAAAGACACCACGTGAGAGTGACAAGCTGACAGCGATCACAAATGCCTGCTCATGGCAGGGCGGAAACCCAGCTGTGCAGTGCTACACGAGGGGGCCTGAGGTTTGGGATGAAGTTCTCAGTGACCGCAGCCTCTGACTTAGACACTGCGAAGCCTCAAGCAACGGGTGTGCCCCAGATGCCTCAGGCGACACATCAAGCAACTCCAGCCAGGAAGACACAGAGGTGAAAGAAGGGGCCAAAACTGCATGAAATGAAGGGATGAAGGATGAGCAAGATTTCTTTTTTTTTTTTGAGACGGAGTTTCGCTCTTGTTACCCAGGCTGGAGTGCAATGGCGCGATCTCGGCTCACCGCAACCTCCGCCTCCTGGGTTCAGGCAATTCTCCTGCCTCAGCCTCCTGAGTAGCTGGGATTACAGGCACGCGCCACCACGCCCGGCTAATTTTTGTACTTTTAGTACAGACGGGATTTCACCTTGTTGACCAAGATGGGGTCTCGATCTCCTGACCTCGTGATCCACCCGCCTCGGCCTCCCAAAGTGCTGGGATTACAGGCGTGAGCCACCGCGCCCTGCCAGGATGAGCAAGATTTCTAAATGAAGATGCCGGTTCATAAAAGATGCAACCTGGCCGGGTGCGGCGGCTCACGCCTGAAATCCCAGCACTTTGGGAGGCAGAGGCTGGCAGTTCACAAGGTCAAGAGATCGAGACCATCCTGGCCAACATGGTGAAACCCCGTCTCTACTGAAAAATACAAAAATTAGCTGGTTGTGGTGGTACACACCTGTAGTCCCAGCTACTCAGGAGGCTGAGGCAGGAGAATTGCTTGAACCTGGGAGGCAGAGGTTGCAGTGAGCAGAGATCATGCCACTGCACTCCAGCCTGGGTGACAGAGCAAGGCTCTATCTCAAAAAAAAACCAAAAAGACACAAGTTGACAGAAGCATAGTGACCACATCAGCACGTTTATAAGCAGATGGTTGACTCATTCACTGCCCTGCAGCTGACACCTATGCCCCCAGCTGCACTCACATGGCGTGGTGAGCCTTCACCTGAGTGCGGCAGTTACGGCCCCAGTAGCAGTCAGGACGGGATGTTACAGCCACTGGAAAAAGAAAGGTTACGCATCTATTAGATGTATCGCACACACCCACTCAGCTAACTGAATTTCAGCAGAGATCCAAAGAGACGCTGGCTGTAACGCAGAGCCTCTGGTCTCTCTCTATAACTAGTTTCCTTGGACCATTCTAAGACTTCAGGAAAGGAAAACATCTTGAACTAAAAACCCAACTGAGGGTCAGGCAAGGTGGCTCACTCACCCTTGTAATGCCAGCACTTCGGGAGGCCAAGGTGGGCAGATCACTTGAGGTCAGGAGTTCAAGACTAGCCTGGCCAACATGGTGAAACCCCATCTCTACTAAAAATACAAAAAATTAGCCAAGTGTGGTGGTGGGCGCCTGTAATCCCAGCTACTCAGGAAACTGAGGCAGGAGGATCGCTTGAACCTGAGAGAGAGAGGTTACAGTGAGCCAAGATCATGCCACTGCACTCCAGCCTAGGGAATAGGAGCAAAAAACTCTGCCTCCAAAATAAATAAATAAAAATTTAAAAATTAAAACCCAATTGAGGAAATGAAACGACCCCAGCTGTCTACTGGATGTCTTTATGTATCTCTGTTTTAGAAACCCACGTTACACTTGTGAGTAATCGCAAACAGACCTATGGCTTAAGACAACCAAGGCCCTCCAGGCCTGCCTGTCCTGTGGGCTCTGGACTGAGGCCGACTTCTGCTGAGAACACAGAGCAAAGGGCAAACTGGGTGTCTGTTAAGAAGAGAGTGCAGGCAGGGCACGGGGGCTCACGCCTGTAATCCCAGCACTTTGGGAGGCCAAGGCAGGTGGATCTCCTAAGGTCAGGAGTTAGAGACCAGCGTGGCCAACATGATGAAACCCCATCTCTACTAAAGATACAAAAAATTAGCCGGGCATGGTAGCGAGTGCCTGTAATCCCAGCTACTTGGGGGGCTGAGGCAGGAAAATTGTTGGAACCCAGGAGACGGAGGTTGCAGGGCGTCGAGACTGCGCCACTGAACTCCAGCCTTGGCAACAAGAGTGAAACTCTATTTCAAAAAAAAAATTTTCTAAAGCTAGTAAAGGGCCGGGCACGGTGGCTCAAGCCTGTAATCCCAGCACTTTGGGAGGCCGAGGCGGGTGGATCACGAGGTTGAGAGATCGAGACCATTCTGGTCAACATGGTGAAACCCCGTCTCTACTAAAAATACAAAAAATTAGCTGGGCATGGTGGCGCGTGCCTGTAATCCCAGCTACTCAGGAGGCTGAGGCAGGAGAATTGCCTGAACCCAGGAGGCGGAGGTTGCCGTGAGCCGAGATCGCACCATTGCACTCCAGCCTGGGTAACAAGAGCGAAACTCCATCTCAAAAAAAAAAAAAAAAAAAAAAAAAAAAAAAGCTAGTAAAGAAGCCAATCCAGACAGAACCAGAGCTGTAGGGGGTCCTCACCTGGCAACTCGGAAGCAGGAATGTTCTGCCGATACTGATATGTCAGTTCGCGGAAGCTGCGCAGGCCACAGCAGTAACACAGCACGGTGTTTCCAGTGACTCTGTAATCTAGAAGGAAACAGCCTCATGCAGACAGAGCCAGCTACCCAGCAACCGCCTCTTTCCAAAAGCAGAACACACACGGACTTCACACCAGTGGGAAACTAATGAACTGATCACAAATGGGGCAGAGAAAACAGGCTAAACGTCCGGAAAACGAGAACAAAGCCAATCTCAATACCAATTTATTTTCTTTCTTTCTTTTTTTTTTAAAGACAGGGTTTGACCATGTTGGTCAGGCTGGTCTTGAACTCCCGACCTTAGGTGATCTGCCTGCCTTGGCCTCCAAAGTGCTTGGATTATAGGCGTGAGCCACCACGCCCGGCCCTAACTTATTTTCTTAGAGCAAAACAATCCCACATGGATATAACATTTATTTATTTATTTATTTAGGGACCAAGTCTCGCTCTGTCACCCAGGCTGGAGTGCAGTGGCACAATCTTGGCTCACTGCAACCTCCACCTACTGGGTTCAAGGAACCCTCCCAAGTAGCTGGGACTACTGGCATTAGCCACCACGCCCAGCTAATTTATATATTTTTTAGTAGAGATGGTGAAGCCTGCCTTGGCCTCCCAAAATGCTGGGATTACAGGTGTGAGCCACCATGCCCAGTCCCACATGGATATAAATGAAATATTAAAATTCCCCAAAAATTACTAGGAAGAAAATGAGAAAATTAGCTATTTCTAAGTATGTCTTGAAAATCAAATTGCACAAACGAAAGGATCTGTACACTTGAGTACTCACAATTTAAACATCAAAATGAAAATAAACACAACAAAAGTGAACTACTACTATCGTAGAAACATACCTGCAACAGAAATGAAAATGTGCTATACCCTTAATTAACAAAGATACCAGTCGGGTGCAATGGCTCACACCTATAATCCCAGGACTTTGGAAGGCCGAGGTGGGCAAATCATGAGGTCAGGTGTTTGAGACCAGCCTGGCCAACATGGTGAAACCCTGTCTCTACTAAAAATACAAAAAATTAGCCAGGTGTTGTGACAGACACCTGTAATTCCAGCTACCTGGGAGGCTGAGGAAGAAGAATTGCTTGTTTTTAGTAGAGACGGGGTTTACCATGTTGCTCAGTCTGCTCTCAAACTCCGGGGCTCTAGTAATCCACCCACTTTGGCCTCCCAAAGTGCTGAGATTACAGGCGTGAGCCACCGCACCCAGCCAGATTTTCTTTGTGAGCCAAGTCATTTCTTACAAAAATAAGAAGCCATTTAAACCCCAAGATGTTCAGACAAGAACATGTCCAGGAAACAGCTTAAAAGGAGTTTAGGCAAAACTCTCAAGTCTTTCTTTCATAACTTATAGCTTAGGAAAGAAAATCACTTGTTAATAATTCTTGGCCAGTGTTGGAGGCTCACACCTGTAATCTCAGCACTCTGGGAGGCTGAGGCAGGTGGAATGCTCGAGCCCAGGAGTTCAAGACCAGCTTGGGCAACAGAGAGGGACCCCGTTTCTGCAGAAAATACTAAGATCAGCCAGGCATGGTGGCACACACTTGTAGTCCCAGCGTCTTGGGAGGCTGAGGTGAGAGGACTGCTTGAGCCCAGGAGGTCAAGGCTGCAGTGAGTTGTGATCATGCCCCCGGCACTTCACCTGGGTGACAGAGCACGAAGTTGTCTCATATACATATTTCTACAGCCTCCCCTAGTGACAAATTATCGTACTCCACAAGGCACCCTGTGCCCCCAAGAGGGGAGTGACCATCACCAAGTGACTGACACACCAAACAAGAGACAAACCAAGTCCCTGAAGGTCCCAGGACAACTGACCCCAGGACCTCTGGGGAGACAAACGGCAGAGACCCTCCAAGCTGCCCTACTCTCCCCTACAAGGAGAAAAGCTGCTGGAGTCCCTCATGCAAGTTCATGCTCAACTTTCAAAAAAACAACCTGAAAGCCAGGCACAGTGGCTCACACCTGTAATCCCAGCACTTTCGGAAGCAGAAGAGGGCCGATCACTTGAGGTTGGCAGTTCGAGACCAGCCTGGGCAACATGGTGAAACCCCATCTCTACAAATACAAGAAAAACTGGGCCAGGCATGGTGGCTCACGCCTGTAATCTCAGCACTTTGGGAGGCTGAGGCGGGTGGATCACTTGAGGTTGGCAGTTCCAAGACCGGCCTGGCCAACATGGTGAAATCCCATCTCTATAAAAAATACAAAAAATTGCCGGGCGCAGTGGCTCAAGCCTGTAATCCCAGCACTTCGGGAGGCCGAGGCGGGTGGATCACGAGGTCAAGAGATGGAGACCATCCTGGTCAACATGGTGAAACCCCCGTCTCTACTAAAAATACAAAACATTAGCTGGGCATGGTGGTACGTGCCTGTAATCCCAGCTACTCAGGAGGCTGAGGCAGGAGAATTGCCTGAGCCCAGGAGGCGGAGGTTGCGGTGAGCCGAGATCGCGCCATTGCACTCCAGCCTGGGTAACAAGAGTGAAACGCCAACTCAAAAAAAAACAAAAAAAAAACCCACAAAAATTAGGCTGGGTGTGGTGGTGCACGCCTGTAATCCCAGCACGTTGCGGGCTGAGGCACGTGGATCACCTGAGGCCAGTTTCAGACCAGCCTGACCAACATGGAGAAATCCTGTCTCTACTAAGAATACAAAATTAGCCGGGCATGGTGGCGATGCCTGTAATCCCAGCTATCGGGAGGCTGAGGCAGAACAATCATTTGAACCCGGGAGGTGGAGGTTGCAATGAGCCAAGATTGCACCACTGCACTCCAGCCTGGGAAACAAGAGCAAAACTGTCTCAAAAAATTAAACAAATAAATAAATAAAAATAAATAAATACAAAAAATTAGCCAGGTGTGCTGGCACGTGCCTCTAATCCCAGCTACTCGGGAGGCGGAGGCAGGAGAATCTCTTGAACCCAGGAGGTGGAGGTTGCAGTGAGCTGAGATCGTGCCATTGCACTCTAGCCTGGGCAACAAGAATAAAACTCCATCTCAAAAAAAACCAAAAACCAAAAACCAAAATCAGGATCTTTCTCCTGCTTCTTCCAGGGTGGGTGACGTTCGACTTGTGACTGGGAGCGCTGCCCAGGCCTGCCAGGGTCTCCTGCCTTCCAGGGCAGGGGCAGCCCTGGAAACTCACACGCGCCTCAGAGCAGGAGGGGCAAGAACTCACCAGACAGCAGAAACGCTCCGCGCTGGAGAGCCACGAGGCTCTCAGTCAACATGTTTTTCCACGTCAAACCCCTGGTTGCCAGGTAATTCTGTGACGCGAAGAAAAAAAGGAGTAAGAAATATTCGTTTAGGGGAAGAAACACTGACTCGACGAGAGAAAACGTTTCCGAAAAGGCCCCTGAAGGTGTGGAAAGCCACAGCCCGGCCCCTCACGAGTGGCATTTTCAGACGGCCGCACATTCACACCCCGCGGCACGAGGAGTGTTGTCCAAGAGCCTCCTCCAAGTCCCAGGAGGAAGGCCAGCTTTGAACCTTGAGTATAGGAGTTCCCAGATTTTCTCAAAAGTTCTGCCGAGACTTCACAGCCCAGGGTGTGACTGAGACACTGAAGCCTGGCCACAGGGCCCACAGCCCCACGGCAGGCCCAGTATGTTTGACAAGAAAAGCCGAGTACTTGGCATTTGATCTCTGTGCCCTTCAAAAACACGGAGCTGTGTAGCTCCTTCTGTGGGCATCAAAGCAGAGGGTAGGGCTGGGTGGGCAGGCCTGCCAGCTGTGTCTGTGGCCAGCGTCAGGCCCCAGTGTTGCGTGTGCTGTCAGCAAGGTGCCGGGCAAGAGGGCAGACGCGCACGTCCAACATGTAAATCCTGGAAGCCGAGATCGCTTCCTCGACATCGGGAGGCAAATGGCCGGACAGGAAGGGACCAGAGAAAAGGCCCTGGTTCTGCCAAAAGGGCACTTCCAGGGAAGCCGCTCCGAGAGCTGTGGGAAGCAGCTCCTACAGATTCATGGCAGGAGGCACAAAAAGGAAAGACCCAGTTTTGGAATACGGGAAAAACAGATAAACGCCGTGGAATGCAGAGAACTAGCCGGCTGCACTAGTGAGAAAAGGCTGCTCCCGGCTCCCCAGCCCGCGGCAGGTCGGTACCTTCAGGATGTCTGACTCGTAGCTGTTGTTGTTCAGCACCCCGTCCAGACACTTGTCACCCAGGTTGAGCTCTGCCGAGATGAAGGGGCAAGGTTATCTGTTTATAAAGACGTCGCAGGAAAGCACTGTCTGCCCGACACTGAGGATAAACACATTTCTTTTCATTACAGATTCTAGAAGGAATAAGAAGTTCAATGGTAAAACTCAATTTTAAACAGAGGACAAGTAGAAATGCTTTCCATTCTACTCCCTCCTTAAAAAGACCAGCTCTCCAAGTCTCCCCAGCACCTGGTCTGGTACCCTGACATCAGAACCCTGCAACAAGGATTCCATCCAGGAGAATTTCCCCTAATCCTTCTGTTAATGCTTGATTTTGAGCTAAGATGAATTTGACACACCTCTGCAGTTCAGCAGGAAAGGGTCAACATTTGGCGACCAACAGTGGCCTCCCCTCTCTACACATTAGTCTATGGACACCACCATCGCCTGCCCTCAGTGGTTCATCAAGAGAACACGCAAAGGTCAAAGCAACTCGGGCCTGAAGAGCCAGTATTACCACAGAACGGGGCCAGGCAGCCGAAGCAGCCGGTCCGGGTGCAGCCCCAGTACAGGTGACAGAAAGGCTGCAGGCAGACCGCACCTGTGGAGAGAGGACACCAGTCAGGCGCGCCCAGCTCAGGAGCTCAATTCCCTTTGGAATCACTGTTCAGGAGGAGTCTCCATGGAACTCAGGGACAGGGGCCGCATCCCAGCTGACATCACCCAGGCAGTGACTGAACTATGAGGACGAAGAGTTATGACCCTGAAAAAAGGCCGGGCTTGTAATTTCTTTTTTATTTTTTAGAGATGGAGTCTCACTCTGTTGCCCAGGCTGGAACACAGTGGCACAATCACAGCTCACTGCAGCCTTGAGCTCCTGGGCTCAAGTGATCCACCTACCTCAGCCTCTCGAGTAGCTAGGACTACAGGTGCACACCACCATGCCCAGCTAATGTTTTTTTATTTTTGTAGAGAGAGGGTCTCACCATGTTGCTCACGTTGATCTCAAACTCCTGGCCTCAAGTGATCCTCCCACCTCAGCCTCTCAAAGTGCTGGGACTACGGGCAGGAGACACCGCACCCGGCCCCAGACCCATATTGTTTCTTACAATGAAAACACATGCTCATCCCAGGAAAGTAGTGAGAAGCACAAAAGAAAACTCTCACCTGCTCCACCACCCTAACACGACTTTGATGGGTTTCCTTCTAGCTCTGAACATGCAACATGCTTGCCACCAACTGCATATGCACATCTTTACGTGACTTTTTTTTTGAGATGGAGTCTCGCTCTGTCCAAGTGCAGTGACGTGATCTTGGCTCACTGCAACCTCTGCCTCCCAGATTCAAGCAATTCCCCTGCCTCAGCCTTCCCAGGAGCTGGGACTACAGGTGCGTGCCATCACGCCCGGCTACTGCTTTGCATCTTTAGTAAAGAAGGAGTTCCACTGTGTTAGCCAGGATGCTCTTGATCTCCTGACCTCATGATCCACCTGCCTTGGCCTCCCGAAGGACATTATTTTTAATTGTTCGATATTCTACAGAATGGAAATTCCTAAAATACAGTATTAAGGAAACCCTAGCTAAAATTCTCACAGGGTTGAGTACTTAAGTCTTTTAACGCCTACACTCACTTCACAAGTCTCTGTATATGAAGCGCTCTCTATGAAATTAGAGTCAAGAGTGAGGGCTACCGAGGAAAAGCCGGCCTGATGCCATCTGCTGACCACCTGTGTGTCAGGCACAGGGTGAGGTGCCCTCTGAGGCTTCTCGCCTCCCCTCCCGTGTGCCACATCAGCAGTGGGCAGTGACTGCCTGGGTCAGCGGCCGCGTCCCACGGCGGCAGGTCCCAGTGCCATGCAGCGCCCACACCCTGCGGGCCAGGCCCCACCCCTGCATGTCCAGACAGGGCACGACCCCCAGAAGTAACCCGTTTGGTTTACTTTCATTTGCCCAGAACATTTTTAAGCCATTCCAGGGAGAACCAGTGCTGTGGCCCTGTGTGCTGCTCAACAGGGCGAGGGCTGTCTTCACTTAACACTGTCACACAGAGGGAGCTCTGACCAATTACGAAGCCAGAAAAAAAAGGCAAAGGACATAAACAGACTTTTCTGCAGGAATAAATTAAAACAGCCATTAAATAAAGGAAAGCTCTGTTTTTCACATAAGAGCACACACACACACTTTTTAAAAATTTTTTTGGAAATAGGGTCTCCATCTGTCACCCAGGCTGGAGTGCCATGGCAGGATCTTGGCTCACTGCAGCTTCCTTCTCCCAGACCCAAGACATCCTCTGGTGACAGTCTCCCGAGTAGCTGGGATTACAGACGCACACCACATCTGGCCAATTCTTGTGTTTTTTTGTAGAGATGGGGTATCACCAGGTTGCCCGGGCTGGTCTGAAACTCCTGGACACAGAAGATCTGCCTACCTTGGCCTCCCAAAGTAGGCGGGATTACAGGCGTAAGCCACTGTGCCTGGCCAGGATTATATACTAAAGCATCAAAAGTCATCTAGGAGGTTTTAAAGTGACACATCATAAAGCAACTGTGGTGCTGGCCGAAGCATGGACACAGACCCAGGCCAAGCCCCCACTGGATGTAGATGCGGCCTGTGGAGGGGCGGTGTTATCAGCGGGTGGGAAAAGATGGATTATTCAATGTGGTGACGTGCGGATGATGGATCATACAGATGGAAAAGGAAAAACTGCATCCCTGCTTCAAAGGTTACCTTACAGCCAACACCACTTTAAAACCTGAGCCCCGAGGGCCAGATGGGAGTGTCTGCGTGCGGTGGTGCGGGCACTCACACTGCTGAGGGGCGATGCTCGGGTCCTGCTCGCGCTCTGCTCTCCGGTCGGGCATGGGCTGGAAGCAGCAGGTGCACAAGGCGTGGCTTCCTTGCAGAGGGCACACGTAATCCTGAACTGCTGAAGCACACACACGTTCAGCCGGAGCACGCGGGACCCAGGGCAGAAAAACAGCAGGTTAGAGACGTACATCTCAAGAGACCACCAGGAAGCACACACGAGGAGAGGTGGACCTGAGACAGCCAGGGAAGACGCAGACCGGCTCTCCGAAACCGCTAGGGGACTTTCTGCCACCCAAACTAGGGGCGTTCGGACAGATTAACAATAACCAAAAATGAGGTTTGGTTTCACGACTGGAGGAAGAATTCAAAGATCTGTTGAAGGTTTTCTATTACTTCCTATAAAGAAAGGACAGGCCCATGGAGCATATGACCTAGAACAAAACAAGCTGTGTACTCCACTTCTGCTCAGGTGAGCGAACAGCTATCTCCTTCAAATAAACAAGGACAGGCAAGGTGCACAAGACCAATCCATGTGGCAGCAGGAAGCCTTAGCCTGCCCTGCCAAGCTCCCTGCACGCTAGCCAGCCACACAGGAAAGACCACAGGGAAGTCACCACAGCAGCCATCAGGATGGCAATTTCACTGTCCAGGTTCACTGAGAAACCCAAGACACCAGAAAGAGGCGCTGGTCCTGCCAGGCAAACAAAGGAGCTTGTCCAGCGACCCAGACAGAGCTACTGAGTGGCGGAGGCAAACCCAGGCTGGCAGATGGGCATCTACACCAAGGCCAAGCACTGCTTTGTTCACTCCATCCACAGGTTCTACAAGAAGCCACTGAGAACGGCAGCACGAGGACGTGGCTCTGCATCGATTCCAGGCCAGTGGCCTCCTGATGTGCTCAGCCCCACCCGTGGCCAGGAAGCCAGGACCATTGAGGGCCATCTTCACCTTCTATGTGTACTAGAGTGAGCAGGGCGGAGAAGTGCGGCCTCCACACCCCATGCCCGGCTCTCCTCTGCCTTCCTTAACGGCACCTGTGGCCCCTTGTTGGAAATAGGCACCTGACGGGAATGAGTTTAGCATCAAGGCAACTCTGGAGATGCAGGGCGACTTCTGGTGACAGCAGCACAGCTGCTGGGGAGAAGCCCACCTCTTACTTGAGGGACAGACATGCAATCATCACTGTGGGTCAGGCAAACCCACGGGGGGTCATCAGCTGCTCTAGGCAGCGGCTGGGGAGAGACCAAGTATTAAGGTCAGGGTTGTTAATTCCCAGCAGGGCTCAGGAGGGGCCATGAATGAACAGTTACTCACCTGATTTCCCCGCCCAAAATCAGTCACGAAAAGCAACAAATTAGCGCAGGAGACCTCTGAGGCCAGGGCCCAACGTGGGCGAGGGGTGCAGAGAGGAGGCCGGCAGAGCGAGGCTCACCTGTCATGAGGCTGGCGGACGTGGAGGGTGCGTCCCCCAGGGACTGCGGAGCCCCTGGCTCGCCCTCGGGTGCTGGGCAGCGGGGTGGCTGCGCCGCCTGCCTTCTGTACTCAGGACACTGCCGGCACACGACGTACGGCTGGCTGCAAGGAAGCACAGGCTGAGCTGTGTGCAGGCCCCCAGCATCTCTCAGGCAGGGCCGGTGCAGCACGGGCCTGCAGCGGTCACACCTCAGCTCCACCCTCACTCAGCTGCTTGGTGTGAGGGGAAGGGCTGGGACCCCTTCCTGCCCAGCACCCTACTGTTGGAGGATGGGACCAGGAGTTGAAGGGCAAGGACACGATGCTCTGCATCCCCAGCTGAGCCCCATGCTTTGGAGTGCCATCCCCGGGGCCACTCAGTCCCCACTGACGTGCGCTCCCAGGAGACAATGCCAGCACAGGGCTCAGGCCAGCATGTGCGAGCACAGCCCAGGCTCCTCAGGACACCGCCTACTCTCCCGTGACAAGAGCGCAGTGCACAAGGTCTAGGGGCCCTGCACCAGGCACCTGCACAGCCCCAAATCCCTTATCTTTCTACACTTCCCTTGTACTTCCAAAAACTAGTAGAGAAAAATGTAAACTACAAAAAAAGAACTTCTCTGTAATTCCAGCACTTTGGGAGGCCAAGGTGGGCAGGTCATGAGGTCAAGAGATTGAGGATCATCCTGGCCAACATGGTGAAACCCCATCTCTACTAAAATAAACAAAGATTAGCTGGGCATGGTGACGCACACCTGTAGTCCCAGCTACTCGGGAGGCTGAGGCAGGAGAATTACTTGAATCCAGCAGGCAGAGGTTGCAGTGAGCTGAGATCACGCCACTGCACTCCAGCCTGGCTACTAGCTACTGGTGACAGAGCGAGATTCTGTCTCAAAAAAAAAAAAAAAAAAAAAAAAAGACTACCTATTTACCCTACTAAACAGGCAAAAAGATTCCACCATGGTGCAGACCTCGGAGGGTGCATTATACACACCCGTTCTCAACGGTGTCTGGAGAACAAACTTATCGAATGTCTATCAAGGTGAATTCCCAGTCACACTCTGACTGGACTGCTTCACTTCTAAACATTTGTCTTCATGACATCACTGGACATATGCACAAGTACGGATGTAAGAAATGCATGGGCCGGGCGCGGTGGCTCAAGCCTGTAATCCCAGCACTTTGGGAGGCTGAGGCGGGTGGATCACGAGGTCAAGAGATCGAGACCATCCTGGTCAACATGGTGAAACCCCGTCTCTACTAAAGGTGCAAAAAATTAGCTGGGCGGCCACGCGCGGTGGCTCAAGCCTGTAATCCCAGCACTTTGGGAGGCCGAGGCGGGTGGATCACCAGGTCGAGAGATTGAGACCATCCTGGTCAACATGGTGAAACCCCGTCTCTACTAAAAATACAAAAAACTAGCTGGGCATGGTGGCGCGTGCCTGTAATCCCAGCTACTCAGGAGGCTGAGGCAGGAGAATTGCCTGAACCCAGGAGGCGGAGGTTGCGGTGAGCCGAGATCGCGCCATTGCACTCCAGCCTGGGTGATAAGAGCGAAACTCCGTCTCAAAAAAAAAAAAAAGAAATGCATGGCGGCCTGTTTCTAAATTCAAATGCTGGGAAGATAGCTGAGCTGCACGTGCAGTCAAAAACTGTTTCATAAAAACAAACGTTTCATAAAAACATTTGTTTCTCATGCTTGTAATTCCAGCACTTTGGGAGGCAGAGGCAGGTGGATCACCTGAGGTCTGGAGTTCTAGACCAGCCTGGCCAACATGGTGAAGCCTTATCTCTACTAAAAATACAAAATTAGTGGCTGGGTTCAGTGGCTCACACCTATAATCCCAGAACTTTGGAAGGCCATGGCGGGTAGATTGCTTGAGGTCAGGAGTTTGAGACCAGCCTGGCCAACAAGGTGAAACCCCGTTTCTACTAAAAATATAAAAATTAGCTGGGTGTGGTGGTACATGCCTGTAATCCCAGCTACTCAGGAGGCTGAGGCAGGAGAATCACTTGAACCCCCGGAGATGAAGGTTGTAGTGAGCCAAGGTTGCACCATTGCACTCCAGCCTGGGTGACAGAGTGAGACTCCGTCCCAAAAAAAAAAAAAAATTAGCCAAATGTGGTGGTGCATGCCTGTAATCCTGTAATCCCAGCTACTCAGGAGGCTGAGACAGGAAAATCACTTGAACCCAGAAGGCAGAGGTTGCAGTGAGCCAAGAGTGTGCCGTTTCACTCCAGTCTGGAAAACAAGAGTGAAAATCCATCACACACACACACACACACAGGGCCAGGTACAGTGGCTCATGCCTGTAATCCCATCACTTTGGAGAGGCCGAGGCAGGCAGATCACTGGAGGCCAGGAGTTAAAGGCCAGCCCGGCCAACACGGTGAAACCTCATCTCTACTAAAAATGTAGAAAAAAATTATCTGGGTCAGGACAATTGCTTAAAACCCAGGAGGCGAACATTATGATGAGCCGAGATCGTGCCACTGAACTCCAGCCCGGGCAACAAGAATGAAACCATCTTAAAAAAAAAAAAAAAAAAAAAAAATTAGCCAGGCACAGTAGTGTGTGACTATAGTCCCAGCTACTCGGGAGGGCTGAGGCAGAACTGCTGCAACCTGGGAGGTGGAGGGTGTGGTAAACTGAGATCGCGCCACTGCACTCCAGCCTGTGCAACAGAGTGAGACTCCGTCTCAAAAAAAAAAAAAAGAATACATGTGCTTATGCGGGAAAAAATAACATACGGAATGATGTCCCTCTGTCACAGCCAGAGATGCAAGACCCATGACAAGCAGTGGAAGCAAAGGGAAGGGCATCGGCCAACGGCACAAATGCCGATCGCAATCACCTGTGTTTGACGCTCTGTTAGCTGCCAGCCTAAGTATTCACCCAGTCCTTGCCACACCTCTCAGGGCTTTGCTGCTAAGGGGCAGAACTAGAACTCAGAACCCATGCTGTCCACCCAGTAGCGAGCTCTCAGCCATGGTGCTGATGCTCCTCCAGCTGCCATGCTCTGCTCCAAGCCAGGGGCATGATTTACCTAATGTCTGAGGACTCACTGTCAACATCCGACAGCTCCAGCAGGTCCTCTGAACTTCCTTCTTCATCGGAGAAAGACCGCCTGACTTTGGGCTGCAGCATGTCTTGAGTGATTTTATTCCTGGCATCCATACTTTGCACATCTTCTTCACTGCGACTCTTGTCTAGAATTGAAAGGACACAGCACCATTCACCAGCAGTGAGACACATCAGGCAGACACAGCCTATACTGCTGGGGGCCCGTGTGCCCAGTGCCACGGAAGGAGAGGTCCGGGTGGACCACCTTCACTTGCCTGGGTGCTGGATAAGGTATGCTTCCACGAGGTTGTTGAGGATGTGGTTTTTACAGATCCGCTCCACGGGACAGCGGCAGGTGGGGCACAGGGATGAGCGCTCCATCCATCCCGAGTAGCAAGCCGCGCAGAACGTGTGCATGCAGGGCTGCAAACTGAAACCGCGAGAGGGAGCCGTGTCCACAGGGAGCCGCACACGTGCGACCATCACCCTCGGGCCAAGGTCTGCAGCGGCCCTACCGCACAAGGGCCTGCAGGGTCCAGCCACCATTCGGCCTAAAACCCTTTAACTTAGTCTTTGTTAATGAGAAGAAATCAGAGACCACAAGGCCTGTGTTTTCAGGAGGAACGGAGGTGAGTAGCTCATGACTCAGGAACACAAACAACAGAAATACCACGTTTCTAGCCTGGAAGTCGGAAGTTTCTGACTCTTAAGTTCCCATGGAAAAGCAAGGATGCCCCTCCTCAGCTGCTCCTGCATTCATTCCATGCTTAAATACACTTTCCTAGCTAGGGAACGTTTAAAATGTGCATAGTTCCTTTCATCTGTCTGCAGCGTTCACTGGGTCACACGCGACTCACACTCCCGAAACCTTGTGGGGTCTACAGCCTCTGGCTCTGAGTTCCAGGTTTCCTCCTTGTTGGGGCCACAAGTAAAATGAAAATGGTGGCCATGCACAGTGGATCTTGCCTGCAATCCCAGCACTTTGAGAGACTGAAGCAGGAGAATTAAGTTGAGGTTAGGAGTTCAAGACGAGCCTGGGCAACACGGCGAAACGCTGTCTCTACAAAAATACAAAATTAGCCATGTGGCTGGGTGTGATGGCTCATGTCTGTAATCCCAGCACTCTGAGAGGCTCAGGTGGGTGGATCACCTGAGGTCGGGAGTTCAATACCAGCCTGGCCAACATGGCGAAACTCTGTATCCACTAAAAAATACAAAAAAATTAGCTGGGCATGGTGGCACATGCCTGTAGTCCAGCTGCTCAGGAGGCTGAGGCAGGAGAATCGTCTGAACCTGGGAGGCACAGGTTGCAGTGAGACAAGATTGCACCACTGTACTACAGCCTGGTGAGAGAGTAAGACTCCATCTCAAAAAAAAAAAAAAAAAAGTAATAGTAATAAATAAAAATGATAAAATCAGAACATTAAAAAAAAAAAAATCAGCCAGGCATAGTGGTGTGCACCTGTAGTCCCAGCTACTCAGGAGGCTGAAGTGAGAGAACCACCTGAGCCAGGGAGGGAGAGGCTGCAGTGAGCTGAGACGGCACCACTGCACTCTTATCTGGGTGACAGAGCCAGGCCTTGTCTAAAAAGAAAAAGAAAACGGTAACCTCAGCAGATTCTGTGGCAAACAGGGCCCAGAGGCTTCTTTCACGCCCTCCCACCCCACACCAGATGAGGAACTGCCGCACCCCGTGTCCCAGGAGCCAAGGGTGATGCAGCCGCACCTCACACAGTCATGCAGCAGGTCCTGGCAGATGATGCATGTCAGCGTCTCCTCCATCTTGTCTGGCTTCCCAGCCGCAGCTCTGATGTCGTCCTGGACAGTTTGGGTGTTTCTACACGGTTGTGCTACCAACACCTCTAGGTTCAGGTCTGCAAGACAACGGGATGTGTTCTGACTGTCGTAACCAATGAGGGAACACACGTAGTATTTTCAGTTTACAAACATCTTCACCTGCAGACACAGAAAGTCTCCAGGCCTCAGCTGTCCAGAACCAGCAGCAGACAACACACAGGCCTTGCCTTATATTTCTATTTCTAACGGGTATTTTTCACCAGGCATCATGGCTCACACCTGTAATCCCAGCACTCTGGGAGGCTGAGGCAGGCAGACCAACTTGAGGTCAGGAGTTTGACACCAGCCTGGCCGACACGGTGAAATCCTGTCTCGACCGAAAATACCAGTTAGTTGGAAATAACTTGAGCTTCCGAGGTGGAGGTTGCAGGCAGCTGAGATCGTGCCACTGTCTTCTAGCCTGGGCAACAGAGTAAGACTCTGTCTCCAAAATAATAATAGTATAAATAAATAAATAAATAAATAAATAGGGTATTTTTAAGAAGGCCCAAAATAAATCTCCTATTCCAGTAGGTTTAAGTTTTGTGTTAGAGGAATGGTTAATAACATTAAAAAAGAAATTCAGGATGTGAGTTAAGAGCTGAATGGCCGGGCGCGGTGGCTCACGCCTGTAAACCCAGCACTTTGGGAGGCCGAGGCGGGTGGATCACGAGGTCAAGAGATCGAGACCATCTTGGTCAACAAGGTGAAACCCCGTCTCTACTAAAAATACAAAAAATTAGCTGGGCATGGTGGCAGGTGCCTGTAATCCCAGCTACTCAGGAGGCTGAGGCAGGAGAATTGCCTGAACCCAGGAGGCGGAGGTTGCGGTGAGCTGAGATTGCGCCATTGCACTCCAGCCTGGGTAACAAGAGCGAAACTCCGCCTCAAAAAAAAAAAAAAAAAAAAAGAGCTGAAGGGTGGCTGGACGTAGTGGCTCACGCCTGTAATCCAAGCACTTTGGAGGCCAAGGCGGGTGGATCACCTGAGGTCGGGGTTCAAGACCAGCCTGACTAACATGGTGAAATCCCGTCTTTAAAAAAATTAATTAAAAATAAATAAATAAATAAGTAAAAAGAGTTGAAGCCCAGCTGTCAGTGTGTATAATGTCATTTTCTTTAAACACAAACTGTAACTCATGTACACAGAGGAAAGTGCTAAGAGAAGAGACTGAAAATGGCACTAGCTCAAATTTTTTTTCTTCTAATGTGTTTTTATTTTTCTATAATGCTGAGATGTTGGTAATCATTAATTTGTATTTTTAAAGAAACTGCACAGAATTTAAAAAGGCAAATATTTAGAAGAAACCAGGCGCAGAGGCTCACACCTATAATTCCAGCACTTTCGGAGGCTGAAGTGGGCAGATCGCTTGAGCCCAGGAGTTCAAGACCAGCCTGGGCAATACAGTGAAATCCCATCTCCATAAAAAATACCAAAAAAAAAAAAAAAAAAAAAATTTGCCAGGTGTGGTAGTGCTCACCTGTGGTCCCACCTACTGGGGAGTCTGCGGTGGGAAGATTGTCTGAGCCCAGGAGGCACAGGTTGCAGTGGGTGGAGACTGCGCCACTGCACTCTAGCCTGAGGGACAAAGCAAGATCCTGTCTCTTAAAAAAAAAAATGTACACGTATTCAGAAGAAAACAAAGGGAGTCACCCTCTGCCTCAGCCTCTCCTCACCCAACTTCCCTCATCTGAGGAAAACTACTTTCATGTCTTTGAGCTGTTTCTTCTGGTATTTACCTCTGTGTTTCTAAGTTATAACGACACATACTAATTTATCCATTTTCGACATCATCCCTGACATCTATTAAAGTAAGGCAAAACTCTGACCTGAGACTCTCCTGCCAACATTACTGTAACACAACTGTTACATTTACATTACTATGCTTATGTAAGTATTCCCTGCTGAGCCAAGGAATGTGCTCGATTAAGTTGTGTCTTACAGTTTTTCATGTTTGCTAGAATTAAAATTTCCTCACTCCTGTGCTTATTTTTCCTATGTAACTGCTGCTGATTCTTTCCACACCTTCCCCACACCCATCAACCTAGCCTGTAAGAGAACCGGATTTCTTTCCCTGGGGATCCTCCGGGAGCCTTTCTGCCAGTGCCCTGGCCTGCGGGCTGCTCTCGGACTGTGCACAGCCAGCCTTCTACCACAACATTCCCAAACCTCTTCTAATAATCTTCTTAACTCTGGCTTTCAAAGTGCAGACTTCTCTCTAAATCATCTTCAATGTGAAGATTTAAGTTATCTTTTTAGAAATTATTGTCCTACCAGGACAGAGGGCTTTCTCTTTTGCTTTTTTTTTTTTTTTTTTTTTGAGATGGACTTTCACTCTGTTGCCCAGGCTGGAGTGCAGTGGCAAGAGCTCAGCTCACTGCAACCTGGCCTCCTGGGTACAAGCAATTCTCCTGCCTCAGCCTCCTGACTAGCTGGGATTACAGGTACCTGCCATCACACCCAGCTAATTTTTGCATTTTTAGTAGAGACAGTGTTTCACCGTGTTGGCCAGGTTAGTCTCAAACTCCTGACCTGAGGTGATTCACCCACCTTGGCCTCCCAAAGTGCTGGAATTAACAGGTGTAAGCCATGGCACCCAGCTTGATTTTTACTTTTAGAGACCAAGTCTTGCTCTGTTGCCAAGGCTGGTCTTGAACACCTGACCTCAAGTGATTCTCCTGCCTTGGCCTCCCAGTGTTAGGATTACAGGTATGAGCTACTGCACCTGGCCAGGATGGAAGACGTTCAGATTAATTCTTCAATTCAGAATGGACTATTTCCAGACCAAGAAAACAATCTGTAGTAAACCACAGTTCTATGGGGACTATGCAAACAGCAAAAAACACGACCAGATTTTCGTTCAGAAAATGTCAGAGGTGTTACAAGCATCAGCCTGAGGCAGGGTCCACGTACCCCTGCAGGAAGTAAGGCTTCACAGCACAGAGCATGGCAGAGGCCCTGAACGCCCCAGGAGCTCACAAGAGGGCAAAGGACCCACAGAACCAGACTCTGACCTCCTCTCATTTTCTTTCTCACTGGCTCCAAATCTTCCTGATCCTGGGGTTCCAATGAAGAAGATGACACAGCCTTTCTGTCCGGGAGAGCTGAGGCAAAGCTGGAGACTTCATCACTTGCCACGGAGGGACCACCTCCTTTAGGGAAGTTGCCAGCACCCTCAGACCCTGTGAGAGGAATCAAACAAGACAGGTGCTGACTTGTCCACCTCAGGAGAGAACCACACCTGTAAGGTGTCACTGACTGAAACCCAGTGCAGCTGGCAACCTGAGATGTCACAGTTTACAAATGACAAATGGCTTACCAGGAGTGTGTGCTCCCTCAACTAACATCTTAACTGTATCTGTGCCCATCTCTGTGTGTGGTGGAGCTGGGGGCAGGCAGCACACTGGCAGAGAAACAAATGCAGAGGTCTGTGACCAGACTTAGCCCTTGAGTGCTGAGTCCTAACGTAGGGCAAATCCACATACCATATCGTAAACAGTGTTAAAATAGAAGTCTGGGGGCCGGGCGTGGTGGCTCACGCCTATAGTCCCAGCACTTAGGGAGGCTGAGGCGGGGCAGATCACCTGAGGTCGGGAGTTTTGAGACTTCCTGACATACATGGAGAAACCCTGCCTCCCCCAAAAAAAAAAAAAAATTAGCCAGGCATGGTGGCACATGCCTGTAACAACAGCTACTTGAGAGGCTGAGGCAACAGAATTGCTGGAACCCACTAGGTGGAGGATGCAGTGAGCCGAGACGGCGCCACTGCACTCCAGCCCGGGCAACAAGTCGGAAGCTCCATCTTCAAAAAAAAAAAAGTCTGTAATCCCAGCACTGTGGAGGCCAAGGCAAGTGGGTGACCTGAGGTCACGAGTTTGAGACTAGCCTGGCCAATATGGTGAAACCTGCCTCTACTAAAAATACAAAAAATTAGCTGGGCATGGTGGCAGGTGCCTGTAATCCCAGCTACTTGGGAGGGTGAGGCAGGAGAATTGCTTGAACCTGGGAGGCGGAGGTTTGCAATGACACAAGATCGCGCCACTTCATTCCAGCATGGACAGCAAGGGCAAAACTCCCTCTCAAAAAATAAAAATAAAAATAAAAAATAAGAGGTCTGAAGCCGGGCATGGGGCTCATGCCTGTAATCCCAGTACTTTGGGAAGCTGACGTGGGCGGATCACTTGATCCCAGGAGTTTGAGACCAGCCTGGGCAACATAGCAAGACCCCATCTCTAGAAAAAATGCAAAACAAAAGACTTAACAGGGTGTGACAGTGAAAGCCTATGGTCCCAGCTACTCAGGGCTAAGGTGGGAGGATCACTTGAGCCCAGGAGATCAAGACTACAGTGAGCTAGGATCACACCACTCCCAACCTGGGCAATAGAGCAAGATCTCATTTCTTTTTAAAAAAACCACACATATATATGTGTCTGTGTAAAGCACACACAATTCAGTGGAGAGATGCATGGTACTGCGTGTGAACTATTTTACAAGAGGTGGGATAACAGGAAGGAGACAGAGCAGTGACTTGTAGGGACAGCTCTGTCTCCACGAGCAAGAAGCCAGAGTTGTAATGACTAGAATGACCTTGGCATAAAAATAGGCAAACTTCCTAATCATGTTTTTTGGTTTTTGGTTTTTTGGTTTTTTTTTTTTTGAGACTGGGTCTCACTCTTCACTTGGGCTGGAGTGCAATGGTGAGAGCTCCAGTGACTGCAACCTCCACCTCCCAGGCTAAGGTGATCCTCCCACCTCTGCCTCCCAAGAAGCTGGGACTACAGGTGTGTACCCTCACAGCCAGCTAAATTTGTTTTGTATTTTTGGTAGAGACAGGGTCTTGCCACGTTACCCAGGCTGGTCACAAACTCCTGAGCTCAAACAATCCAACCACCTCAGCCTCCCAAAGTGCTGGGATTACAAGTGTGAGTAACCTGTACCTTACTAAGGACCTAGTTTGTAATATTGTAGCATAATATGTATCTAGCTTACAGTATTCAAGCATGTTATTATTTGAAAAAACAAACTGGCTTGTAACAGCTGAAAGAAAACAGCATAGTTTTGGGAACAAATCACCTCATATACCAACAGTAGGAGAGGCAGCCTGTGGACTGGCTCCCAGCTGGCACCCACTCAGGCCACGATCGCCAGCACCCTGCGCTCAGCTGGGCATCTTGACAATGGCGCCTCTGTGGCAGTCCCTAACATGGTGAGGAGCACCATCTTATCACTTACAAAGCACACCTAGCATACTGTCTCACATTTAGTGGCTCCTCAGTAAGCAGTAACTATAATTGTTTTGTTAGTATGCATATACTTAGGTATACAGATAGAATAATTCTTATTTTTTACTATTTTATTTTATTTTTTTGGCGGGGAGACAGAGCCTTGTGCTGTTGCCCAGGCTAAAGTGCAGTAGCATGATCTTGGCTCACTGCAACCTCCACCTCCTGGGTTCAAGCAATTCTCCTGCCTCAGCCTCCCGAGTAGCTGGGACTACAGGCAGGCAACGGCCAACCATGCCCAGCTAATTTTGGTATTTTTAGTAGAGATGGGGTTTCACTGCATTGGCCAGGCTGGTCTCAAACTCCTGACCTTGTGATCCTCCCACCTCGGCCTCCCAAAGTGCTGGGATTACAAGCGTGAGCCACTGTGCCCGGTCTCTCTCTCTTTTTTTTTTTTGAAACAGGGTCTCACTCTGTCCCCCAGGCTGAAGTGCAATGGCGAGCCCTCGGCTCACTGCAACCCCCGTCCCCCCAGTGTCAGGTGATCCTCCCGCCGCAGCCTCCCAAGTAGCTGAGACTACAGGCACCCACCAGCACACCTGGCTAACTTTTGCATTTTTCGTAGAGACAGCAGGGTTTCACCATGTTGGCCAGGCTGGTCTCAAACTCCTGACCTCCTAGTGATTTGCCTGCTTTAGCCTCCCAAAGTGCGGAGATTATAGGTCTTTTTTCTTTTTTTGAGGTAAGTTCTGGCTTTATCTCCAAGGCTGGAGGGCAGTGGTGCAATCTCGGCTCACTACAACCTCCACTCCCAGGCTCAAGCAATCCTCCCTCCTCAGCCTTCCAAGTAGCTGGGATTACAGGCACAGGCCACCATGGCCAGCTAATTTTTTTATTTTTTTGTAGAGACAGAGTTTCACCATGTTGCCAAGGCTGGTCTCAAACTCCTGGGCTCAAGGGATCAGCCCATCTCAGCCTCCCAAAGTGCTGGGATTACAGGTGTGCACCACTCGGCCCAGCACTGGAACGTTTTCATCTTGAAGTGCTATTTTCTTCCACTCACACATTTAAGGTTATGATGTTAAAACAAAAATAAATTCAAAGAGGCTTTGAGAAGTTGGGGTTGTGTTTACAGTCTACAAGAGACAGGCCAGTAGGAAATGTCTGTCACAGGTTTGGTCTAAGCAATTCCTCTTATCTCCAGAAGTAATAGGTGAAAACCACACAGCACTCACTCTCCACAGTCTTGTCTGCAACTTAAGTTTCCCTAATCAGCAGCTGAGAAGCCCTCCCAGGTGTGTCCTGAATTCACCTCGGAATGTTACAAAACATGTGAATGTTACTCTTCAGATGGTTGGGGGGATGTGTGTCAGAGTGAGGTATGCTTTTAGAACACTCTGCTGTTCGTGACCAGCCTGGCCAACATGGTGAAACCCCGTCTCTACTAAAAATACAAAGATTAGCTGACCATGGTGGCAAGTGCTGTAGTCCCAGCTATTCGGGAGGCTGAGGTGGGAGAATCACTTGAACCCGGGAGGAGGAGGAGGTTGCAGTGAGCCAAGATTGCACCACCGCACTCTAGCCTGGGTGACAGAGCGAGACTCCATCTCAAAAAAATAAAAATACAAAAATAAGCCGGGCGCGGTGGCTCAAGCCTGTAATCCCAGCACTTTGGGAGGCCGAGGCGGGTGGATCATGAGGCCAAGAGATCGAGACCATCCTGGTCAACATGGTGAAACCCCGTCTCTACTAAAAATACTAAAAATTAGCTGGGCATGGCGGCGCGTGCCTGTAATCCCAGCTACTCAGGAGACTTGAGGCAGGAGAATTGCTTGAATCCAGGAGGCGGAGGCTGTGGTGAGCTGAGGTCGCACCATTGCACTCCAGCCTGGGTAACAAGAGCGAAACTCCGCCTCAAAAATAAATAAATAAATAAAAATAAAATAAAATAAAATAAAATAAAGTTAAAAAAACTGTATGTATAGAGTAATCCAATTTAAGGAAAACATATGTCCACATATTCACCAACATGAAAACATTCCCGTCACTCTGCACCCAGATGGAATTCTTCTCAATTACCAGGGAGGAGGTAAAAGAGGTCATGCTATAAGAAACAGCATCTGGAGCCGGGCGCGGTGGCTCAAGCCTGTAATCCCAGCACTTTGGGAGGCCGAGGCGGGTGGATCACGAGGTCGAGAGATCGAGACCATCCTGGTCAACATGGTGAAACCCCGTCTCTACTAAAAATACAAAAAACTAGCTGGGCGTGGTGGCGCATGCCTGTAATCCCAGCTACTTAGGAGGCTGAGGCAGGAGAATTGCCTGAGCCCAGGAGGCGGAGGTTGCGGTGAGCCGAGATCGTGCCATTGCACTCCAGCCTGGGTAACAAGAGCGAAAACTCCGTCTCAAAAAAAAAAAAAAAAAAGAAAAAAAAAAAGAAACAGCATCTGGGCCGGGCGCGGTGGCTCACGCCTGTAATCCCAGCACTTTGGGAGGCCGAGGCGGGTGGATCACGAGGTCAAGAGATCGAGACCATCCTGGTCAACATGGTGAAACCCCGTCTCTACTAAAAACGCAAAAAATTAGCTGGGCATGGTGGCGCGTGCCTGTAATCCCAGCTACTCAGGAGGCTGAGGCAGGAGAATTGCCTGAACCCAGGAGGCGGAGGTTGCGGTGAGCCGAGATCGCGCCATTGCACTCCAGCCTGGGTAACAAGAGCGAAACTCAGTCTCAAAAAAAAAAAAAAAAAAAAAAAAAAAAAAAAAAAAAAACAGCATCTGTAAAACTGGTTCTAAATATACCCTCTTTGGCTGGGCACAGTGGCTCACGCCTGTAATCCCAACACTTTGGGAGGCCAAGGTGAGCGGATCACCTAAGGTTGGGCACTCGAGACCAGCCTGACCAACGTGGATAAACCCCATCTCTAAAAAAATAAAAATAAAAATAAATACACCCTCTTCCGGATAAACTCTGAAAACATCATGCTAGGTGAAAGAGCCCAGTCATAAAGGACCACGCTGGATTCCATGTCCGTGAAGTGTCCGGAACAGACAAATCTCGAGACCAAAAGCACGCGCAGCTGCCAGGGGTTGGGGGAAGGGGACGGGGGTGACTGCTGATGGGCACCGGTTTCCTCTGGTGCTAGGAAAATGCTGATGGTCCCACAACCTTGTGATGTACTAAAATCCACTGAAATGTATGCTTTGTCTGGATGCCTTTGATGGTACGTAAATTTTAATCTCAATGAAACCGTAAAACACACCATGGTACTGGAGTCCCTGACTTTCACTTCTCCTGGGGATGGAACAACACGCTCAGTGTTGACCACCACGAAACCTTACTACTGAGAGCCTCGGGCCAGTCCTCGGTCGCTTATCTGTCTCTGTAACAACAAAGTAAAGAGTAGTGAACAAAAGCTACGCAACCAGCACCAAGACCTCCTGAGATGGAACCTCACCGCAACTGGAGGAACGCTCTCGCCCCGCAGAAGGCGGCTCCATGGAAGAGGCAGAGGCTGTGGGGAAGAGGTCTGACGTCGACGTTGATGGCTGTGGTTCCTCAAAGCACACCTGAGCGGCGGGTGACGCCGGTGAGGCCTGGGGATCGGCCCCTCGCCCAGCACCTGAGGTATCTTTGGTCCCATGGAACACATTTTCCTTATTAGCTTCTGTAATCCAAAAGGAGCAGAAGAAGCACACATCCAGGGCTCAGGCAGACACTCTAGGGACTTAAACGCTCCTAAGAATTCGACAGCCCCAGAGGGGCATGGTGGCTCACACCTGTAATCCCAGCACTTTGGGAGGCCAAGGCAGGCGGATCCCAAGGGCAGAAGATCAAGACCATCCTGGCTAACACAGTGAAAGCCCATCTATACTAAAAATACAAAATATTAATAGGGTGTGGTGGCACACGCCTGTAATCCCAGCTACTCAGGAGGCTGAGGCAGGAGAATCGCTTGAACCTAGGAGGTGGAGGTTGCAGTGAGCCGAGATCGTGCCACTACACTCCAGCCTGGGCGACAGAGCAGGACTCCATCTCAAAAAAAAAAGTATACAAAAAATTAACCGGGTGTGGTGGTGCACGCCTGTAATCCCAGCTACTTGGGAGGCTGAAGGAGAATCGCTTGAACCCGGGAGCTGGAGCTGAGATCACGCCACTGCTCTCCAGCCTGAGCAACAAGAGGGAAACTCCGTCTCAAAAAAAAAAAAAAAAGAATGAGACAGCCCCTAATATGCATCTGCTTCTTTGCTATAATCTTACTTACCAAAGGATTCTTGTGTCATGCCTTGCTTTTCATTTAAAGATTCATAGAGATATGCCACGTCTAAAAGAAAATTAATCAAGTCAGGGAAGTGGCGGCCCCTGTGCAAAGTGAGAACTCAAATTTTTCTCTCTGTTCCCTCCAGTCATTTGATTTTGTTGATTATTTTAACTCATCAGCTAATAACAAATTCATCCAAACAAGGTTATCTAAAACATCTTTACTAATACAAAAGAAATAAGCCTCAGGGAAAAATGGCATCAGGAGGCAGACCAAGGTGAAGAATCTATGCCTCACTTATAATTTCACACCACAAAAGGGAGGAGATGCAAGACCGTTCTGTGCGGCAAGGGGATGGTCAAGGTTATGCTGATGATGCCCAAGACATATTTGCTCCATTCTTCCTCACCATTGTGGTCTTTAAGTATTTTAGGAGTGGCTGGGAACAGTGGCTCACGTCTGTAATCCCAACACTTTGGGAGGCTGAGGCAGGCAGATAACCTGAGGTGATCAGGAGTTTGAGACCAGCCTGGCCGACATAGTGAACATCATCTCTATTAAAAACACAAGCCGGGCGCGGTGGCTCAAGCCTGTAATCCCAGCACTTTGGGAGGCCGAGGTGGGTGGATCACGAGGTCAGGAGATCGAGACCATCCTGGTCAACATGGTGAAACCCCGTCTCTACTAAAAACGCAAAAAATTAGCTGGGCATGGTGGCGCGTGCCTGTAATCCCAGCTACTCAGGAAGCTGAGGAATGAGAATTGCCTGAACCCAGGAGGCGGAGGTTGCGGTGAGCTGAGATCGCGCCATTGCACTCCAGCCTGGGTAACAAGAGCGAAACTCCGTCTCAAAAACAAAAAAACAAACAAAAAAACCCACAAAAATCAGCTGGGCATGGTGGCGGGTGCCTGTAATCCCAGCTACTCAGGAGGCTGAGGTAGGAGAATCGCTTGAACCCAGGACGCAGAGGTTGCAGTGAGCCGAGATTGCACCACTGCACTCCAGCCTGGGCAACAGAGTGAGGCTATGTCTCAAAAAAAAGTTAGGCCGGGCGTGGTGGCTCAAGCCTGTAATCCCAGCACTTTGGGAGGCTGAGGTGGGTGGATCACGAGGTCAAGAGATCGAGACCATCCTGGTCAACATGGTGAAACCCCGTCTCTACTAAAGATACAAAAAATTAGCTGGGCATGGTGGCACGTGCCTGTAATCCCAGCTACTCAGGAGGCTGAGGCAGGTGAATTGCTCGAACCCAGGAAGCGGAGGTTGTGGTGAGCCGAGATCGCACCATTGCACTCCAGCCTGGGTAACAAGAGTGAAACTCCATCTCAAAAAAAAAAAAAAGTTAAATAGGCTGGGCACAGTGGCTCACACCTGTAATCCCAGCACTTTGGGAGGCCAAAGTGGGCAGATCACGAGGTAAAGAGATCGAGACCATCCTGGCCAACATGGTGAAACCCCGTCTCTACTAAAAATACAAAAATAAGCTGTGTGTGGTGGCACGTGCCTGTAATCCCAGCTACTTGGGAGGCTGAGGCAGGAGAATCACTTGAACCCAGGAGGCGGAGGTTGGGGTGAGCCGAGATTGCGCCATTGCACTCCAGCCTGGTGACAGAGCAAGACTCCGTCTCAAAAAAAAAAACTTAAATAAATATTTCAGGGTGACCTTCGAAGGACTCCCGTAACTTTCCTTATCCTATACCATCTTCCACAAAACAAATACACAGACACCTGGAGCTGAGAAAGTCTTACTGGAATCTAGTCTAAACTCCATATTTCTCATAAGGTCTCCAAAAACAGGACCATCAATGGCCTCCAGACCCCTGGTCCTAGGTTGTACTCCCCATAACTCAAGTTCCTCTCCTGTATAACCTAACCTATCTCCACTAGTTTCTCCTTGGCTGCCATTTTGGGATTTGCTGCTCATGGCCATAGTGGTATTCCTGAGGAATGGCTGGTGGGACTCAGGCTGCAAAGTCAACACTCCCATTCCTCAGCAGACACTATTCACATCAGGAACCCACATGCCCAATACAGGGGGTGTTGCCAGGAGGAACATTCCTACGGGAAGGATCTGTTGCACAGACTCTCTGAAGATGCCTCCCAGCCTCAGCAGAGCGGACCCCCGAGCAGGTCTGACCCCAGCAAGCCCTCCTCTATCTTACTGTGTTCCGGCTCATTCTTCCTATACACCAAGTAGATGACATCCCCAGTCTGTAGAGGGCAAGTCTGCTTCTTAACAACCTTCAGCTTGTTAATCACTGTTCCATTGGTGCTGAAAAAAACAAAAACACAATTTATCCTACTTAAAATAACTTGGAGTTACAAGAATTTTTTTCTAGCACCATTAGCAAAGAGGCTCAATGTGCCCATCTGGAAATCCCCATAGGAACGGCGTCAATACTTAACGATGCACGCATGCATGCACCCTCGCCAATCTCGAGAAATGGCCCGCCCACTTCTCCCTGACTGACAGCCTAACCAGCAGCCGCAGCTCCTCACGTCGTTGGCCCCTGTGCTGCTGCGGGGCCGGTTCTCTCCCATGTGCCTCCTGGTGGACTCCGCGGCCTCATCCCACAGTGTGGTGCTTCCTTTTCCAGCCTCCTCGAGTTGGACCTGTGCTATCCACAGTCCCATTCCTCGCGGCCATCACCACACCAGAGCTCATGCCTCAAGTAAGTACTGATTCCTCCCAAGAGACTGGCTCTGGGCAGCAGAGTCAGTGCTGGGCCATTAGCTGCAAGATGTGGGTGGCCCTGTGCTCAGAACCTGGGGTCTGGCTGCCAAGCCCCTTGAGGCGATCTGCCTGGGGAGGGGCCAATGCAGATGCTGCTGACCGAGGGACAGACAGGAGAATACTAAGTCGATGGGGCAGGAAGCGCCTCCCGGGGACTTCTGAACAGAGACCTGACAGAAAATCAGGCACCGGTTGGGTGATGAAGGTCCAAGAGCACAGCATACCGACACACAAAACCACAACCGAGGCCGGGCGCGGTGGCTCAAGCCTGTAATCCCAGCACTTTGGGAGGCCGAGGTGGGTGGATCACGAGGTCAAGAGATCGAGACCATCCCGGTCAACATAGTGAAACCCCGTCTCTACTAAAAATAAAGAACATTAGCTGGGCATGGTGGCACGTGCCTGTAATCCCAGCTACTCGGGAGGCTGAGGCAGGAGAATTGCCTGAACCCAGGAGGCGGAGGTTGCGGTGAGCCGAGTTCGCGCCATTGCACTCCAGCCTGGGTAACAAGAGCGAAACTCTGTCTCAAAAAAAAAAAAAAAACCACAACCGAGCAAACCGACCCGTTTCAGTCAAACACACAGCCTCAGCCCTGCAGCTCCACTCTCAAGGCCCCAGCAGTGGACAGAATTCACATCTGAGTGGCCACCAGTTTGCTGAGGTGGGAGAGTGGCAAACAAGTCCTGTAAACAGGCGGTAAACAGCGTAGGTTTTGTGGTCACCTGGTCACCAGTCACCGCTGCTCCGACTCAGCTCTGCCACCCGTAGCAAGAAAGCAAACGCAGACAGTAAGCAAATGGACTGCCACGGCCATTTCCCCGTAAAACCTTCCAAACCAGGCAGCGGCTGTGTCTGCCGTCGCAAAGCTGACCCGGGAAGACACAGGTTTGAGCTGCGCAGTGCGCTTCTACAAGGGCTCTTTTCACCTGGGGGGGACGCGAAACCCACACGTCTGCCGGACTGACTTTCTGTATCCTCGTGTTCCGCAGGGCTGGCTACAGGGCTGGAGTGCGCACGCGTCTGGGTGCGTGCAGGAGCGTGGGAGCCAATCCCCCTGGATGCCAAGGGGCAACTGCAGTCATCACTCATCCTCACGCTCTTTCCAAACAAAAATCTGCTTCTTTCTTTTTTGTTTTTACAATGTTAATTCACTTTATTTTTCTTGTATAAAAACCCTATGTTGTAGCCACAGCTGGAGCTTGGGTCCTCTGCACGGAGACTCTGCTGTGGGTCTTGACGAGGTGGTCAGTGAATTCCTGACAGGGAGACTTGGTGAATATAGTCTCCTTCCAGAGATCGGGGGTCAGGCAGCTGTAAGTCTTAGAGATGGCATCAAAGGTGGCCTTGGCAAAGTTGCCCAAGGTGGCAGTGCAGCCCCTGGCTGAGGTGCAGCAGTCGATACCAGCCATCATGAGCAGCTTCTTGGGCACAGGTGCTGAGATGACGCCCCTGGGCACGGGGATGAGGCGCACCAGCACAGAGCCACAGCGGCCTGTCACCTTGCAAGGGACGGTGTGGGGCTTGCCCATCTTGTTCCCCCAGTAGCCTCTGCACACGGGGACAATGGAGAGCTTGGCCAGGATGATGGCCCCACGGATGGCAGTGGCCACCTCCTTGGAGCACTTAAACACCCAGACCGACGTGACCACTGTAGTCCCCAATAGCAACAAATGCCTTGAACCTGGTGTGCTGGCCAGCACAGGTCTTCTGCACCAGCATAATCTTCAAAACCTCATCCTTGAGAGAGGCCCCCAGGAAAAAGTCAGTGATCTCAGATTCCTTGATGGGCAGAGAGAAGAGACAGATCTCCTCCAGAGATTTAATCTTCATGTCTTTGACCAGGCAGCCCAACTTGGTGACAGGCATCCACTCCTCATCCTGGGCTTTGCCTCCGCGAGCTCCGCAGCCACGGCCCCAGCCCCAGCCACAGCCGCAACCTCAGCCCAGGATACCACTGCCAAAACCTCCGTAGAAGCCACCACAGTTCCCCATCCCAGGGCTCCTGGGACCTCCGGGCCCCCTCCCCGCTCCCCACTGCACCAGCGTCATCCGCCATTTGGTGTTTTATCGGAGAAGAAGAAATCTGCTTATTTCACTTCTCTCGATGATTCCTCACTGCTCTCAGGCTAAAGCCCAAGCTCCCTCTGCTGCTCACCATGCACTCTGACCACACAGCCCTGCTCATGCTTGGGGTCCCCACACGTGTTTCTTCTGCCTGAGCATCCACCCCTAGGCCCACCTCTGCCAAGGAACGTAGCAACTCTAGAAGCTGGAAAAGGCGGGGACCAAATTCTCCCCTGGAACCTCAGGAAGAAACCAGCCCTGTACAGAGCTTGATTTTAGCCCCATCAGATCTACGTTGGACTTTGGACCTCCCTAACTCTAATAAGACAATAAATTTGTGTTTTATAAATCCACTAAGTTTGTGGCAAGTTGTTACAATAGCCACAGGAAACTAACACCCCCATACAGTCAGCCCATGGAAGCTAAGCCCTGGTACATGTGGGATGGCCCAGGGCCAGCACCCAGCATGGGAATGCCAGGCCCTGGTACAGGTGGGATGATCCAGGACCAGCACCCAGTATGGGGATGCCAGGCCCTGAAGCAGGTGGGACGGCCCAGGGCCAGCACCCAGCATGGGGATGCCAGGCCCTGGTACAGGTGAGATGACCCAGGACCAGCACCCAGCATGGGGAAGCCAGGCTCTGAAGCAGGTGGGACAGCCCAGGGCCAGCACCCAGCATGGCAAAGCCAGGCCCTGGTACAGGTAGGATGGCTCAGGACCAGCTTCCAGCCCAGGAAAGCCAGGCCCTGGTACAGGTGAAATGGCCCTGGACCAGCTTCCAGCCCAGGGAAGCCAGGCCCTGAAGCAGGCGGGACGGCCCAGGACCAGCACCCAGCACGGGGAACCACACCCTGGTACAGGTGGGATGACCCAGGACCAGCACCCTATGCCCTGGTACAGGTGGGACGGCCCAGTACCAGCACCCAGCACAGGGAAGCCACGCCCTGGTATGGGGGTATGACCTAGGACCAGCACCCAGAGCAGCGAAGCCGGGCCCAGGCAGAGGCGGGACAACCCAAGACCAGCACTCTGCCTACTCCACTGTGCCGAGAAATACAGAACCTGCTCTGATGCCTATTAGACTAGGAAAAGGAGCATCAGTTCTTCCTAAGAAAACCTACTTCCTAATCTTCTATCCCTGAAACTATTCGTTGCCTAAGAATCTCATAGAGCCTAATCTTTACCAACTAAAAACAATCCTGCAGTGAGAAAAGCACACTCTCAACGTACTGCTTGAAGACCACCTGCCACTTATAGCAGATTTAAAATAGGCACATTCTGACAGGGTGCGGGAGCTCACACCTGTAATCCCAGCACTTTGGGAGGCCAAGGTGGGTGGATCACCTGAGGCCAGGAGTTCAAGTCCAGCATCGACAACTTGGTAAAACCCCATCTCTACTAAAAAAAAAAAAAAAAAAAAAAAAAAAAAATTAGGTAAGCGTGGTGGCATGTGCCTGTAATCCCAGCTACTTGGGAGGCTGAGGCAGGAGAATCACTCGAACCCAGGTGGTAGAGATTGCAATGAGCCAAAATCATGCCACTACAATTCCAGCCCAGGCCACAGAGTGAGACTTTGTCTCAAAAAAAAAAAAAGGCTGCGCCAGGCGCGGTGGCTCAAGCCTGTAATCCCAGCACTTTGGGAGGCCGAGGCGGGTGGATCATGAGGTCGAGAGATCGAGACCATCCTGGTCAACATGGTGAAACCCCGTCTCTACTGAAAATACAAAAAATTAGCTGGGCATGGTGGCCCGTGCCTGTAATCCCAGCTACTCAGGAGGCTGAGGCAGGAGAATTGCCTGAACCCAGGAGGCGGAGGTTGCGGTGAGCCGAGATCGCGCCACTGCACTCCAGCCTGGGTAACAAGAGCGAAACTCCGTCTCAAAAAAAAAAAAAAAAAAAAAGGCTGGGTGTGGTGGTAGCTTACATACGTAATCCCAGCACTTCCAAAGACCAAGGCAGGTGGTTCAAGAGGTCAAGAGATCAAGAGCATCCTACTCAACATGGTGAAACCCCATCTCTACTAAAAATACAAAAATTAGCTGGGTATGGTGACATATGCCTGTAGTCCTAGCTACTCAGGAGGCTGAGGCAAGAGAATCGCTTGAACCTGGGAGATGGAGGTTGCAGCGAGCTGAGATTGCACCATTGCACTCCAGCCTGGGCAGCAAGAATGCAACCCTGTCTCAAAACAAAAACAAAAACAGCCAGGCGCAGTGGCTGACACCCATAATCCCACACTCTGGGAGGCTGAGGCAGGTGGATCACCTGAGGTCAGCAGTTCAAGACCAGCCTGGCCAAGATGGCACAACCCCATCTCTACTAAGACTATAAAAAGTAGCCAGGTATGGTGGTAGGCGCCTGTAATCCCAGCTACTCGGGAGGCTGAGGCAGGGAGAATCGCTTGGAGGTTGCAGTGAGCCGAGATTATTACACTGCACTCCAATCCAGCCTGGATGATAAGAGCAAGATTCCACCTCAAAAAAAATAAAAAACAGGCCGGGCGCAATGGCTCAAGCCTGTAATCCCAGCACTTTGGGAGGCTGAGACGGGTGGATCACAAGGTCAAGAGATCGAGACCATCCTGATCAACATGGTGAAACGCCGTCTCTACTAAAAATACAAAAATTAGCAAGGCATGGTGGCGCATACCTGTAGTCCTAGCTACTCGGGAGGCTGAGACAGGAGAATCGCCTGAACCCAGGAGGCGCGGTGAGCCGAGATCGCACCATTGCACTCCAGCCTGGGTAACAAGAGGGAAACTCTGTCTTAAAAAATAAATAAATAAATAAATAAATAAACAATAAAAAATAAAAAAACAAAAAATGAATAGACACATTCTAACATAGGCTTCCCTTCCGAGAAATCGGGCCAAGAAAACAGACACGAAGGCAGAGTTTGGGAAAGAGTCACTGCAATGTTATTTATAAGAAAAGTCAAGGGCTGGGCGCGGTGGCTCAAGCCTGTAATCCCAGCACTTTGGGAGGCCGAGGCGGGTGGATCACGAGGTCAAGAGATCGAGACCATCCTGGTCAACATGGTGAAACCCCGTCTCTACTAAAAATACAAAACATTAGCTGGGCATGGTGGCGCGTGCCTGTAATCCCAGCTACTCAGGAGGCTGAGGCAGGAGAATTGCCTGAACCCAGGAGGCGGAGGTTGCGGTGAGCCGAGATCGCGCCATTGCACTCCAGCCTGGGTAACAAGAGCGAAACTCCGTCTCAAAAAAAAAAAAAAAAAAAAAAAAAAAAACGCAAAACAATAAATATCCACCAATAAGGGAAGTGACAAACTATCATAAAACAATCAAAAACAGTGACATATGAAACGCTCCATAAAACACTAAGTAAAAAAAGCTGGCCAGGTGCGGTGGTTCACGCCTGTAATCCCAGCACTTTGGGAGGCCAAGGCAGGTGGATCACCTGAAGTCAGGAGTTCGAGACCAGCCAGGCCAACATGATGAAAGCCTTCTCTACTAAAAGTACAAAAACACCAACCAGGAGCAGTGGTGCATGCCTGTAATCCCAGCTACATGGGAGGCTGAGGCGGGAGAATCGCTGGAAACTGGGAGGCAGAGGCTGCAGTGAGCTGAGATTGCGCCACTGCATTCTAGCTTTGGCAAAAAAAAAAGAAAAACACCGATGCTACAACAGTATATGTAGTGTAATCACATTTATGTGAAATAAATATACCTACACATGCTTTTTTCTTTGTTGGAGACGGAATGTTGCTCTGTCGCCCAAGATGGAGTACAGTGGTGTGATCTCGGCTCACTGTAACCTCTGCCTCCTGGGTTTGAGCAGTTCTCTGCCTCAGCCTCCTGAGTAGCTGGGATTATAGGTGCCCACCACCACTCCTGGCTAATTTTTGTATTTTTAGTAGAGACACAGTTTCACCATGTTGGCCAGGATGGTCTCGATCTCTTGACCTCGTGATCCACCCGCCTCAGCCTCCCAAAGTGCTGGGATTACAGGTGTGAGCCATCGCGCCCGGCCAAGCTTTCCACTTTCAGCTGAATATTCCTAAGCTGAATGTCCCTAATCAGAAATCTCAAATCTGAAACTTTCTGAGCACCAAAAAGACACCCAAAAAAATACTCACTGGAGCATTTCAGATTTTTCAATCAGATATGCTCAACTCGTAAGTATAATGCAAATATTCCAAAATCTGAAAAAATCCAAAATGTAAACATTTTAGTCTCAATCATTTTAGATATGAGATACTCAACCTGTACTTAGGACGTACAAGAACGAGAATTTATTAGTTTTTTGATTTGGGGAAAAGAATTCAAACTTGAATAGGCTTGCAAGAACCAAAAATGATCAGTGTCTTTTAAGTCTTATTTCTGAGACACGTTTAATTTGAATACATTCAAGAAGGGTCACAGACACCAAAGTGTCACCAAGGGTTCCATCCTGGGAACCAGGAGATATATCTTCTCATACCTTGGGAGCCTAATTAACTACAGTCATGCCCCCAGATAATAATGTATTTTTTGTTCGACAGACTGCATATACAATAGTAGTACCATAAGATTAAAATATCACATTTTTACTGTACCTTTTCTATGTTTAGATAGGTATTTTCATCACTGTGGTACAACTGCCTATAGGATTCAGTATAGGAGCACGCTGTACAGGTTTACAGCCCAGGAGCAACCGGCTAGACCACAGCCTAGGTGTGGGGTAGGCCATGCCATCTAGGTTTGTGTAAGTATACTCTATGGCGTTCGCAAGATGATAGAACCGTCTAACGACACATTTCTCAGACGGTATTCCTGTCGCTAAGCGACACGGGCCTGGGCTATGTGAGGAAAATGAGTCGCTGTCATCACACTGAAGACACGGCATCTCTCCTGCTCCTCAGCCATGGCACACAGTGCGCTAGCACAGAGTCAGGCTTCTTAAGCTCCTGGAAGAAACACCAAGAGAAGCTCAGAACGTACTCACCTGGTATCTTCCAGTGTCACCTGACCTGATTTTTCATCCACTACAATCTTACAGTGATCTCCAGAGACCAATTTATTGCTGGGGAACGAAAGGTCGCAGCCTAAAAAAGAGAGGGTGGGGCAACATGGGGTATGATCGTGGGAACTGTGACCATTACTGCCCTTTGCTTCACTGAAGCGCGAGGTTCAAACTCAGGATCCCCATTGCACGTGTGTAAAAACACACTCAACCAAGCAACGTATGAAGACATTTTAAAAGTATTTCAGTGCTAACCCAAAGTAAAGGGGCAAGGACTATGTCCTGAAGCTTTCTGAATCCCCGTCCTCAAGGACACCCACCCATCAACACCTCCAGCAACACGCAGACTCTTAAATGGCAATTTTACAATATGCACATATACACAGCCAACCTGGCAAGTATTACTGGAACTTTAAAAAAACTCAGGGGCTTAAGTAATTCTTCAGTATCTTAATTTAGCCCTGAATTTCTTTTCTGTGTAAACTTAGGTTTCATAAATCATCATAAAATTGAAGCAACAACAGTCACAGAAAAAGTGACTGAGTCAATTGTTTACAGGCACTTATAAGATGCATTTTCTTATATACAGGGATGCATCTGTACCTGAGTACAATAATTCTATCTTCATTAAATGCATGAGGGAAAATCCTCAGTACTCGCTCTCTCCTTAAAAGAACAAAGGCTTAATTAGCTGGGCATGGTGGCCCGTGCCTGTAATCCCAGCTACTCAGGAGGCTGAGGCAGGAGAATTGCCTGAACCCAGGAGGCGGAGGTTGCGGTGAGCCGAGATCGCGCCATTGCACTCCAGCCTGGGTAACGAGAGCGAAACTCCATCTCATTAAAAAAAAAAAAAAAAAAAAAAAAAAGAACAAAGGCTTTTTAATATCTCATCATTAACCTTTACTGTTTCATATAATCTATAAGGGTACATAAAGATACTATAAGACACCAAAGGCAACTAAAAAGCAAAGGATGTGTCCAGGAGACAGTGACCACGCAAATGTTCTTTCCCTAAATGTTCCCCATAGAATGACAACCTGAATCTGCTCCAGCCTGAGCCTTGCTCCCATCGCTGACCTACGGGTGTGTGAATCAGAAGACTCAATATTGTTCAGATGCCAGCTCTCCCCCACATTGTTTCACAGATTCAACGCAATTTCAATCAAAATCCCAGAGGGCTTGTAGAAACTGACAAGCAGATTCTGAAGTTCACAGAAAAAACTGTAGGGTTAAAAACCAACGCAATTTTGAAAACGAATGAGGTTGGAAGACTCACATTACTTAACTGACTTACCACCATGCTACGGGAATCAGTGCAGTATTGCAGCCGCGTGCAAGGATGGGCAAAGACAAACGTAAAATCTAAAACTACGAAACTTCCAGTGGAAAAGAGGAGAGGAGGCGAAAACCTTAGTGCCACTGGGTCTGGCATGGACTTCACAGACAGGACACAAAAAGCACAAACCAGAAAAAAAAAAAAGATAAACTGAGGTTCATCAAAAGTAAAATCTGGGCCAGGCCGAAGTGGCTCACACCTGTAATCCCAGCACTTTGGGAAGCGAAGGCGGGCGGATCATGAGGTCAGGAGTTCAAGAGCAGCCTGACCAACATGGTGAAACCCCGTTTCTACTAAAAATACAAAAATTAGCCGGGCATGGTGGCGCACGCCTGTAATCCCAGCTACTCAGGAGGCTGAGGCAGGAGAACTGCTTGAATCTGGGAGGTGGAGTTTGCAGAGAGTGGAGATGATACCACTGCACTCAGGCCTGGGCGACAAGGGTAAGACTCCATTTCAAAAAAAAAAAAAAAGGATAAGCGGCTCTTTGGGAAGACAAGGTTGCTGCATCACTTCCTACACGTTAACTAGGCTTTCCCTTTTCCCCCAAATAATGTCTTGTATGTGGCAGGCACATTATTGCTTTAAAATAATCAAGTTCTGGCTGGCCACAGTGGTTCACACCTGTAATCCCAGCACTTTGGGAGGCCAAGGTGGGTAGATCACGAGGTCAGGAGTTCAAGACCAGCCTGGCCAACATGATGAAACCCTGTCTCTACTAAAAAAATATAAAAATTAGCCGCCTGTCATCCCAGCTACTCAGCAGGCTGAGGCAGGAGAACTGCTAGAACCCAGGAGGTGGAGGTTGCAGTGAGCCAAGATCATGTGTGTCACTGCACTCCAGCATGGGCAACAGAGGGACACTCCATCTCAAAAAAACAACAAAAAAAATTAGGCTGGTGTGGTAGCACACGCCTGTAATCTCAGCTAGTCTGGAGGCTGAGGCAGGAGAATCACTTTAACCTGGGAAATGGAGGTTGCGGTGAGCCAAGATCATGCCACTGTGCTACCGCCTGGGTGACACAGCCAGACTCCGTCACAAAAAAATACATAAATAGGCCGGGCACAGTGGCTCATGCCTATAATCCCAGCACTTTGGGAGGTCAAAGTGGGTGGATCATGAGGTCAGGAGTTCACGACCAGTCTGGCCAATACAGTGAAACCCTGTTGCTACTAAAAATACAAAAATCAGCCAGGCCTAGTGGCACAAGCCTGTAATCCCAGGTACTCGGGAGGCTGAGGTGGGAGAACTGCTCAAACCCCGGGGACGGAGGTTGCAATGTGCCGCGCTCACACCACTGTACTCCAGCCTAGGCGACAGAGCAAGACTCTGTCTTAAAATAAACAAACAAAAAAAAATAATTAAGTTCTACAACTGTTAGGAATTGAGTGTTTGTATCCCCCTAAAACTCATATATTTAAGTCCTTTTCTGTAGGGTGGAGATCCCATAAGTGCTGAGGCAGGAGCCAAAAGCCTCAGCCTATTTCCATATCAATAAGGAAGAAGAAAGTAATTAGAAATATAACCCTAGTGGTTATTAGCTATTCATAGTTAATTTCAGTTAACCACAGGTGATCTTAAGTCTTTTACTAATGCCTCTCAGGTCGGAAGTGTGAACCTGGGGTGACACTGTGAAATGAATGACCCTAAGGCAAGCTGCCTTAAGCCCGCAGTCAAGCCTGAATAAGGACTGCTGGAGGGCGCCCGCGCTGGGAATGCGCTTACTGCTCAGCCAGCTAGGGAAGCAGACGTCTCCTTCCCTGGAGGAGTCAGGGGAAAACTCCGCTTCTCCAAGCTCTTGCAGTAGGCCTGAGGCTGTCAGATAGGAGACCCACAGACATCGGGGGGCCTAATTATCTCTGTGTGATGCTGTGCTTCCGTGGCCACGTTCCATGTCAATCTCATGTTCCGCTTCTGCACCTGTTCTCTTTTTTCTTAAAACAGACCATCAGTAAAAGTAACATAAATCTTAACGTCTGGTTCTTTAACAAGTACAGAAAAGTGCTGATGCACTAGGCTCCTCACCTCATCCCTGCTGCTGAAAATTCCTAAGCCTCTACCTGTATGACACGTGATGTACTTGACCCTATCACTGCCATGCCCTGTCCCCAGGCACTGACCAACAAGGCCACACCCTACTGACACCCGACCTTCCCTGCCCCCAGCTGTGTACTCAATCCAAGTCAGAATGTGCTGACTCCGAGATCTGGTAACCCCGGGGCCCAAACTCTCTTTTCTCTATCTCTGTGCCTTGTCTTTAATTTCTACGATTTCTCAGTCTCCACGCCAGCAGAGAGGGGCTCACAGAACCCTCTAGGGCTGGACCCAATGTGACTATATTTGGAGATGGAGCTGATAAAGGTTAAATGAGGTTACTTGATGTGAATCTGCCCTCTTAAGAAGAGACACAGAGACAGAGTACTTCCTCTCTACCATGTGGCGACAGAGCAAGAAAGTGCCATCTGCAAGCCAAGAAGAGAGCCACCAGGAACTCAATCTGCCAGGACCTTCATCTTGGACTTCCCAGCCTCTGGGACCATGAAAATAAATTTCTGGCCAGGCGCAGTGGCTCAGAGGCCCATAATCGTTAACACTCTGGGAGGCTGAGGCAGGCGGACTGCCGGAGCTCAGCAGTTCGAGACCAGCCTGGGCAACATGGTGAAATCCTGTCTCTACTAAAACAGAAAAAATTAGCTGGGCATGGTGGTGTGTGCCTGTAGTTCCAATTACTTGGGAGGCTAAGGTAGGAGAATCGCTTGAACCCGGGAGGCGGAGGTTGCAGTAAGCAGAGATCATGCCACTGCACTCCAGCCTGGGTGACAGAGCAAGACTCTGACTCAAAAAATAAATAAAATAAAATAAAATAAATTTCTGGTGCTTAAGCCACCCAGAATGTAGTATCTTGTTATGGCTGTATGAACAGACTAGTACAATAATCTTTAAGTTTGTGCTAGCAACATTATTTATAAATTCACTAAGATCATTCCTATTCAGGAAAAGACATGCCAGGCGTGGTGGCTCATGCCTGTAATCCCAGTACTTTGGGAGGCTGAGGCGGGTCAATCACGATATCAGGAGTTCAAGACCAGCCTGGCCAAGATGCTGAAACCTTGTCTCTACTAAAAAAAAAAAATTAGCCAGGCACGGTGGCAGGTGCCTGTAATTCCAGCTACCTGGGAGGCTGAGGCAGGGAACTGCTTGAACCCGGGAGGAGGAGGTTGCAGTGAGCCGAGTTCACACCACTGCACTCCAGCCTGGGTCACAGAACAAGACTCCATCTCAAAAAAAAAAAAAAAAAAAGGGAAAAGATAAACTCAATGACTTATTTTTGCTCCTTGTCTTAACAGGTAATAACATGATGTTTCAATAACAATAGCCAACATTAAGTGCTAACTCTAAAGTTCCCTCTAAGCAGTCCGTGTATGATCTCATTAATTTCTCTCACTCTATGAAACAGATACAAAGGCACAGAAAGATATGTTGTTAGCCCAAAGTTATGTGTTGACAGGTTTGTCAACACACATGATTTATCTCTAGAGTCTGCTCTTCACCAAACCTCCTAGTCTATCAGGTAAGGACAAAAGGAAAAATCCTCAAATACTTCCCCCCTTGTCTTAAAGGAATAATTTTGATATGTTGTAATGATATCTAAATACTTTCAAAGTTGTCAAATAAACTTTAACTTGATACTGGAATTTAAGACTGCCAAATCTCCGAAAAAAACAAAACCAGGTGGGACACAGTGGTTCACGCCTGTAATCCCAGCACTTTGGGAGGCCGAAACAGATGAATCGCTCGAGGTCAGTTGTTCAAGACCAGCCTGGGCAACATGGCAAAACCTCATGTCTACTGAAAATACAAAAATTAGCCAGGCATGGTGACACACGCCTGTAGTCCCGGCTACTCCACACGCTGAGGCAGGAGAATCACTTGAACTGGGAGGCAGAGGTGAGTTGAGACTACACCACTGCACCCCAGCCTGGCTGACAGAGCAAGACTCTGTCTCGAAAAACAAACCAAACAAAAAACATTTCATGCTGTGGGTAAAGGGGAAAAAAAAAAAACAAAAACAGGTGCAAGCGTATTGTAAGAGGTAAAATTAACCAAAAAAAAAAAAAAAAAAATGCTTCTAAACAGCAAATATTTCCCATCCTCGCTCCTTTTTAAAACATAATGTCAGGCTGGGTGCGGTGCCTCACACCTTGTGATCCCAGCATTTTGACAGGCCAAGGCAGGTGGATCACCTGAGGTCGTGAGTTTGAGACCAGCCTGACCAACATGGAGAAACCCCGTTTCTACTAAAAATACAAACTTAGCCCGACGTGGTGGGGCATGCCTACAATCCCAGCTACTTGGAAGGCTGAGGCAGGAGCATCACTTGAACCCAGAGGGGGAGGTTGCGGTGAGCCGATAACGCGCCACTGCACTCCAGCCTGGGCAACAAAAGTGAAACTCCATTTGAAAAAAAAAAAAGAAAGTATAATGTCAGAATGCTAATTTATTAATTTTCAAAGTAAATGTTTTTGTTGACATGACCAGTGCATTTCTCTCCCCGTACAAAGGCTACAGGGGGAAATCACACTACCAGATGATCGCTTAGGAGCACGCAGGCAGCGAGTGCGGAGGGTGAGGAACTTCCTCCGACTTCGTTCAAGTTCTTACCTTTGCAGGTTCATTAAGTAAATAAGTATTTAGCGGCTGCAACTTGAGATCGGTTTTAACGTAGGCACTACAGTGATAAATTTCCCTCCGAGTACTGCCTTGGCTGCATCCTAAATACCTTTTGGTGTATTCTATTTTTGTTTCATTTGTCTCGAGATATTTTTAGAGGTCCCCGGTGAGGACTTCTTTGACCCCTCGGTTGCTTTAAGGGTGGCGTGTGCCGTGTCCACCCATCTGAATTTTCCACTTTTCCTCCAGTTACTGATTTCTAACTGCGTTCCACTGCAGTCAGAAAACACACTTTGTAAAAGCAGGGAACGTGAGTCCGCATTCCGGAGGACGCACCGACACAACCAGCTCCCAAAGTTGTCACCAGGACTAAACGAGCCGCGCGAGTCACGCGCGCCGACACCCGGATCAACAGCCGCTCGGAGAGCCCGGGGAGCACGCCGCCCGCGGGGGGCTCAGCCCAGACCCGCCCGGCCCGGCCCGGCCCCCCGCCCCCGCCCGGCCCGGCCGCGCACCTCGTCTCCGCCCGATGGTCCACTCCGGCTTCCGCAGCAGGACGTGCGGCTCGCCCTCCTCGGCGCCCAGGCGCAGGAGCCGCCCCCAGGGCTGCTCGCCTTCCCCGGGCCGCTCCATCGGGATTCACATCTGCGGGGACCCCGGAAGCGCCCGCGGAGACTCCCGACCCGAGAGGCCGAGGCTCGGCGCCCGCCCCGCCCCGCGGCCCGGCCCGGACGCCCCCTCCCACGGGCGCAGCCGCGTCCCCGCCGCCGCCCAACGCGGCGCCCTCGCCGGCCGCGCTCACCCCCGCCCCGCGCCGAACCCGGAACCGGCTGCGCCGCCGCCGCTGTCAACAGACATAGCGGCTCCTCAGCTGGTCCGCGGGGCGGGGCCGGCGGGGTCTGCGGCCCGCGATTGGCTGGCGGCGGCGCTCACCGAGCTCGGCGGCTAGAGCGGCGCCGGGCGTGGCCGGCGAGGGGGCGGCCATCTTTGATCCTGGCAGGGAGGGCCGGTCGCCTCAGGGTCGCGGAAGTGGCCGCGGCCGGCACCCCGTTGCATTGGGGCCGAAGGGACGGCGAACTTGCGCACCGGAAGTCCGGGGGCTTCTGCGAGCCCCGCCGACCCACGGGTGACTTCCGGAAGTCGGAGAGGGTCCGCCTTCCGGTCACGCGAAGACGCTTTCGGGGGCCGCGTCCCTTCGGGTCCCGCGGCTCCGCCGGCCGACGCACGGGGTCCGCGAGTGGGGGCCGCTGCGCTGCGGGCCGGGCGTCCGGGCGGGCGTCGGCGGGGTCCCCCCGGTCCGAACCGCGTGCCCGGTGCCGCGGCGCGCGCTCCCTGAAAGTGGAAGATGGCGGAAGCGGCGGAGGGACGGCCGGGCGGGCTGCGCCGAGCGGGAGCCCCCGGGTGCGGGATCGGGAGGGCGAGGCGCGGCCGCCTCCCCGATTCACCCCCGCGGCTTCGGCGCTGTGGGAGGCACGGGCAGGAGCATCTCTTGCGCCCGGGAGTTCAAATCAGCCTGAGACCGCATCGCTACCAAAAAAAAAAAAAAAAAAAAAAGGCATCGTTTGTGTAAACCAAGCCACATACACACACGTGCACATACATGAACGTGTTTTATGTCGTATAGGCAGTTATCTATACCTTGTAAACCAAAATTAAAATTCTAAGCACCCCCCAACCACCTGAATGAACCGACTCTCCCAATGCCGAAGCTGACCTGAAAAACCAGTTGAGTCCCCGGCGGAAACCAGGGTTGGGACGTGTCCCGGTCCACTCGCCTCCCTGGGGAATTCAGGGGTAACCGACCAGCACCGCCGTTAAAACAGACCAACCCGACCGAGCACCGAGACATCGTATGATGGCAGGCCCTGGAAAAACGCAGTGTTTCACCCCGACGTGCGGACCTACAAAGCTCTCCTGGGCAAAATCTATTTTGTAGAGAATCTCCTTCCTTTTCCACGTCTTCTCCGGATCCAGGAGAAGATGTAAGAGTCCGGCAGCTTTCTAACTCCAGTGAGAAACGTCTGCTGTACATTCTCTCTGCAGCCTGCTACCTGGAACCGCATCTGTCTAGGGACCCTGGCCTGGGTGTTGGCTCATCGTGCCTGTAATCCCAGCACTTTGGGAGGCAGCCAAGAACCGCAGATTGTGCCACCACAATCCAGCCTGGGCAACAGAGACCCTGTCAAATTAAAATTAAATTAAATTAAATAGAACCTTGGTCTCCCTTATCTTAACCCAGACATTTTATTAACTCCAGGTCTTTAGATAGTAACTTACCTCTTTCAACCAAGTTCCAATCAGAAAATCTTTGAATCCATCAAGTTCACAAACGTTCTGGAGGAAGAACAACAAGAAAAAGAAAAAAAGATTTAAAGAAAAAGAAAAGAAAATCTTTGAATCCATCAATGACTTATGTATAAAACCAAACTGTAGCCTCACCATCCTGGGCACAGGGTCTTAGGATCTCTTGGGACTGTGCCTTGGGCCATAAACACTCACCTCTGGCTCAGAATAAACCTCTTCATATATTATAGAGTTTGACTTTTTTTTTTTTTTTTTTAGATGAAGTCTTGCTCTGTCACCAGGCTGGAGTGCAATGACACGATCTCAGCTCACTGCAACCCCTGCCTGCTGGGTTCAAGTGGTTCTCCTGCCTCAGCCTCCAGAGTAGCTGGGATTGGCTAACTTTGTATTTTTAGTAGAGACAGGGTTTCTCCATGTTGGTGAGGCTGGTCTTGAACTCCCGACCTCAGGTGATTTGCCTGTCTGTCTCCCAAAGTCCTGGGATTTCAGGCATGAGCCACCACACCCAGCTGAGTTTGACTCTTTTAATTGATAATGGGTACATACAAATATGTTTATGAAAATCTGTAGAAGGATACACAAGGAAATGCAGTGGCTTCCTCTGGAACATGGACTTGAAGTTAAGGGGGTAGGAAGACTTACTGTTCACTATGTATTTGTCTCAGTCTGAGTTCCAGCAGAAAAACAGAACCAGTAGGATGATGGAGAACGCTGCATGACCCCTGAATTCCATGAGCATGGGCACATGGTGTATTTCATTTACTGTGAAGTGGGTTCCTGATCAGTAGCAATGCCGTTGCTACAGGAAAAAGGAGACCCCGTCCAGACTCCAAGAAAGGGTTCTTAGATTTTACACAGGAAAAATTTGAGGCAAGTCACTGAGCACAGTGAAAGAAGCGAGTTTACCGTAATTTACTCTGTTCCAGAGTGACGCCCTCAGAAAGCAGGAGGAGGAACGCTGTACAGGAAATGATAAGGAGCTACCATTGAACCCGGGATGTGCAGATATGCTGACTAGAGGTAGGGCTCTTGGTGCTGTCCGTGACCATTAGTCCTTCAGCCTCAGCCTGCTCATTAAGGTTCTCGCTGAGTGAAGTGGGCTGCACTCTTAGGACATCCGGACATTCTGCAGGCTTGGTGGGAGATGTCCTGTATGACCATAAGTATTCTGCAATTGTAATTGGTGGTCAGCTTAGAGAATGTGGCTACTTTCAGACCGTAGCAATTAACTTTAAAGATGTCTTGTAAGAACCCTTTCTTGGAGTCTGGACTGGGACTTCTTTTTCCTGAAGCAACGACATTGTTTATGATCAAGGAACCCACTTCACAGTAAATGAAGTACGCCATGGGCCCATGCCCATGGAATTCACGGGTCCTGCAGATTTCTCCATCATCCTGCTGGTTCTGCTAGCTACTCACCTTAAGACAGACTCACTCTGGTCCTGTTTTATTAAACCAGAGGCCTGGTAAACAGGTTTCTCTAACACTGCAACCATGCATAAGACATTCTGTGCCAGGTGCGGTGGCTCACGCCTGTAATCTCACCACTTTGGGAGGCCGAGGCAGATGGATCACGAGATCAAGAGATCGAGACCAGCCTGACCAACATGGTGAAACCCTGTCTCTAGTGAAAATACAAAAATTAGCGGGGCATGGTGGCGCGTGCCTGTAGTCCCAGCTACTCAGGAGGCTGAGGCAGGAGAATTGCTTGAACCCAGGAGGCGGAGGTTATGGTGAGCCAAGATCGTGCCATTGCACTCCAGCCTGGGAAACAAAAGTGAAACTCCGCCTCAAAAAAGAAAGAAAGAAAGTGAACTGGCTCGTCCTGTCCCGTGGCTTGATAGCAGTGGGAAGGTAACAAGAAACAAAAGAGGCCAATATATTAAGTCAACTGAAACTGGAAAACTTTAAAAGGCTGGCATTTGCAATAAAGCAACAAAAAGAAATCCTTGTATGCAAATCTACCAAAATATGAATTATAATATGAACCTATCTGTATCCAGAAACCATGGAACACAATTAAAACATAGTACCAGCACTCAGGAGTCCAGGTGAGCCTGGGCAACTCGGCCAAGCCAATCCCTGTTGTTTCTAAAAATACAAAAATTAGCCTGGCATGATGGTGTGCACCTGTGACCCCAGCTACCAGGGAGGCTGAGGTGGAAGGATGGATTGAGCGCTGGAGATGGAGGCTGCAGTGCCATGATGGGGCCAGTGTACTCCAGCTGGCGGAGCAGATGGAGACCCTGTGTCAAGAAAGGGAAGGAGGGAGTGAGGGAGGGAGGGGAGGGGAGACAACGAAGGGGAAGGGAGAAGGAAAAGACAGAGAAAGAGAAACAGGAAAACCTAAATCAACGGAGCACGCTCCTTCGCCATCATTGTAGTCACAATATTGCTAAGACGTCACTTCTTCCCAGCTATAAAGTTGGTGCTGCTGGAACAAAAATACCCGCGATTTATTTCGTAGATATTGACAAACTGTTTCTAAACCTAGAATTGTTAGCACAACCCTGAATAATAATAAACCTGAAGAACTCGATATCCAAATCCAAAACTTTTCAAAGCTACCAAAATCAAAAGAGCACGATCTTTGCAAAATATTGGACATTCTTTCACATGAACAATGTAATTTTATCTTATTTTTAATATTTTTCAAGGTGTTGCTGTCCCCCAGGCTGGAGAGCAGTGGCACCATCATAGCTCGCTGCAGCCTCAAACTCCTGGGCTCAAGGGATCCTCCCAGCGCAGCCTCCCAAGTAGCTGGGACTATAGGTGCCGCCACGCCTGGCTGGAGCAGTATCATTTACACTAAGCTTACATAGAATATATTAATAATTCAACCACAGGCAAGGATCCTTACTTCAGATGTGTTAGGAAGCTGCAGAACTGAGGCCAGCCAAGACAGAGAAATGATATCATATACATTTCTAGCTTTAATTTGCTTCCTATTTTCACAGATGGTTATTTTCAGAATGGTAATACATGATGTGGTCCTTACAATAACGAGATTCTATAGAGATGTGTATTGTATCAGCAGTCATCTGGTATAGAATGCCACTTCCACGTCCATCAGAGCTACTGAACACAATGTTATCTACAATCAATTAAAAAATTTTCAGGCCGGGCGCGGTGGCTCAAGCCTGTAATCCCAGCACTTTGGAAGGCCAAGGTGGGTGGATCAAGAGGTTAAGAGATCGAGACCATCCTGGTCAACACGGTGAAACCCCGTCTCTACTAAAAATACAAAAAATTACGTAGGCATGGTGGTGCGTGCCTGTAATCCCAGCTACTCAGGAGGCTGAGGCAGGAGAATTGCCTGAACCCAAGAGGCGGAGGTTGCGGTGAGCCGAGATCGCGCCATTGCACTCCAGCCTGGGTAACAAGAGCAAAACTCCGTCTCAAAAGAAAAACAATTTTTTTTAAAAGCCAATTTCCCCAATATAACAAACTTCAGTATTCAATGATTTACTGAAAACATATTTGTTTTCAGTATATTGAAAAACATATTTTCAATGATGTACTGAAAACATAAAATAATAGATTTTAGGGTAATTCTTATTAGGATAGGACGGTTTTAATACTGAGGACAGCCAGGAAGCTTCGGTGGAGCAGGTTCTATTTTGTTTGAGTGGGTCCATTAAAAAGATTGTTGTTAAGCCGGGCGCGGTGGCTCAAGCCTGTAATCCCAGCCCGTTGGGAGGCTGAGGCGGGTGGATCACGAGGTCAAGAGATCGAGACCATCCTGGTCAACATGGTGAAACCCCGTCTCTACTAAAGATACAAAAAAATTAGCTGGGCATGGTGGCGCGTGCCTGTAACCCCAGCTACTCAGGAGGCTGAGGCAGGAGAATTGCCTGAACCCAGGAGGCGGAGGTTGCGGTGAGCCGTGATCGCGCCATTGCACTCCAGCCTGGGTAACAAGAGTGAAACTCCATCTCAAAAAAAAAAAAAAAAAAAAAAAAAAAGATTGTTGTTATTGCTCAGTGTGGTGGCTCCTGCCTGTAATCCCAGCAGTCTAGGAGGCTGAGGCAGGAGGGCTGCTTGAGCCCAGGAGTTTGAGACCAGCCTGGGCAACCTAGTCAGAGATCGTCTCTAATAAAAATACAAAAGTCAGCCTGATGCAGTGGCACGTGCCTGTAGTCTCAGCTACTTGGGAGGCTAAGGCAGAAGACCACTTGAGCCCAGGAGTTCGAGGCTGCAGTGAACTATGATGGCGCCACTGCAGTCCAGACGAGGCGACAGAGAACCCCCCACCCCTCTAATAAATAAATAAACGAAAAATTTAAAAAGGATTATTTGTTTTTTTTTTTGTTTTTTTTTTTTTTTGTTTTTTTGTTTTTTTTTGAGACGGAGTTTCGCTCTTGTTACCCAGGCTGGAGTGCAATGGCGCGATCTCGGCTCACCGCAACCTCCGCCTCCTGGGTTCAGGCAATTCTCTGGCCTCAGCCTCCTGAGTAGCTGGGATTACAGGCACGCGCCACCATGCCCAGCTAATTTTTTGCACCTTTAGTAGAGACAGGGTTTCACCATGCTGACCAGGATGGTCTCGATCTCTTGACCTCGTGATCCACCCGCCTCGGCCTCCCAAAGTGCTGGGATTACAGGCTTGAGCCACCGCGCCCGGCGGATTATTTGTTGACTGTCAGGGTGATTTATTATTCTAATAAATATCATGTTTACTTACAAGTGTACACTTTCTCATTAGTACTCCAGTTCTAGTTACGAACTGGCAAAAAATGAGATAAAATCATAAAAGTAACCAGGAAAACACTGACCTGCTTAAAAAAAAAAAAAAATAGCCGGGCGCGGTGGCTCAAGCCTGTAATCCCAGCACTTTGGGAGGCCAAGGCGGGTGGATCACGAGGTCGAGAGATCGAGACCATCCTGGTCAACATGGTGAAACCCCGTCTCTACTAAAAGTGCAAAAAATTAGCTGGGCATGGTGGCGCATGCCTGTAATCCCAGCTACTCAGGAGGCTGAGGCAGGAGAATTGCCTGAACCCAGGAGGCGGAGGTTGCGGTGAGCCGAGATCGCGCCATTGCACTCCAGCCTGGGTAACAACAGCGAAACTCCGTCTCAAAAAAAAAAAAAAAAAAAAAAAAGAATCAGTAAAACTACTCAGAAAATACTTGCTATCGCAGATTACGCTGTTAAAGTGTCCCATGTAGAGAAATTTTTATGAATATCTAGCAGTTAAAACAAAATACTGAGTGGGCAGGGACAAGGAATTCAGATTAATCAGAAGCAACGCAGGATTCAGGACACTATGGTGAGACACAATCGTTGAATCACGGACTAGAGGCTTTGCATGTACGAGCTGGATCTGCAGTCAGTCTCCTTTCACAGAAAAGCCCGTGCGGGGGGCGCACGTGTGGCTTCCTGCACGCGCCCCACCACCCCTCCCGGCTGCTGCCCGCAGTCCCCGGGAAACGCTCAGACATCTCTCCCTCTCTCTCTTTTTTTTGAGATGGAGTCTCGCTCTCTCCCAGGCTGGAGTGCTCACTGCAACCTCTGACTCCTGGGTTCAAGCAGTTGTTCTGCCTCAGTCTCCCGAGTAGCTGAGATGACAGGCATGCACCGCCACGCATTGTATTTTCAGTGGAGCGGGGTTTCACCACCAGGCCGTGTGGCTCACGCCTGTAATCCCAGCTCTTAGGGAGGCAGAGGCGAGAGGATAGCTTGGGCCCAGGAGTTTGAGACCTGCCTGGGCAACATAGCAAGACCCCGTTCTCAAAAGAAAAAAAAAAAAGAGAGATGGGGTTTCACCATGCTGGCCAGGCTGGTCTTGAACTCTTGGCCTCAGGTGATCCGCCCGTCTCGGTTTCCCAAAGCGCTGGGGCCACAGGTGTGAGCCACCGCGCCCGGCCTCGGACGCTTCCCTCTAGGTGGAGCCGCGGGACGCACCAGCCCCTGCAGAAATTGAGAAGTCACGACGTCAGTTTCCGTGGGAAAACCACAGACGGCGCGAGGAGCCTTCCGGGAAGGAAGCCGCTCCGCTGGCCGCGGCGAGCAGACGGACCCGCGCAGTGCGCCGCTCGGGGGAAAAGCTCGCCGCGGACACAAACGGCCCGCGCGCCGGGGGAGGCGGCGACCCACGAGGGACGCGGGCCGCCGGCCGGGGGGAAGCCCGCGGGGACCGCGGCGAGGGCGGGCGCCGTGGCCACGCCCCCAGCCTCCCCGGCGCGGGACGCGCCCCGCCCGCGTGGAGACCCCTCCTCCCCGGCGCCTGACGGAGACTCGGCCCCGCAGCCAGCCTGGCGGCGCCCGGGCAAGTCCCGGCGGGGCGGGGCGGGGCGGGGCGGGGCGAGTCCCGGCGGGGCGGGGCGGGGCGGGGCGGGGAGGCGCGGCCAATGGCGATGGAAGCCGAGCGTTACTAGGCAACATGCTGCCTCCCAGCAACGTCGAGGCGGGGAACTCGCCAACTGTCTGCAACAGACAACGATGTTGACCAGCGGCTGCGTGGGCCTCGGGCGTCCCGGCCCGCGGGAACAGCGAGGGGGGCCTGTCACTAAGAAACGGTCCCTGAGCGGGGCGGAGCAGGGCGGAACGCACAGGCGCCGACGAGCCGAGCCGCGGCGAGGGGCGGGAACGCACCACCTGTGAGCCCGACTGCGGAGCGGCGTTTCCTTCCTGAACTTCCGGCGTTTGCCCTCCTCGCCACGCCCCTGCCGCGGGCCGCCCACTCTCGGACGCTCCTCCCGGCCGGAAGCTGCGCGCTCGGGAGCCCGCCCGCCCTCCGGAGGCCGCGGGGAGGAGGCGCCGGGCGGGGATACGCCGTCAGGAAGCTCGGGCGCTGGCGCTGGTTCTGCATTTCTTTCTGCTTTATTTTTACTCTTTTCTTGGCTTAAAAGTCAAACGCCGACCCGAGGCGTCAGACGGGCGGGGGTTGGGCGCAGCGCGGCTCCAGGTGTGCGTGGTGGGACTGCGGGCTCGGAACGTGCGGACCGGGTCGCCGGGGCTGGGCCGCGCGGTGTTGCGGGTCCCGGGGACCTGCAGCCTCGTCCTGGGGTGTGGCAGTGCCGGGGGTCTGCCGGGGACGTGGTCCCCTGGGCAGTGGGGTCTCTTGTGCGAGGCCACGCCCACTGTGAGGAGGCTCGTGTGAGGCCACGCCCACCGAGGGGTGCTCGTGCGAGGCCACGCCCACAAGTCCGCTCCCACCTGCTCCCGGAGAAAGGCCCACTCACAACCATCTTAGACGCGGAGACAACTTGATGAAAACAACCCCAAGCGATTTTATTTCCAGCCAAATGCATATGTACTGGTTTTTTTATTGGAATATACATTTCGCTTATAGGTACAGTTCACATATATGTGACTTTTGAAAGCACACTCGGCTTCAAACACATGGTACAGCTGTGCTAATATGTTTTTCCTATTTATATACCTATTCTATAAGCTTTTTTCTATTTAAAAAAAAAATTGGGGGCCGGGTGCGGTGGCTCACGCCTGTAATACCAGCACTTTGGGAAGCCAAGGCGGGCGGGTCACGAGGTCTAGAGATTGAAACCAGCCTGGCCAACATGGTGAAATTCTGTCTCTACTAAAAAACAAAAATTAAATGGGCGCAGTGACTCGCGCCTGTGATCCCAACACCTGGGGGGCCGAGGTGAGTGGATTGCCTGAGGTTAGGAGTTTGATACCAACCTGGCCAACATGGAGAAATCCCATCTCTACTAAAAATGCAAAAATTAGCCTGTCATCGGGGCAGGTGCCTGTAATCTCAGCTACTCAGGAAGCTGAGGCAGGAGAATCGCGTGAACCTAGGAGGCAGAGGTTGCTATAAGCCGAGATGGCTCCACTGCATGCCAGCCTGGGTGACTAGAGCGATACTTCGTCTCAAAAAAAAAAAAAAAAAAACTGGGGAGCCACGTGTGTGGCTTACCTCTGTATCCCAAAACTTTGGGAAGCTGAGGCAGGAGGATCGCTTTAGCTCTGGACTTGGAGACCAGACTGTTAACACAGACTGTGTAATACCTGTCTCTACAAAAAATTAAAAATTAGCTGAGTGCATAGTCCTAGGTACTTGGGGGCTGAGGTGGGAGGATATTACTTTACTTTTTTTTTTTTTTTTTTAGGTGGAGTTTTGCTCTCTTTACCCAGGCTGGAGTGCAATGGCGCGATCTCGGCTCACCGCAACCTCCGCCTCCTGGGTTCAGGCAATTCTCCTGCCTCAGCCTCCTGAGTAGCTGGGATTACAGGCATGTGCCACCATGCCCAGCTAATTTTTTGTATTTTTAGTAGAGACGGGGTTTCACCATGTTGACCAGGATGGTCTCGATCTCTTGACCTTGTGATCCACCCACCTCAGCCTCCCAAAGTGCTGGGATTACAGGCTTGAGCCACAGCGCCCAGCCGATTCTTTTTTTTTAAATTATTTTTTCAAAGACGGGGTTTCATCATGTTGGTCAGGCTGGTCTTGAACTCCCGACCTCAGGTGATCCACCCACCTTGGCCTCCAAAGTGCTTGGATTACAGGCGTGAGCCGCCGCGCCCGGCAAATTGTGATTCTTGATACAACTCTTTATTTCTATCATTTGACTTTGTTTCCCATTGCCCTTGCATTTGTTATCCCTCACTCCTTATTTCCAATCTTCTTTTGGATTTAATCAGGCTTTCTCAATTCCCCTTTTAATATCTGTTCTTTTAGTGTTAATGTTAAGATGCTGCAATGTATACAAGACTTAACGAAGCCTAAAGGTAATCAATCAATGCTCTCTCCATAAACAATAGAGAAATAGCCCAACTTTTTTTTTTTTTTTTTTTTGAGATGGAGTCCTCCTGCACTTTCGCCAGGCTAGAATGCAGTGGCACGATCTCAGCTAACTGCAACCTCCGTCTCCTGGGTTCAAGTGATTCCCCTGCCTCAGCCTCCCGAGCAGCTGAGATTACAGGTGTGTGCCACCACGTTTTTTTATTTTTAGTAGAGACAGGGTTTCACCATGTTGGCCAGGACAGTCTCGATCTCTTGACTTCATGATCCACCAGCTTTGGACTTCCAGTGCTGGGATTACAGGCGTGAGCAACTGCACCTGGCCTGCTGTAGAGTTTTAAAGATGAATAACATAGGGCCGGGCACGGTGGCTCAAGCCTGTAATCCCAGCAGTTTGGGAGACTGAGGCGGGTGGATCACGAGGTCAAGAGATCGAGACCATCCTGGTCAACATGGTGAAACCCCGTCTCTACTAAAAATACAAAATATTAGCTGGGAGTGGTGGTGCGTGCCTGTAATCCCAGCTACTCAGGAGGCTGAGGCAGGAGAATTGCCTGAACTCAGGAGGCGGAGGTTGCGGTGAGCCGAGGTCGCGCCGTTGCACTCCAGCCTGGGTAACAAGAGTGAAATTCCATCTCAAAAAAAAAAAAAAAAAAAAAAAAAAGATGAATAACATTGATATAATTTGAAACTTACCCTTGCATAACTGGAATAAATCCCACTTGGTCATCATGCATACTTCTTATATATTTTGAATTTTGTTTTCAAATATTTTGTTGAAGATTTTCACATGTAGTGCATGGGTGTGGCACGTGTGTACACATGCATGCGGTCTTGGTTTGGTATCAGGGTAGTGTAATATGGGCCTCATAAAATGAGTTGAGAGGCACAGTTCACCTCTTCTATTTTTTTCTGGATTATCATATAAAACTGTTATAAATTCTTTAAATGACTGGTACAGTTATTCACTGAAACCATCTGGGCCTAGAGATTTCTCTTTGGGTAGATCATATGTGTAAGGTTTATTGCTGATGTAAAATGCGGAAACTGAGGCAAGTATAAGAAAATGAGAAGCCTATTTATTCAGCTCCCTGCGAGGTTCTGCGGCCCAGGAAGGGGCCAGGGAAGTCCCGCCCAGCTGCTTAGGTCATGGGGTTTTACGGGGATGGAAGGCGATTGATTGGCTATTGGGGAAACAAAGCAAAGATAATTTTATTGGCTGTCAGGAAGCAGGAAGTGCCTGAATCTAGTTGCCATTGGTAGGTGGGCGGGACTTTGGGTAAGTGGGCCTTGATTGGCTGTTGGAGAAACAAAGTGAAGGCAGTCTTATTGGCTATTAAGAAGCAGGAAATGTAATCCCAGCACTTTGGGAGGCCGAGGCGGGTGGATCACAAGGTCAAGAGATCGAGACCATCCTGGTCAACATTGTGAAACCCCGTCTCTACTAAAAATACAAAAATTAGCTGGGCATGGTGGCGTGTGCCTATAATCCCAGCTACTCAGGAGGCTGAGGCAGGAGAATTGCCTGAACCCAGGAGGCGGAGGTTGCGGTGAGCCAAGATCGCGCCATTGCACTCCAGCCTGGGTAACAAGAGCGAAACTTCGTCTCAAAAAAAAAAAAAAAAAAAAAAAAAGAAGCAGGAAATGCCCGGAGCTAGTGGTTATGGGTAGGCAGGCCTTGGGAGCGGGGTCTGATGGGGTTTCTTTAGAAAAAATTTTCCTGCAGGGTTTATCAACAGCAGGCTGGGAGTTGAATGCATAATTTGGTGCTGAATGTGGGCTTGGGTCTGGTATGGGGAAGCCGTGCGGCAAGGCCAGGTAACGGGCTTGGGTGATGACGCAGTTATCAGACGCGGAAAGATGCATGTGTCCGTTTAACCCTCTGTGAGGCAGCAGGCCTTACAATATGTAGTTCAGTTTCTTTCTTTTTTTAGTTTTAGAGTAGTTCAGTTTCTTTACTGGATGTAGTGCTATTCAGATAATCAACTTCATGATGGGTGAGTTTTGGTAGTTTGTGCAGTTTTTTAAATTTTTATTTTTTTTGAGACAGAGTCTGACTCTGTTACCCAGACTGGAGTGCAGTGGTGCGATCTCAGCTCACTGCAACCTCTGCCTCCTGGGTTCAAGTGATACTCCTGCCTCAGCCTCCCGAGTAGCTGGGATTACAAGTGTTCTCCGCCATGCCTGGCTAATTTTTTGTAGTTTTAGTAAAGGTGGGGTTTCACTGTCTTAGCCAGGAAGGTCTGGGTCTCCTGACCTCGTGATCCACCTGCCTCTGCCTGCCAAAGTGCTTGGGATTACAGGCGTCAGCCACCATGCCTGGCCTAGTTTGTGATTTTTAAGAAATTAGTCAATTTCTTCCAAGCTGTTGAATTTATTAGTGTAAAGTTGTTAGCAGAGCTCCTTTGTTATTTTTTATGTCAACAAGTTGTGTAATAAAATAGTTATTTCTTTTTTTTTTTTTTTTTTTTGAGACGGAGTTTCGCTCTTGTTACCCAGGCTGGAGTGCAATGGCGCGATCTCGGCTCACCGCAACCTCCGCCTCCTGGGTTCAGGCAATTCTCCTGCCTCAGCCTCCTGAGTAGCTGGGATTACAGGCACGCGCCACCACACCCAGCTAGTTTTTTGTATTTTCGTAGAGACGGGGTTTCACCATGTTGACCAGGATGGTCTCGATCTCTCGACCTCGTGATCCACCCGCCTCGCCTCCCAAAGTGCTGGGATTACAGGCTTGAGCCACCGCGCCCGCCCTATTTCATTTTTTAATACTGGTGATTTGTGTCGTTTTGTCAATGTTGCTATAGGTTAATTGTTTCATTAATTTTTTTCAGAATGAGGTTTTTAGTTGTCCTATTTTTTTTTTTTTTTTGAGACGGAGTTTCGCTCTTGTTACCCAGGCTGGAGTGCAATGGCGCCATCTCGGCTCACCGCAACCTCCGCCTCCCGGGTTCAGGCAATTCTCCTGCCTCAGCCTCCTGAGTAGCTGGAATTACAGGCACGCGCCACCATGCCCAGCTAATTTTTGTATTTTTAGTAGAGATGGGGTTTCATCATTTTGACCAGATAGTCTCGATCTCTTGACCTCACGATCCACCCACCTTGGCCTCCCAAAGTGCTGGGATTACAGGTGTGAGCCACCGTGCCCGGCCATTGTATTTCTTTTTATCTTAGCAGTGACTGCTTCAATAGCTACATTCTTTCCGCTGGGCACATTTAGAGATGTAGTTTTTACCAAGTTCCGTGTTTCCTGCTTTTGTTTGTTCTTTTGACAGAGTCTCGTTCTGTTGCCAGGCTGGAATGCATTGACACAACCTCCGCCTCCTGGGTTCAAGCGATTCTCCTGTCTCAACCTCCTGAGTAGCTGGGACTACAGGCACATGCCACCACACCCAGCTAATTTTCTTATTTTTTCTCTTTTTTTGAGGTGGAGTCTTGCTCTGTAGCCCAGGCTGGAGTGCAGTGGTGCAATTTCGGCTCACTGCAACCTCCATGTCCCAGGTCCCAGTTCAAGCGACTCTCCTGCCTCAGCTTCCCGAGTAGCTAGGATTACAGGCACATGCCACCATGCCCAGCTAATATTTTTGTATTTTTAGTAGAGATGCGGTTTCATCATGTTGGCCAGGCTGGTTTGAACTCCTGACCTCGTGATGCACCCACCTCAGCCTCCCAAAGTGCTGAGATTAGAGGTGTGAGCCACTGTGCCAAGCGATTTTTGTATTTTTAGTAGAGTCAGGGTTTCACCATGTTTGCCAGGCTGGTCTTGATCTCCTGACCTTGTGATCTTCCTGCCTTGGCCTCCCAAAGTGCTCAGATTACAGGCATGAGACACCGTGCCTGGCCCCTGGTTTATTTAATGTTCGCATTCTGATAAGATGTTAAATTACCTGGATACAATGAATAATAATTGTATTCTAAGTTGCAAAGTTCCCATAAGAAAAATAATTATTAGATAGCATCACCAAATTCACAGATTTGGCCGCAAAATAAATCTACTTACTAAGTAATTTAAATTAATACGGTGATGGAGCGTGTGGTGTTGGAAGGAACTTGTTGAAGAAAAGCAGGGTTTCACTCTGTCACCCAGGTTGGAGTGCAGTGGCCCCATCATGGCTCACTGTAGCCTGAAATTCCTAGGCTCAAGTGATCCTCCTGCCTCAGCCTCCCATGTAACTGGAATGACGGTTACTCACCATCATGGTGATGTTTTTATTTTTGAGATAGAGTTCTGCTCTTGTTGCCCAGGGTGGAGTGCAATGGCACGATCTTGGCTCAGCACAACCTCTGCCTCCCAGTACAAGTGATTGTCCTGTGTCAGCCTCCCAAGTAGATGGGATTGCAGGTCTGTGCCAGCACACCTGGCTAATTTTTTTGTATTTAGTAGAGATGGGGTTTCAGCGTGTTAGGCTGGTTGAGAACTCCTAACCTCAGGTTGTTCACCCACCTTGGTCTCCCAAAGTGCTGGGATTCACAGGCATGTGCCACCACACCCAGCCCATCATGGCTAATTAAAAAAAAAAAAATTTTTTTTTTTTTGTAGGGATGAGTCTTGCTATGTTGTGGAACCCCTGGGCTTAAGTGATCCTTCCAACTTGGCCTCCCAAAACACTGAGATTACAGGTGTGAGACACCACCCCAGTCAAAAGCTTACCTTGGATATAACTGACTTGAATTTCATTCTTGTGAGTTAATGATGGTATTTTATATTGTCTACTTCTAAGCTGCAGACAGCCATCATGAGGAGAATAAGATTTTCTCAGGCAATGAGTGAGAATGGCCTTTCCCTTCAATATATGTCAAAATAAAGGGGGCCACGGGAGAATCCTGGTGGTGGAATCCATTTTATTCTCATACGTAGGTTATTACAGCACAATTATGAAGAAACAGTCACAGGCAACTCACAATGCTACATTCAAATTATGCCAAGGTCACTCCATATTCATTTTGTCTGCTAGTTAATTTCTAAAAGAGCAGAGCAGAGCAACACACACGTTTATTAACACAGACGACAATGTGAATGAAGCCTCCTGGAGTTGTCCAAAATAGAAAACATATATAAAGATCTTCAAAATGCAGGTTGAAATGCAAATCCAAGTGAAAGGAAAAAACACTGCAGTGAAGTCCAGTGACAATTATTTCCCTTCAAATGAGGTTTGTGTGCCAGCTGGAGGGAATGACTGTTTGACAGAAGATGAAGGCAAAATTCCTACAGGCAAAATTCAGAAAATGATAGAGGATGCTGGCCTCTGCTCTGGGCCTCTTCGGTGGGTCTAATTCAATTTAATTAATTAGCACCATTAAGACTGTAATTGAAGCAACTCTGGTTTGATCTTAGAAAAGCTGACTTTCTTTCTGGCATAGTATTTGTGGTGAGAACTATGCCAGATGGGAAAGGTGGTATGGAGCCTTTGATGAAGTCTCTACAGTAATCCTAACTAGTGAAGTGTAAAGACGTGCCCACAGGTTACAGATTACATGAATTATACACAATGAATAACAGCAGATGATGGGACAGGGATATTTTAATTGTACAGTGTAACACTGTAGAGTGCTGGGAAATATGGTACAACATTCCCTTCTTTCTTCACTCAGTAACTGATTATCTTGTTTCTTGTCCATGCATATTGAAATTGAATAACAAAACATTTTGAAGGGTGTTTGGCTAACCCAGAGGTAGTAAAAGACCTCAGAAGTGTTTTGGTTTCTATTACTGAAGAGGGGCTTAGTAATAACTGCAAGTCCATGTATATATGCAGCAGATGGGAACAATCTCCAGAGCCATTGACATATGCAGCAGAAAAGCACAAAGAACTTTGTATTTGTTATAATTTCTACTGCATTGTTGAAGATACAGATAGAAAATACTGGTATTTAGTGTGGGGAATCTTGAGACATGTCAGCCTATGTCCTATGAGGCACTTGTACCAAAAATGATTATCACAATTTTATTAAATGCTCATCATTTAACAGATGGCACAGAAAAAAAATGGCACATTCAAAAGATCAACTCAAGAATAGTTAATAAAGGCACTATTTACAAACGTGTTCACAATGAACGAAGCCCACCCACTGGGCTGAGGAAGCACCAGTAGTAGTTAAGTCTGAGGATCATGGAGAGGGAATGGGGCCAGCGGAAACAGAGAGCTCTACCACCACAGATGGGGGCTTCCCAAAGGGAGCTGTATCCTTACAGGAACACAGAAACTGCCTAATCCACAGTCCAGGCAGGAGGAGGGGAAAGGTCATCAATAATCTTTTTTCTCCTCTCACCTGATGTCTTTCTGGTATCTCCCATTGTTAAAACCTATGAAGAAACCCCAGTGAAGCGGTCTCTAGCAGACAGCCTCTGGGGTGCAGAGCATAAAATGGGAGAAAAGGGATCTGAAGAAATCGGGAATACGCAGCACACATGCAGATCCACAGTACATACAATGTCTGTCAAGTATCTGCTACAAATTCAGGTTACCCTGAGCCCGGAAGGAATAGGCTTCTGACTCAGATGATGCAGTCTACTGAATTATATTTAAAAATTCACATAGGCTGGGTGTGGTGGCTCATGCCTGTAATCCCAGCACTATGGGAGGCCAAGGCAGGCAGATCACCTGAGGTCGGGAGTTCAAGACTAGCCTGACCAACATGGAGAAACCTCATTTCTACTAAAAATACAAAAATTAGCTGGGTGTGGTGGCACATGCGTGTAATCCCGGCTACTCAGGAGGCTGAGGCAAAAGAATTGCTTGAACCCAGGAGGCCGAGGTTGTGGTGAGCCGAGATCGCGCCATTGCACTCCAGCCTGGGCAACAAGAGTGAAACTCCATCTCAAAAAAAATGATAACAATAATCACATGTTATTGTCATCACCCTTCTAATTATATCATAAACTCCAAATATGTTATCATTACTTTGGCTTTAAGCAGCCAATTCCCTTTTTAAAAGATTTTAAAAAGAGAAAAGTATCTTGTATATTTACCCACACATTCACCATTTTCAGAACTTCATTCTTTTGTACAGACCCAAATTTAAGCTTTGCATTATTTTCCTGCTGCCCTCAAACTTCCTTTAAAGTTTCCTGAAGACAGGTCTACAGGTGATACAATTACCTTTGATTTGGTTTGTCTGAAATAGTCTTTATTTTGCCTTCATTTTTGAAAACATTTTTGGATGAAAATAGAATTATAGGTGGCAGGGTTTGTTGTTTATTTCATTAAGTGATTTAGAGATAATACTCCATTGTCTTACAGCTCACATAGTTCTCACCAGAAGTATGCTGCCATCCTTTGTTCAGGTGTATGTATTATCTTTTTTTCTCAAGGTGCTTTAAAATTATTGTTTATAAGTGCTTCTTCTGAGGCGCACTGCTATGATATAAATTATGTTTATTGTGCTTCAGGTCATTTGAGCTTCTTGAGTATGTGGGGATATTGTTTTCATCAGATTGGGAAAATTTTTAGCCATTGTTTATTCAAATACTTCTTCATGCCTCTTCATTTCCTCCTCCCCTTCTGGGACTCCAGTTACACATACATTACACCAGTGTAACTGTTTTCCTATTATAGGTCTTTTTTTTTTTCTCTGTTTATCATTTTGACAGTTTTTATTCTTACTCTTCAAGTTCATTGATTTCTTTTTTCCTTCTTCTGTATTTAATCTCTCCACATGGGATTTTAACAGAATCAGAAGTTGTCTTCATCTCTGTAAGTTCCATTTGGGACATTAAACATATCTCTTTTTACCTCAGGTTTCATCAACCTTATGTTTTCCTCTATTTTATATTTATAATAGCTATTTTAATATCCTCATCTACTAATCCCATCACCTCTGTCTTTTCTGGGTTTCAGTTGATTTTTCTCCAGGTTATAAGTCATATTTTCTTGCTTCTTTGTATGCCAGATGTTTCTTAGATGCCAGACATTATGGGTCCAGAGTAGCTTTTAATCTAGAGCTAATTAGTCTCACTACTAAAACAAAACCCTTCTGAGAATGCTACCTGATGCTCCATGTGTTAGAATTTGTTTTCACAATGGCTGCTGAGAACATGAGTTCCAGGAATTGTTCAGACTACTGCTTTCTAGTGCTGCTTTTCCTGGCCTCACTCGAAGTCAGTACTAAGCCAAAGGACTCCGGGAAATCCCAGCAGACTTCCGGAGCCCTGCTTTCGGGAAGATCCCATCTCTCCGGTACTTTCCCTTGCAAATTCTAGCTGCTGTGGCCTCCCCAACTGCCAATCCTGTCTCTTCAGTTCAGCAACCTTACTGTTTCCCTTCCCTGAAGTGCAACCTAGTAACTGCCACTAGGGAGTTGGCTAAGAAACCATGGTGCTCACCTCACTCTGTCTACACTCTCCTGGGGATCATGAATCTGTGCTTGTCAAAGGTCTAAAAACCATTATATATTAATTATATAGCTTCTAGTTGTTTAAGGCAAGAGAGGTAATCCGATCCTTGTTACTCCATCACAGCAGAAAGCAGAAGTCCTCACACCTAAGTCAATACAACTAACAATTAAAATTGACTGCTTTTTATAATAATTTATACATAAAGAACACCACTTCCTTACAGAACTATTTCAACAGCATCATGCTTGTCAAATTCTTTAAATTATTATGACTACTCTTCAGTATGAACCTCTAAAATAAAATTCAGTATTCCCTTTCTGTAGGCATTCTCAAGTGTACAATGAGTTTTTCTTTCTTGAAATCTTTCATTTGCTTGTTAAAACAACAAGATTTCCTTCCTGGTTAGGTCTTCTAAACATTAATAAGCTGACTTTTGACTAAAAGCTTCTGTACTATCACAATACTAATAAGGTTTTCACCTCAACGAGGCATCCAGTATGTAACGAGTAGTGTCTTCTGAGAGACAATTTTTTTACATTGTTTACTTTTTAAAAACTTCTCTCCTTTCTAAATTCTGCTTAGTGACTCGACTCCTCAATTAAAGCTTTTCAACAGTCAGTGCCTCAATAGGGTTTCTCTCCTATATGCATCCTCAAAAGAGTTAGAAAGTGTAACAACTGATAACAATCTTTCTCCATTCACCAAACTCATGATTTTTATATTATATGATTTCTCTGATGTATCATAAGCTGTGACTTCCTGTTGAAGGTGGTCCCACATTCATTGCATCCATAGTATGTATCTCCTGTATGAATTCTCTGATGCCTCATAAGGTGTGACTTTCTAGTGAAAGACTTCCCACATTCACCACATTTATATGGTCTCTCCCCCGTATGAATTCTCTGATGTATAATAAGCTGTGCCTTCTCAAAGAAAGCTTTTGCACAATCACCGCATCCATAGGTTTTCTCTCCTGTATGATTTCTTTGATGCTTAATGAGCTGCACTTTCTGAACAAATGCTTTCCCACATTCACTGCATTCATAGGGTTTCTCTCCTGTATGAATTCTCTGATGTCTAAGAAGTTGTGGCTTCCAGGCAAAAGCTTTCCTGCATTCACTACATTCAAAGGGTTTTTCTCCAGTATGGGTTCTCTGATGATGAATGAGACTTGACTTCTCACTGAAGGTTTTTCTGCATTCGCTGCATTCATAGGGTTTCTCACCTGTATGTGTTCTCTGATGTGATATCAGGCTTGACTTCTGGGTGAAGGCTTTCCCACATTCACCGCATTCATAAGGCTTCTCCCCAGTATGTGTTCTGTGATGTGTTAGGAGCTGGGACTTCCCAAAGAAGGTTTTCCCACATTGAATACATCCATATGGTTTCTCTCCTAAGTGAATTTTTTGATGTCTTATTAACTCTGACTTCTTAAAGAAGGCTTCTACACAATCACTACATCGATAGTTCTTCACTCCTGTGTGAGTTATCTGATGTTTAATAAGCTGTGGTTTTCTGACAAAGGCTTCACCACATTCATTGCATTCATAGGGTTTCTCTCCTGTATGAATCCTCTGATGCCTAATGAGAAGTGAGTTCCTGCTGAAGGCTTTTTTACACTCACTACATGCATAAGGTTTCTTCCCTGTATGGGTCCTCTGATGAGTAATAAGCTGCGACTTCCAAAAGAAGGCTTTGCCACAGTCACTACATTTATAGGGTTTCTCTCCTGTATGCGTTCTCTGATGTGTAATGAGTTTTAATTTCTGGGAGAAAGCTTTCCCACAGTCACTGCAACTGTAGGGTTTCTCTATTGTGTGAGTTATCTGATGCCTTTTAAGCTGTGATTTCCTACTGAAGGCTTTTCCACATTCACTGCATCCATAGGGTTTCTCCCCAGTATGAATTCTCTGATGTAAAATGAGCAGTGACTTCCTACTAAAAGCTTTTTGACATTCACTGCATCCATATGGTTTTTCTCCCGAATGAGTTCTTTGATGAATAGTAAGCAGTGACTTCTGCGAGAAGGCTTTTCCACATTCACTGCACTGATAGGGTTTCTCTCCTGTATGAGTTCTCTGGTGGATAATAAGTTGTGACTTCTTGTTAAAAAATCTACCACATTCCATGCATAAATAGACTCCAGTATGTGTTATATGATTTGCAATGAGCCATGACTCTTTACTGCTGGTTTTTATACATCTATTGCAATCACAGTGTTTTATTCCACCATGGGTTCTGTCAGGTTTGATACAGAATAATAATTTCTTATTGAGCTCATCAATTTTCTTTCTTTCACAGTTATTTTTGGAAATAAGCAAATCAAAAGGATGTTTCAGGTTTTTTTCTTCTGTGCCACATGTATGGGATGTCATTCCTAAATGAACAAAGTTTATGCTTGACTTAAATATTTTTCCAAAAACACCATACTTATGGCCTCTCTCCATACTTTTAAGGTTGTCGTGATTATCTTGGAGCCACATTTTGGTATTATCTAGCCAGACTTCTAAAAAGAGAAAAAATGAACCATACTGTGTAATTCCTTCAATTATTGTGCTTACTGCATAAAGCTTCTGAAATGGCACTATAATCCCAGTTTAAAAAAATTTCCTCAAATGTGTACTCACTGGGCATTGACAATTTTAACAGAAAAGAAAATGAATTTTTAAATTACAAATGTCTCAGCACATGAACTTTTAAATAAGAAATACTAAAGATACTCAAGGAACAGTGATTATTTAACTTCTTCACATTCATCCCCCTTTAATTGGATCTATAATTGAATCTATAAAGTATATATTGTATCTATATGTAATGCTATCATTGGAAATTACTCCTAATCACAATAATTTTTTGTGTAATAGGACAGATTTTTTTTTAATCCAATGAGTACAACTGTTTGTGATTTCTACAAGAGTATTTATTGAATATTTAAAAGTTTATTTACTTTACTTTTGGGTGATATTCTTTATTAGCAATTGTGGGGTAATATTCTCAGGAAGTATGTGCTAGATGAAAAGATCTGGCGTGGTCTCAAATATAAAACAAGGCTGAGCCTGGTGGCAACTCACACCTACAATCCCAGCAGTTTGGGAAGCTGAGGTGGGAGGACTGCTTGAGCCCAGGAGTTCAAGACCAGCCAGGCAACATAAGGAGAACCTATCTCTACAAAATCTTTTTTTCTAAAATTAGCCACATGTGGTGGTGCACACCTAAAGTCCCAGCTACTTAAGAAGCAGAGACAGTGGATCACTGGAGTCTGAGAGGTCAAGGCTGCAGTGAGATGTGACTGCATCACTGCACTCCAGCCTAGGAGACAGAGTAAGGCACAGGCTCAAAAAATAAAAAGTAAAAAGGCCGGGTGCGGTGGCTCAAGCCTGTAATCCCAGCACTTTGGGAGGCCGAGGCGGGTGGATCACGAGGTCAAGAGATCGAGACCATCCTGGTCAACATGGTGAAACCCCGTCTCTACTAAAAAAACACAAAAAATTAGCTGGGCATGGTGGCACATGCCTGTAATCCCAGCTACTTAGGAGGCTGAGGCAGGAGAATTGCCTGAACCCAGGAGGCAGAGGTTGCGGTGAACCGAGATGGCACCATTGCACTCCAGCCTGGGTAACAAGAGTGAAACTCCGTGTCACCAAAAAAAAAAAAAAAAAAAAGTTAAAAAAAAATCTACTCTTTTCTAAGGAGGAAAATGCCTCATCCAATTCTCAGACATCAGAATTTCAGATGAAGCAGGCTGGTTGCAGTGACTAATCCCTATAACCCCAGCACTTTGGGAGGCTGAGGTGGGTGGATCACTCGACCCCAGGAGTTCAAGACCAGCCTGGCCAACATGGTGAAACCCCATCTCTACCAAAATACAAAAATTAGCTTAGTGTGGTGGTGCACGCCTGTAATCCCAGCTACTTGGAAGGCTGAGGTTGAGGAGCTCACTTGAGCCCAGGAGGCAGAGGGTGTGGTTATGTGAGCTGAGAGTGCATCACTGCACTCCAGCCTGGGTGACTGAGTGAGATCCCATATCAAAAAGAAAATAGAGGCTGGGTACAGTGGCTAATGTCTGTAATCCTAGCAGTTTGGAAGGCTGAGGTGGGTGGGTTGCCTAAGCTCAGGAATTCAAGACCAGCCTGGGCGACATGGTGAAACCACATCTCTACTGAAATACAAAAAAACTAGCCAGTGTGGTGGTGGGTGCCTGTGGTCCCAGCTACTTGGGAGGCTGAGATAGAACTGCTTGAACCTGGGATGCAGAAGTTGCAGTGAGCCAAGATCAAGATCGTGCCACTGCACTCCAGCCTGGGAAGCAGACCAAGACTCTAGCTCAAAAAAATTTTTTTTCAGAGAAAGCTCAGACTGCTGATACGGAAAATTAAAGCAAGACTCAGTGTTTTGAGCATAAACAAAGATGACAATACTGTTCATTGAGATGAAAAAGACTATGCAAAGAAGTTTGGAGATCAAAAGCAAGAGTCATATGTAGACAAGTGTGAGATCCACTTGATAAGTTTACAGAAAATTATTTTATAAGATATGGGAACAAAAAAAAGCAGTAATTTTAAATGAAAAAATCACATCAAGATGAGATTTAAAATATGTCTATCCAGGCTGGGCATGATGGTTCATGCCTGTAATCCCAGCACTTTTGGGAGGCCGACACAGAAAGATCACAAGGTCAGGAGATCAAGGCCATCCTGGCCAACCTGGTGAAACCCTGTCTCTAATAAAAGTATAGAAATTAGCTGGGTGTGGTGGTGCGCGCCTGTAGTCCCAGCTACTCGGGAGGCTGAGGCAGGAGAATTGCTTGAACCCGGGAGGTGGAGGCTGCAGTGAACCAAGATCCTGCCACTGCACTCCAGCCTGGGTGACTGAGTGAGTCACCATCCCCCCCCCCAAAAAAGGAAAAAATATGTCTATCTAAATTAATGAATTAAATGATAAACAATAATAAATAGCATTGTGTAGACTTAACTGTAATATTTTACTACTTCTAATAAACTGCTACTAGAGACAGGCAGGATATCACTGTGTTGCCCAAGAAGTGCAGAGGTGAGGTGATACTTCACCGCAGATGCAAACTCCCAGGCTCAAGTGATCCTTCTGCCTTAGACATGCAAGTGGCTGAGACTGCAGCTGTGTGCCACCATGCCTGGTTAATCTTTAATTTTTTTTTTTTTTTTTTGGTAGAGATGGGGTCTTGCTATGTTGCCCAGGCTGGCCTCTAACTCCTGGTCTCAAGCAATACTTCTGCCTTTGCCTTCCAAAGCACTGGGATTACAGGCATGAGCCACCATGTCACATGAACCAAAATGTCATTTTGATGGCACTCTAACAAATACCCTTTATTTCTTTCCTTCACAGTACTTATCAAATAGGTAATCCTCTCTTACTTCTGTTTCTCCATAGAATGCAAACTGCATGAGGGTAGGGAACAGATTTGTATTTTTCAGTAATGTACCCCCACTGCACGGCACAACACGTTCTCAATATATGTAGGATAAACATCACTCACTTACCACTGAGCTGTTAAAGTAGTTCCTTTCTGTATCATTCTCTTGATAATTAATTTTGCACTTTAACACAAATGCTGCATGTTCAAATACTGAATTGCTGAATATTTTATGGTTTTATATTATCTTCTAAATTAAAATCCTGTGCTTCTACAGTCATTTCATGACTCTTATTTCCTTTCAATTCTTCTCATTCCATGTGAGAAGTGATTCTAAATTAACAGGAGAACATAAAATCTATCTTTACAGCTTTTCCAAACTACATATACTCAGAACTAGAAAGCAATGTGAATGGTGCCTAAACATCTGCCATGTGAAATATTTCCCTGCTGTGCATTAAGGCTCCCTCCTGTAATCCCAGCAGTAATCCCTGTAATCCCTCCTGTAATCCCTGCTGTGCATTAAGGCTCCCTCCTGTAATCCCTCCTCCCTTGGAGGCCAAGGCAGGAGGATCACTTGAGCTGAGTTTTGAGACCAGCCTGCGCAACATGGTGAGATCCTGTCTCTCCAAAAAAAAAAACAACCAAATTTTAAAAATTAGCTGGGTGCAGTGGTAGTCTCAGCTACTGTCAGCTGCTTGGGTGGCTGAAGTGGAAGGAACTCATAGTCCAGACGGGTCAAGGCTGCAGTGAGCTGTGATTGTGCCACCGTACTCTAGCCTGGGTGACAAAGTAAGACCTTGCCTCGAAAAATAAAAAAAATAAAAATAAATATTTCCCAAGGTAGATGCTTAGATGGAAACTTTTCTACTGAAGTGACATCTGATAAATAAGGCCTTTCCTTATCTGGCTCCATAATAACCAATTTTTAAAAATCAAATAAGTGCATACCACAAATTCCACAGAGAACACAGACTACGTTACTTGCCATCTCTCTTTATGGGGAAAAAAACCTTAGGACCTAGTTGTTGTAGCAATTTCAGATAATGTCTTATCAGGCCTAAGTTACTGTATTATAGGTGCTAAGTGCGTAGAGATTTCAGAAAAATCTGTGAGTTAAGGAACATTCACTGGAGATGAAAAAAAAAAAAGGCTCAAAGTGAAGTCTACCTTAGGAAAAGTATACCATAATCAAAGGCGCAGGTGCAGAGAAAAATTTCAGAAGAGCAGTGAGTAAAAATCTAGTTCAACTGGAGTTATTAATGACGTTTGGGCACAGAAAAATAACTGGATAGATAAAATGTTCCCATACCATGAGGTTCTTCAACATAAACGGAGATTAAATATCACTCAGCAGCTAATGGGGAACTTAAACCCACCCGACTGTTTGATGTGATAAGAGAGAAGCTTTAGAGAAGTTAAACATCAAGTGTACCAGAAAGATGCATTGGGAATTGACTTGAAAATTCTTAGTCTGTACAGAGGAAGGCAAGAGGCAGAATCTCCTTACTATATTTAAGGTAGTAGGGTTTTTTGGAGGGTGTCTTTTGTTTTTTAGAGACAAGGTCTCACTCTGTTGCCTAGCACACTCATGGCTCACTGCAAATTCCACCTCCTGGGTTCAAGCAATCTTCCCACCTCAGCCTCCCAAGCAGCTGGCACACACCACCATATTTGGCTAAGTTAATAGTAGCAGCAGACATGGGGTCTTGCTTTGTTGCCCAGGTTGGTCTCAAACTCCTGGCCTTAAGCGATTGTAGCGCCTTGCCCTCCCTTCAGCCTCAAAAGCGTGAGGGTTACAGGCATGAGGTACTCTGCCTGGCCTAGACTTTCATTCTATATCGATGGGTTCATCTTCTACTCTCTGTGGGTTTAAAACAGCAATATATCAAATGAAAGGAAGAGAAGAAAAATAATAAACGTTTGACGTTTAAATAAACTCAAAGGTAATCAGTGTTATCTAAAACAAGAAAAAATCATGAATTCATATAGAGTCTAGACCAAGAAAGCAGGGTTCTAAATGGCCACGCATCCGTGCCACTGAGTAAAAGGGGATACATTTCATCATAAACTCCATGTAGAAAAGACACATCCTGACGTGGAGCCCAGGACACAGAACGCATCCACCAAAAACCATGAAGAACTCATGTCACCGATCTTGGGTCGGCTTTAAAGATTCAGGAACTTTAAACACAGTTTTATAAGCAACATTTTAAAAGTGCCCACCTGGCATCAAAAACCTGAGATTAAATTTCACTGTATCTCATATGCCTAATTACTTCTCACCTGAAAAGTTTTGACTTAGGATTTCTTGATCTACTATCCATGGATCTTGCTGTTCCCATTTGGAAATTGCATCAGGTTTGATGATTTGATAACCTGTCAATTGGAAATACAGGACTTGGACCTGACTGCTTGGGCTAAGAGACTTAAATAGGAAGAATGTTGTATCACAAAGGCTGTGAAATAAAGCAAGTGAATGAAAATGTCTCCATTTAGTTTAAAAGTCAAATAATCTCTGACATGTAAAACTTACCTCCAAAATCAACAAACACCTCACAGGCCAAACAGTTACTGGCCACACACTAAGTGACATAAGAAGAAAGTTCTTACCCAAGAAAACCAAATTGCTATAGTTCTCCAGCATCACATCTCTATACAAGTTCTTTTGAGTAGGATTAAGCAGCTGCCATTCCTCCAACGTGAAATCCACAGCCACATCCTCAAAAGATATCTGGAAAAGCACAATCCCTTGTTAAGCCTGAAGTGGTTCTAACTGGGTCTTGTTCAATAGTTTCTTCTGTGTTTGTGGTAGGCAGCCTCCAAGACGGCCCCAGCGACCTCTGGCTCTGGTATTCATGCTTTTGTGTGATCCTCCCCTCCTGACTGTGGGTTGGACTCACTGACTCACTTCTTTTGAACGGAACAGGGCAACACGATGAGATGCCACTTCCAAAATTAGGTTATAAAGGAACGCACCTTCTGTCCCGGGCACTCTTAGTCTCTAGAGGAGTCTGGCTGCTGTGCTGTAAGGCAGCCATGCGGAGGAGCTCGTGTGCATGGGACAGAGTGGGCCTGGAGGGCTCCTCACTGCACCTTGAGGTGACTGCAGCCCTTCTCACCACCTTCATCACTGCCTCATGCGAGACCCTACACCAGAACCAACCGGGTAAGCAACTGGCAGATCCCTAAGCCCAGACACTGTGAGATAAGTGTTTGTCGTTTGCAGCCCCTGAGGTTTGGGGTAATTGGTTACACAATAATGAATAACCAATATAATATAAAAATCTTGCATTAGGCTTTGAGGAAGAAATGTTTTTAAAATATTTATCATTGTGAATTCATTCATCCATCTACCTATGCACTGAACAAGAAATGAGAATAGGTTGTCTTTAAACAATATGGTGGTTTTCAAAGAAGGTGCTACTGGTATTTGAGAACAATTCTTAACTAAGCAACATTGTCTCCTGCAGTTAAGCCCTGGAGCATGCCTGGCCTCTGCCTGCTAATGCCAGCAGTATCTCTCAGTCACTGGCTGGGCGTTGTGGCTAACGCCTGTAATCTCAGCACTTTGGGAGGCTGACGTGGGATCACCTGAGGTCAAAAATTCAAGACCAGCCTGGCAAACCCCATCTCTACTACACACACACACACACACACACACACACACACACACACACTTAGCTGGGTGTGGTGGTTGGGGCCTGTAATCCCAGCTACTAGGGAGGTTGAGGCAGGACAATCAGTTGAACCTGGGAGGTGGAAGTTGCAGTAAGCTAAGATCGTGCCCCTGCACTCCAGCCTGGGCAACAGAGCCAGACTCTGTCTCAAATAAATAAACAAACAACAACAAAATCTCTTTCTTCCCTCTGGGAGTGATTCTGCTCCCAAGTAAGAACAACTGGCCAACTATTTCAGGTATCTTCCAATATACACATACGGAGCAATTAAGGTTCCAGGAACGGTCTGGGCACGGTGGCTCACACCTGTCATCCCAGCACCTTGGGAGGCTGAGGTGGGCAGATCACCTGAGGTCAGGAGTGGGAGACCAGCCTAGCAAACATCGAAATACAAAAATTAGCTGAGTGTGATGGTACATGCTGAGACAGGAGAATTGCTTGAATCCAGGAGGCAGGGGTTGCAGTGAGCCAAGAGTGCGCCAGTGCACTCCAGCCCAGCCTGGTGACAGAGTGAGTTTGTCTTTTTTTTTTTTTTTTTTTAAAAAAAAGGAACTAGCATTTACAGAATATAGAGACAAAACAGGAATAAAAACATTGGATTCGACAACACTGGGTCAGGTGCTATAAAGACAGTAAGGTGCTGGGCACGGTGGCCCACGCCTGTAATCCCAGCACTTTGGGAGGCCGAGGCGGGTGGATCACGAGGTCAAGAGATCGAGACCATCCTGGTCAACATGGTGAAACCCCGTCTCTACTAAAAATACAAAACATTAGCTGGGCATGGTGGCGTGTGCCTGTAATCCCAGCTACTCAGGAGGCTGAGGCAGGAGAATTGCCCGAACCCGGGAGGCGGAGGCTGCGGTGAGCGAGATCGCGCCATTGCACTCCAGCCTGGGTAACAAGAGCGAAACTCCGTCTCAAAAAAAAAAAAGACAGTAAGGCTCATGAAGGGTTTAGAGTCCTGGTTACAGAGGGGGATGAGGAAAAGGACTCTCAAGGCAGCAGCAGGAGCAAAGGCACGGAAACAGAGTGTATTATCTCAGGGAGGAGCAGTCCAGGAATGTCAGAGGGAGCGAGCACGGTGGGAACGACCCTGGTCTCTAAAGCCAAAGTGGAAACCCAGACAGGCACGCGAGGCCAGCCTTTATTTACTCAAGTAACTTTGAGCATTCCAGTCCCAACAGCTACAGAGAACACAGGAAAAAGGAGGAAAGGAAAGCCTGGAGTAAGACCAAGCATAGGGGACTCATAGGTTGTCTCCCTCACAACGTTAGAACCCGTAAGGAGTACTCCGTGTTTGGGTCAATGAAAAATAGAAATCCAACAAAATTAATTTCTTGCCTCAAATGTTGGTGTTACACAAAGACGTCAAAACTGTCCTCTGAGAATTATAACAAGCTAGACTGATGTGAGTGTGTGAGCTGAACTCCAGTACAGATGTGTTTTGCAAAAACCGTAAGCACAGAGCAGTGTTTTGAGGTAGAAGTGCGTTCAGGCATCTGGCAGAATCAAATGCATATTCTAATTAGAGAAAGAGATACAAATAATCCTCACAAACAATGATTCAAGAAAAACGAGTACAGAGTAAAAGAGAAACCAGAATGCACACTTAATAAAAAATAAAAATCAGCCAGGCACGGCGGCTCACGCCTGTAATCCCAGCACTTTAGGAGTCCGAGGTGGGTGGATCACCCGGGGTAAGGAGTTTGAGACCATCCCGGCCAACATGGCGAAACCCCGTCTTTATTAAAAGTACAAAAATTAGCTGGGCTTGGTGGCCAGCACCTGTAATGCCAGCTACTCGGGAGGCTGAGGCAGGAGAATCATTTGAACCTGGGAGGCGGAGGCTGCAGTAAGCCGAGATCGCATCATTGTACTCCAGCCTGGGCCACAATAGCAAAACTCCGTCTCAAAAAAAAAAAAATCATGTATTTTTTTGGAGAGTCTCGGCCTGTTGCCCAGGCTAGAATACAACGCTGCGATCTCGGCTCACTGCAACCTCCACCTCCCGAGTTCAAGCGATTCTCCTGCCTCAGCCCTTCGCATAGCTGTGATTACAGGCATGTGCCATGACGCCCAGCTAATTTTTGTACTTTTAGTAGAGATGGGGTTTCGCCACGTTGGCTGGGCTGGTCTCGAACTCCTGACCTCCAGTGATCTGCCCACCTCAGCTTCCCAAAGTGCTGGGATTACAGGTGTAAGCTACCTTGCCCAGCCTGAGAAATATAATTTTTAAAAAAGACAGGAGAGGTATAAAAGACTTGAGATATTTGAACTGTCAGCACAGAATATAAAATAAATATATTTAATATATTCAAAGAAGTAAAATACATTAATGAAAGTATGAAAAAGAATCAAAAGACTATACAAATGAATAAGCAGATTTGAAAAAGAATGAAATATAGGCCGGGCGCAGTGGCTCAAGCCTGTAATCTCAGCACTTTGGGAGGCCAAGGCGGGTGGATCACGAGGTCGAGAGATCGAGACCATCCTGGTCAACATGGTGAAACCCCGTCTCTACTAAAAATACAAAAAATTAGCTGGGCATGGTGGCACGTGCCTGTAATCCCAGCTACTCAGGAGGCTGAGGCAGGAGAATTGCCTGAACCCAGGAGGCGGAGGTTGCGGTGAGCCGAGATCGCGCCATTGCACTCCAGCCTGGGTAACAAGAGCAAAAACTCCGTCTCAAAAAAAAAAAAAAAAAAAAAAAAATGAAATATAACTCTTACAGATAAAATACATAAGTAAAGAAGTCAATGGATGGGCTTAAGAGTAGATTAGAAAAAGATGAAGAGGGAATAAATGAATTGGAAGATAGAAAAAATTCATAATGAAGCAAAAGCACAGAAATGGAAAATATAAAGCAATCATATGCTGCCTACAAAACAGGCACATTTAGGTTCAAAACAGTTTAAATGTAAAACGACTCACATTACTTGATTTCAAGACTTCCTGTACAACCACAGTAAGTACGACAGGCTGGCCTTTGTGAAAGGGTAAAAACACAGATTAACGGAACGGAACAGAGAACTGGGAAATAAGCCCCCACAAATATACTCAATTGTTTTACAAAAGTACAAAAAGCAATTCCAAAGCCGGGCGCGGTGGCTCAAGCCTGTAATCCCAGCACTTTGGGAGGCTGAGGCGGGTGGATCGCGAGGTCGAGAGATCGAGACCATCCTGGTCAACATGGTGAAACCCCGTCTCTACTAAAAATACAAAAAATTAGCTGGGCATGGCGGCACGTGCCTGTAATCCCAGCTACTCAGGAGGCTGAGGCAGGAGAATTGCCTGAACCCAGGAAGCGGAGGTTGTGGTGAGCCGAGATCGCGCCATTGCACTCCAGCCTGGGTAACAAGAGTGAAACTCCGTCTCAAAAAAAAAAAAAAAAAAGCAATTCCAGTCTTCCCGACAAATAATGTCAGAATAATTTTATACTCATGAGCAAAAAAGTGATCTCAACACATACCTCTTACCTTGTATCAAAACTAACTCAAAATGGGTCACGAACATAAAAAACGATGAAACTCTCAGAAGAAAACCAAAGAAAACCTGTAGGACTCTGGGTTTGGTGATGAGTTAGATACAACACCAAAATCCTGATCAATTTAAGAAGAAAATTTGATAAATTGGACTTTCTCAAAATTAAGAACTTTTGCTCTGTGGAAGACAATGTTAAGAGAAAGAAAAGACATGGCACAGATTAAGATAAAATTATTTGCAAATTACACACCTGCCAAAGCACTCATATTCAGGATATAAGGAACTCTTAATAAGTAAATAACCCCATTTTAAAAATTAGCAAAACAGGCTGGGCACAGTGGCTCATGCCTGTAATCCCAGCACTTTGGGAAGCTGAGGTGGGCAGATCACCTGAGGTCAGCAGTTTGAGACCAGCCTGACCAACATGGTGAAATCCCGTTTCTATTAAAAATATAAACATTAGCCAGGTGTGGTGACGCACACCTATAATCCTACCTACTGGGGAGGCTGGGGCAAGATAATTCCTTCAACCCAGGAGACAGAGGTTGCAGTGGGCTGAGATGGTGCCATTTCCCTCCAGCCTGGGTGACAAGAGTGAAACTGTGTCTCAAAAAGAAAAAGAAAATACGTGGATGGAAAGTAAACATATGGAAAGATGTTCAGTATCATCCATCAAAAGGTGACTGCAAATTAAAACTACAATGAAATACTACTATTTACCTATTAGATAGCTAAAAATACACACACACCCCCCTGACAAGTATCAGTGAAGACTCAGAGAAACAGTGACTCTTATTGTGGTAGGAATGTAAAACGTACAGCAGCTTTGGAAAACATTTTGGCAGTTTCTTACAAAATTGAACAATAATTTACCATACGACTCGGCAATCTCACTCCTAGGTGTTTACTCAAGTAGTGAACTGAAAACTTATGTTCACCCGAAAATGTATGTTCAAACCTACATGCAGATGAATGGTTTATTCAAAACTGCTAACGAGTGGAAGCAACCAAGACGTCCTTCAGTGAGTGAGTCGGTAAGGAGTCTCTGGCCCATCCACCCATGAGACACCATTCAAGGGAACCACATGCAAGGAAAAGGAACTACTGATAAGACACGAATGAATCTCAAAGTATACTGAGTCAGAAGAACCACTGTCAAAAGATCACATACACGATTCCATTAATTTTTTTAATCTTTCTGAGACAATCTCACTCTGTTGCCCAGGCTGGAGTGCAGTGGTGCAATCTCAGCTCACTGTACCTCCGCCTCCCAAGTTTGAGCAATTCTCCTGCCTCAGTCTCGAGTAGCTGGGACTCTAGGTGCGTACCACCCCACTTGGCTAATTTTTGTATTTGTAGTGGAGACGGGATTTTACCATGTTGGCCAAGCTGGTCTCGAACTCCCAGCCTCAGGTGATTTGCCGGCCTCGGTCTCCCAAAGTGCTGGGATTACAGGCGTGAGCCACCGTGCCTGGCTGACATGATTCCATTTATAAGACATTCTGGAAAAGGCAAAGCTGTAGTGACAGAGAACAGATCAGTGGTGGCCAGAGATATGGGATGCACGGCTACAAAGGGGCAGCACAGGGGGTTCCTGTGGGGTGACGGAGCTGTTCTGTCCTGACTGTGATGTCGACCACATGAACTTGGACATGTTTAAAACTCCTCTGAGGAAGCCGGCTCCTGGTTAAAAAGCTGTGTGTGAGATTTCACGCCCAAACATAAACCACAAAGACTTTACCTTTTCGGCCTGATGGAGAAAAACGGCACTCCCTACAACAGACGTGGTGTGCAGCCAATGCACTATGATGCGGTCCCCATCACTGAATGTATTGTGGATACTGATGTTCCGTCGATGTGCACCCCGCTAGCCTTTGCCTCAATCCCTGATGGGAACCGCTGCGGTTAGGGCCGCCACAGGGCAGCATACAGAAGATGAATCCGCCCGACTCCCAGGCTATCACTAGTTTCCTGGCCATCTCATCAGGCCGTCGGCAAGCCTTAGACTGGCAGGTAAAACAAGCCTCCCTGTGGAGACAAGACTTTTTTTTTAATAGAAATAGCTTGAGCTGGCCGGGCGCGGTGGCTCAAGCCTGTAATCCCAGCACTTTGGGAGGCCGAGGCGGGTGGATCACGAGGTCGAGAGATCGAGACCATCCCGGTCAACATAGTGAAACCCCGTCTCTACTAAAAATACAAAAAATTAGCTGGGCATGGTGGCACGTGCCTGTAATCCCAGCTACTCAGGAGGCTGAGGCAGGAGAATTGCCTGAACCCAGGAGGCGGAGGTTGCGGTGAGCCGAGATCGCGCCATTGCACTCCAGCCTGGGTAACAAGAGCGAAACTCCGTCTCAAAAAAAAAAAAAAAAAAAAAAAAAGAAATAGCTTGAGCTTTTCCTTTATTTTAACAAGCCACAGGTACATGCGCAGGTTTCTTCCGTGGGTACACTGCCAAATGCTGAGGTTGGGGTGTCTGATCCTATCACCCAGATGGTGAGCATAGAACCCAACAGGCCGTTTCTCAGCCCTTCCCTGCCTTCTCCCTCCCCACGTCTGAGGCCCCAGTGTCCACCGTTCCCATCTTTGTGTCCACGTGTACCCAGTGTTTGGCCCCTACTTATAAATAAGAACAGAGAACATTTGGTTTCCTATTCCTGAGGACAGGACATTTAGATAAAAATCAGTTCTGCTCCTAACAAGCATTTTACTATATGGGTGCTCACCAAAAAGACTCCAGCGCTGACCTGGGAAACACAACCGACTGCCCTGCTAAATGCAGCCTAAAATGCACTTGCTAAATGCAGACTAAACTGTCTTCCACTCCAGAGCAAGGAGAGCTAGAACTGACCACCTCCCGGAGCCACAGGAAACGTCCCACGGAGATGAAGCGTGGCCTCGGCCGAGCCTCCGCCTGTGGCGCCTCTGCTCTCGGAAGATGGTGAAATGGCGCAGGAAATGCCGTCCCGCTTTCCAGACCGCAGTCAAGGGGAGATCCCAGGTCCACGGGCCGTGACCCTCTCGACGGGTCGAGCTGTTTCGCTGTTTCCTGTGGTTTGGCCCAGGCAGCCCCACACACTCCACTGACTTGGGCACAGCATCTGGTCCGACGAGGGCAGACGCGCTTCCCGAGCACATGGCATCTGAGAACCGCCCAGCCCAAGCCGTGCATCAACGGGCCAGTCATGTGGTGTCCACAAGCAACACGGCAGCTTTCGTGGCTGCTGGGAGGAGACAAGACGACGGCGTCCCGGACTGCGCAGCTCAGGCAAGTGGCCTCGGGCCTCCCGCAGCCGCTCCTGAAGGGCACTTCCCGCGGTGCCACCAGGCTGCCTCGGACCGCGCACCCTTCTTCTGCAGTTACTGGCGCCTCGCACCCCACGGGCCATGATGCAAGGCCCTTTCCTCCCCTTTCTGAAGACTCAAATAGACTGAGATTACGGAAACCCACTTTTAAACCTTTTAAAAGTTCAGGATTTTGTGCTCACCAATTCTTTTTTGTTTTTGAGACGGAGTTTCGCTCTTGTGACCCAGGCTGGAGTGCAATGGCGCGATCTCGGCTCACCGCAACCTCCGCCTCCTGGGTTCAGGCAATTCTCCTGCCTCAGCCTCCTGAGTAGCTGGGATTACAGGCACGCGCTACGATGCCCAGCTAATTTTTAGTATTTTTAGTAGAGACGGGGTTTCACCATGTTGACCAGGATGGTCTCGATCTCTTGACCTCGTGATCCACCTGCCTCGTACTCCCAAAGTGCTGGGATTACAGGCTTGAGCCACCGCACCCGGCTATGCTCACCAATTCTTAAACAGGATACATCTTTTTGGTTAAGTTACATAAAAATATTTTGTCTCTCTTGCATACCTTTCCAGACAGTGGGTATGGATGAAGATGGGAAATTCTGTTCTCAAGTTTTGATTACTATATGGGACAAACCAGTAACAGAAAAACAAAACAAAACAGGCACCTGGGAGGCTCAGGGAAAGGGGAAAAATAACAATGATTTTATTTTTCAGACCTGCTCCTAAAAGCTTTCCCCTCCTAAAAAACCAAAACCAAGAACTCCTCACGCTGCCTTTCCACGCATCTGTGGCTGCTCGGCGCACACCTTGGCTTCCTCAAGGTGCTGATGAGCAGAGACGCCGGACTGCCTCTGCTCCTGAGCTTCTGCGCAGACACCTCCAGAGACGTCCCACGCTCTGACAGGTGTGGACTAACAAACTAATACCACGGATCAACAAAACTCACTGCCCAGGCAGGGCCTCTGAAGCCAAGGTCTGATCCCAGTTATCCAGTGGACAGAGACCCTACGGGAAGCCACCTTGGAGCCCTGTGAACCTAACGCCTGAGGCGTGCGCTGCCGCGGTGCCTAACTCTGTGATGTCTTTGTTTCCAGGGGACCACGCGTGCTCACTGGGACTGCACTTAGGACACTGTCTCAGCCTGGGAGACATTCGGGTCACGTGCCGCCTTCTGGCCAGAGCTCTGCTATGCCTGAACGATGCCGCAGGCCAGGTAAAGAAGGGTCACACAGATTCTTCTGGCTCTCTCCAGTGGGATGTAAGGCGTCTTTCCCGGCACGGCGATGGCCGAGGTGACTGCTGAGACCATGATCAGTTCTCCAGGCCCGACCGTCCTTCTTGGTGTGGCTTCATCACGGCCATGGTCTGCTGCTGCCTCAGACGATTTACCTGGTTATTGTCACGGCCCCTCAAAGTCTGACCTATTAGGGTCTATGATGAGGTAGCCTGTTTCACACTTAGGTCCTAAAAAATCAAGGAGTAGAGTCAAGGAGTTCAGCTCCTGGTTAAAACCCTGTAGTGTGCGTTCAGGTGCAAGCAGAGGCAATTACCCAGGCTTCACCTGGCAGGCCTTGGGGGAAAGCTGCCCTCCCCATGGACTTGGCACACGGCCAGCGCACTCTGGTCACTGGGGGAAGCTGCGGTCAAGGGTGGGGATCTCACATTTGCCCTTCTTACCAGGCCTCCTGAGGCCTCTCAGGCGCTTATGCAAGACCTTGCTGTCGGGGTGGGCAAGAACCCTGAAGACACTTTTCCCCACTCTCACTCGGTACCCGGGACTTTTCTACTCTAGCCCCACCCCCGTCCCCACCCCAGGGTCCAAAACAACTGCTGGAGCCTTTTGTTCAGGACTCTCTCAGCTGAGGACAAAGAGGCGATCCTGACATCTGCACTGATGCACCTGGCCCTTTGCCAGAGGCATTCTAACCAAAGCGACTCCACCCTGAGTGAGGGTGAGAAACAGGAGGCTGCGGTTTGCTGGGCTGCATCCCCAGGTGAGGTATCCCGAGCCTCCAGATATTTACAGTTAAAGGAACATATTCATCATGTTTACTAAACAGACCCATGCCCAAGAATGTCCTGATATCCCCATGTCCAGGGCACAAAAGCATTCCTAGTTTACAGTAATTAAGAAAATCCTTTATCACAAACTCTTGTAGCTGAGCACACCTCCCTGTGATTGTTGTTGCCCTACATACACACAAGCGTTGCACCTAGGGTGGGCGCGTTCCTCCTCCTCCTTTCGGAAATGCCCCGCTCTGCCTATGGAGGAGCCATTCTCCATTCCTTCACCGTCTTAATAAACTTGCTTTCACCTTACTAAATGGACTCGCCCTGAATTCTCTCTTGCGTGAGATCCGAGAGCCCTCTCTTGGGGTCTGGCTAGGGACCCTTTTGGGTAATGCCTTAACCAGTGTGCAGATGCTGCAGCTAAGGCCACTGAGTTAAAGGAGCCAGTGAGACCTGCAGGTGTACCAGTGCCCACCACCCCAGTAACAACAAAACTGAGATATAAAACAGAGGAACAACACTGGGCTGCAGGTCAGGGTCTAGTTCACGACCCTTCAAGATTCGAGGTGGGGGAAGTGGAACGAGGGAGTCAGCACTTTCCCGGCTCTAGGCTCTTGCTTCCACCATACCAGTAAAGTGATTGAGGTTCCACTGTGACTTTCACTTCGGCTATGTTAACTGACTTAACATCCAGAGGCTTGGCACCCTCTCTTACTTCAGCCCAGCTCCTGGCGTAGGACTAAACGTCAAAAAAAGAAAATATCAGCAAGAAAGGAAAGAAGGCAGGGAAAGGGTGAGGGGGAGAGGCTAGCTAGGTGGTAAGAATTCCTCCGAAAGGTGAGGAGACAGCAGTCTGTTTCTTGAGTCAATGAAGTCTGGAAACAGGGCTGAATGCGGATCCTTGCACGCCACGCCTTTGCCAACTGAGGCGGCGTGTCTACCCAAAACACGTCAAAATTCCAGTGGAGAGAATATTCATGGGGCCATTTGAAGGTTTTGTAATGATCAATTCTGACAGATGATTTAAGTTTCTTTCCTAAAACTGGAATCTAGGTAGGAAGTGCACTCAAGACCCTGTCTCAGTTCTCAAAGAAACTGTGTCCTGAATTCTTTGGATTCATGCCTTTTGCTGACATTGAGGAGCTTCAAGAAATAGTCCTAGGAAACATTTATTACAAGGCTGCTATTTAGGATCTTAGGAGTATGCCATCTACATCAATAATTATCAAAACATTTTCTTTATGGGTAATTAGCAGGAAATACTTGCTTCTCCAGAGTTAACTGGTCTGCTTTTTCCTTTTGACAGAGGAAATCATGTTAATTATTCCCACTTCCCTCTCTGTTATCGCTTCTGGTAATAAAAGAAAAGCCTGCAGTTCAACTCTGTAACAAGGAAGGGTCCTATTTCTTAGTGATCTGTTCCAACTGTAAGACTTTCGCGCGCGTGTGTGTGTGTGTGTGTGTTTTGAGACAGAGTCTCACTCTGCACCCTGGCTGGAGTGCACTGGTGCAAACTCAGCTCACTGCAACCTCCACCCCCGGGGTTCAAGTGATTGTCATGCCTCAGCCTCCCAAGTAGCTGGGATTACTGGTATGGGCCACCACACCCAGCTAATTTTTGTATTTTTAGCAGAGACAAGGTTTCACCATGTTGGCCAGGCTGGTCTTTAACTCCTGGCCTTAAGTGAGTGATCCGCTTGCCTCGGCCTCCTGGGCTGGGATTACAGGCATGAGCCACTGTGCCCAGGTGAAACTTTTGCATGATTCTATAATCTACTTTGTGCTTCTTTTGACATCGTCTTTCCCAAGTTTACATTTTCTCTTATTTGAATGTATTTAGACCCTCTGTTTGTTGCAAAGATTTCTGTAAGCCTCATCACAGCCACAAAACAGAGGATAAACAAGTAACTCGCCTGTGACTGGATCATTTTCTGCTGCTCCTGGGAAATCTGCTGCTCTGTGACTTCTCTTAGTCCTCACACCCTGGAGGGGCCTCCGGTCAGTGGTCTGTAAACAGAATCCATCCTTGGTCTTGTCCTCTTCTTTCTTATTTCACATGAAGTGTCTTGTTCCTGAGGGCTATTGCCTGTAGATGCAGTGGACATTTTAGATGATCTAATTAATTTGGGAACGTAAATCTTGGTTTTCTCTTGCTAGGAGCTCTGATTGTTTAAAGCCTCAAACTAGATGTTGGGTAGACCCACATCAGGGCTAGCAGGTAAGAAACAGGGTGGGTCTCAATTGGGTCTGCCCAGCATCTAGGCCAGGTCTGCACCACACGCTGAACTGAACAGCCCTGGGTCCCAGCCAAAAATGCCAGATTGAAACCACTCACCTGGCTGGCTCAAGCAAACACCTCAAGGAGCACCACTACACCAAACTGCTCAGCACACACATCGTGAAGCTCTGGAGATGAATGAGTGCTTATTCATTCTGCAGCAGTAATTCCTGGAGGCACCTAAATCAAATTATTTGTGTTAAGTGCAACAGAGTAAAATGCAACTTATTTCTAGGCAGAAGGGTAAACAGAAAACAGCCGTTAGATGGAGAATCAGCCTTTGGCGAATCAGCCTGGGGTTCTGGCTCTCTACCCCCAAATTAGCCCAGGAACAAAAGGAAAACATAGATCAGAGGAACTAATTTAAGAGTAAAACAAGAAAAAGGCAAAGAGACATCCCTGGGCAGACGCAAGCTGGGTGAAGTTCATGCGCGGGTTTGAGGCTGAGCAGGGCCTGGCTGCGGCCTGCAGCAGATGGGAGCCAGAGAGGCAGCAAGTCTGAAGGCTGGGAACGTCTTACGCTGCCCCTTCCTAGTTCACTCTGGGACAGATTCCGCCTGCACTTTCCTTCAGAAATCAGCAGTAACAGCCCAGGTCATAGGTTTCCAAGGAGTACCTGAGGCAGAACCCAATCCCTGCAGAAGTGAGGAATCACGGAGGTGGTAAGGGCCGCAGCCATCTTTGGGTGTTTTCTGACCTACCTACCTCCAGCATCCCAGGACGGGGAGCTGTGGGAGTGGCAACTCATGAGCTGCCAGGAAGGGGCAGCACACAGCCAGAAGCGGGCACGATTCCGAGGTCTCCCTCACCCCGGCCCCGGGACGCTCCTCTGCTTCAACTCATCAGAAGCTTCAGAGGCTAAAGCCTGGCCTTTAGCCCGTCCCTAATGCCATTTCCAGACTGTGAAAGAGCAGCTGACATTCGGAGGGGAATGAGAGCTCACAGGTCTGGAAGGGCAAATCTAGATTTAAAAGGAGGAAAAAAACCCTAATTTTCTCTCATGTGAAAATGAGAAACAGATTTATGACCCTGCTTTTTTTTTTTTTTTTTTTTAGGCAGGGTCTTACTCTGTCACCCAGGCTGGAGTGCAGTGGCATGATCTTGGCTCACCGCAGCCTCGACCTTCCTGGGCTCAGGGGATTCTCCCACCTCAGCCTCCTGAGTAGCTGGGACTACGGGTGTGCGCCACCATACCAGATAATTTTTGTATTTTTTGTAGAGATGGGGTTTTGCCATGTTGCCCGGGCTGGCCTTGAACTCCTGGGCTCAAGTGATCCACTGGCCTTGGCCTCCCAAAGTTAGGACTATAGGTGTGAGCCACCGTGTCCAGCCTGGTTTAATTTTTATTCAATAATAAAACTGTTTTTCTTATTTTCAGCTTCCATGGAGAGGTCTTCTGGGTTGCCAGATTTTGGGTTTATTTCCTCAACAGTCCAAATAATCAGATAACTAAGTATAACCATTATTTTTCTTTTTTTCCCCTATTTCTTTAGCTGAAAAGTACAACCATTATTTTAAAAACTTTTTCAAAGACCATAAACTGCACAAAAGGTATCATCTCATCTTAGCAGAAGATGGAAAAGACTGACTGAGGTTTAAAATCAGCATCATAAACTCAAAAAGTACTACATCCTGGTGCACATGAATGCTTACACTTCAAATTTCTTCACTGCCCATGAGCCAGGCCACTTACAGTTTGCCACACATGGAATCAGAGCCAAAGACATGCACAGACATGTACACACACTGATACGCTGATGCACATGTACATCACACATACACACACGTACTTACACACTGATACATGCATCACATTCACACTCAAACTTATGTACACACACTCATACGGATAAGTACATCACATACATACACACAGACATGCACACACACTGATGCATACATATATCACATACACAGACATGCACACACACTGACGTACATGTACATCACATACACACACTCACACTGATACACACAGATGCACACATACATCATACATACATGTACACAGACACATCACACATGCATACACTCAAACATACACACTCATACACACACACTTATGCACATGCACACATACATCACACACTTATGCATACATCACATATACTCATACACACACACCCACACACATACTTGTACACATACAGACAACACTCAAATATACATACATACTCATACACACACATACACATTCATACACACATCACACAAATTCAGACACATAGGTATATCACACATACACATTCCCACGCATACATACACCTCACATTTTCACACACATACATACATCACGTACATACATGTTCACACACATATCACATACACACTTTACATGCATCACACACATCACATACACAGTCTCATTTACATGCTAGGAAAGCAGCATTTGTTGAATTCCTACACACCGGGCACTGTTCTGAGCACATGTGAAAGACAATTAAACAAGGTGTACAGGGTCTCTGCCCTCTAGGGAAACATAACCAAGTAAATAAATGATTTCTGTGCCAGGCGCGGTGGCTCACGACTGTGATCCCAGCACTTTGGGAGGCTGAGGCGGGCAGATCATGAGGTCAGGAGCTGGAGACCAGCCTGGCTAACACAGTGAAACCCCATCTCTACTAAAAACACAGAACATTAGCCAGGCGTGGTGGCATGCACTTGTAATCCCAGCTTGAACCCAAGAGGCATAGGTTGCAGTGAGCCGAGATTGCACCACCACGCTCTAGTCTGGAGACAGACTAGAGACTCTAGTCGGGAGACAGAGTGAGACTCTGTATCAAAACAAACAAACAAACAAATGATTTCTGACTGTGAGCACGCAGAAGATATTTATTTATTTATTTAATTTTTTTTTTTTTTTTTTTTTGAGACGGAGTTTCGCTCTTGTTACCCAGGCTGGAGTGCAATGGCGCGATCTCGGCTCACCGCAACCTCCGCCTCCTGGGTTCAGGCAATTCTCCTGCCTCAGCCTCCTGAGTAGCTGGGATTACAGGCATGTGCCACCATGCCCAGCTAATTTTTTGTATTTTTAGTAGAGACGGGGTTTCACCATGTTGACCAGGATGGTCTCGATCTCTTGACCTTGGGATCCACCCGCCTCGGCCTCCCAAAGTGCTGGGATTACAGGCTTGAGCCACGCGTCCGGCCAATTTTTTGTATTTTTAGTAGAGACGGGGTTTCACCATGTTGACCAGGATGGTCTCGATCTCTTGACCTTGTGATCCACCCGCCTCAGCCTCCCAAAGTGCTGGGATTACAGGCTTGAGCCACCGCGCCCGGCTGATTCAGAAGAAATATTAACTGTGGGCAGGCGCAGTGGCTCACGCCTGTAATCCCAGCACTTTGGGAGGCCAAGGCAGCAGGTGGATCACTTGAGATCAGGAGTTTGACACCAGCCTGGCCAACATGGTGAAACCCCGTCTCCACTGATGCAAAAAAATTAGCCAGGCATGGTGGTCGCTGCCTGTTATCCCAGCTACTCAGGAGGCTGAGACACGAGAACTGCTGGAAGCTGGGAGGTGGAGGTTGCAGTGAGCTGAGTTCACGCCACTGCACTCTAGCCTGGGCAACAGAGTGAGACTCTGCCTGCAAAGCTCTTGGGTAGGGGAGCAGAGGCCACTGGGAGGATGGAACAGGGCCATGAGGTACAACAGCAAGGGGGAAATTCTAGAAGGGGAAGACTTTAAAGCCAATAGGTCACTGAGAACTTTTGAAAAAGGAAATAATCATGTAAAAAGAGCAGTCACTGATCAGCGGCCACATGCTACAAGGAGCAGCCAAAGCGAAAAAAGACTTGTCTCACGAGAGGCTTGCCTGAGCCAAGCCACGAGCCACATGCATTCAGATCTGCTTCCAGACCCACCAACGCGGCCCTCACAAGACCCTCAATTACCAAGTCCCAGAGAGGGCCTCACACCCCTCTGCCCCAGACACGAATGCCTGAGCTCTGCAGCTACAAGCCCAGGCTAACCTCCAGGTTTCCAAGGCCCCTGGTCACTCAGGGTGACCACCCAAGAATTCTCCAGCTCCACATGCCAAGACCTCCCCAGGCCACTGAATCTAGTAGGTCTGCTTCAGACCTCCAGACCACACAACCACTGAACCCATAAACTCCACCAGCACTGACCCCATGTGCCCCATCACATGAACCACAACGACTGACTTCATAGGCCACCCAGTCTCTCTCCCCAAGAGGCCACCCCTCCAGGGCCGGCAATGACACACACTACAGGTTCCCCAGTGACCGTCCACAAAGCCCCCAGTCAGTAACTCTAGTGGCCTCACAATAGCCAGCCTCCAGAAACACCTGACCACTGACTGCACAGACTGGAACACTATTGGCTACCAGACCGCCAATCGCGATACCCAAAAGCCACTGACTTCTTTTTTTCTTTTTTTGAGACAGAGTCTCACTCTGTCGCCAGGCTGGAGTGCAGTGGCACGATCTCAGCTCACTGCAACCTGAACTTTCTGGGTTCAAGCAATTCTCCTGCCTTAGCCTCCTGAGTAGCTGGGATTACAGGTGTGCATCACCATGCCCAGCTAATTTTTGTATTTTTACTAAAGATGGGGTTTCACCATGTTGGTCAGGCTGGTCTGGAACTCTTGACCTTGAGATCCACCTGCCTTGGACTCCCAAAGTTCTGGCATTACAGGCATGAGCCACCGCGCCTGGCTTTAGGATTTTGAGACAGAGTTTTGCTCTGTCCCCAGGCTGGAGTGCAGTGGCCTGATCTTGGCTCATTGCAACTTGAGACTCACAGGTTCAAGCTATTCTCCTGCCTCAGCGTCCTGAGTAGCTAAGATTACAGGCACGCACCTCCACGTCCACCCAAGGCCACTAACTTCCAACTCCACAATCATTTACCAAAACGGCAAACAAGCCATTAGGCCCCCCAGGCTTCCCTCTCACGGACACCCACAGGCTCCCCAAGTTCTCACCATCACTGACCGCACCATCAATCGCAGACGTTTGCAGGCATGCTTGGCATTCATCCCAAATATCAAACTCCCAAACCCTACGAACGTTCCTCCTCACAGACCTCACTGTCTGCGCCACCAGCCTTCCAGGAATCTCTGGTACCCAGCCACTAACGCAAACAAGCTCCTTCTCACCTGGTTCTAACACCCTCAGGTAACAAAGCCAATGCCCAGGGCGCGAGACAATAAAACCGTCCCCCATTCCACGATGGGCACCGGACCCTTTATTCCTAATCCCGCACAGGCCCCCAAACACTTACCCTACGTCACACCACAGACCCCATGGGCCCGGCGGGGTCGTCCCTACAGGCCCCAGCTGACTCCTGGCCCCCAGCGACTCTCCCACGTGTTTTAAATACAGATGCCCAAACCCGCAGACTGAAACCCCCAAACGCAGAGTCCCAAAGGACCCCACAGAACTGCAGCCCCTCCTGCAGGTGAGGGGAAGGGACGGAGAAGGGGCTCCTGTCCCGGGAAGAGCACACCCACTCTCCATCACCCACAGGGCAGAGCCCCGCGGAACCCCCAGCGTTCGCCCCGCGGCCGCCAGCGCTCAGAGCGCGAATCGCTGCAGACGAACCCTCGCGGCCTCCCGGGACCCCCTCTCCCCTCGGGCCGAGGCCACTTCGCGTCCCCTTGCCCCGCCCGTGCTGCACCCCGAGTCTACAGCGACGCCCCCTAAGCCCCCACTGAACCGCCCAGCGGACCCCAAACGTCCCCTACACCCACACTCGGGGCGCGCCGCCCCCAGCCCCCAGCCCCCAGCCCCCAGCCCCAGCCCCGCGCGCCCCACGGCGCCCGCCCGAGGCCCGTCCGCGCATGCGCCCAGGCCGCCCCGCAGGCCTTTCTCGCCCCGGCAGTCAGCCAGCTCCTGCGCGCTGGGGTCATCGCGAGCCGGTCCGCAGAGGGGTCACCGCGACCCCCGGCGCGGACACAGAGGCCGCCCTCAGCCCCGCTGCCTCGTCGTCCCCCCACTCCCCCGCTGCACCGTCCCTTACCCCTCAGACGTCGCAGTGCCGAGGCGGATACGGGCCGACTGCGGAAGTGAACGAGCAGAACTACATTTCCCAGAGTCCTTCTCGCGCTGGAACTACACTTCCCGGGGGACCGCGGGGCACCCGCCGGGGGCGCGGATGGCAGGTTTCCGGTTGGAAAAGCCCCCGGGCGGCGACCTGGCGAGGACCGAAGAAATGGCGGACGGAGCCGCACTGCTGGCCGGCATGTCTGTGAGCGGACGTAAAGGTGCCTCAGGAGGAGACGGCTGCATCTTTTCCTGGCTGCTTGCTTTTTTGAGGCAGGGTCTCGCGCTGTCACCCAGCAGGGAGGGCGGTGGTGCGATCCCCACTCACTGCAGCCTCAGCCTGGTCCTCCTGCCCCAGCCTCCCCAGGTGCTGGAATTACAGGCACGTCCGGCTTCTTTTACATTTTTTTTTTTATCGTGGCTGTAAGTAATATGGGTAAATTTTAGTACATCTAATCCAGCAGTATTGAACAACAGGAAGGAAAATAAACCAGATGAGGACGTTAGAGGGAAATAAAATATATTTATGGATGTTTAAAGCAGGGGCTTGGTCCCAGCTACTGGAGGCTGAGGCGGGAGGATCGCCTGAGCCTCGGAGGTTGAGGCTGCAGTGAGCTTTGATGGCACCACTGCACTCCAACCGGGGCCACAGAGGGAGACACCTTCTTTTAAAGGAATTTGTTGGCCGGGCCTGTGGTTCACACTTGTAATCCCAGCTCTTTGGGAGGCCAAGACAGGCCGATCATCTGAGGTCAGGAGTCCATAGACCAGCCTGGCCAACACGGTGAAACCCTGTCTTTACTAAGAAATAAAAAAATTAGCTGGGTGTGGTGGTGGGCACCTGTAATTCCAGCTACTTGGGAGGCTAAGGCAGGAAGAATTGCTTGAACCCAGAGGCAGAGGTTGCTGTGAGCCCAGATCGTGCTATTGTACTCCAGCCAGGATGAAAGAGCAAGATTTTGTCTCAAAAAAAAAAATTTTTTTTTTTTTTTTGACCAGGAACAGTGGCTCATACTTGTAATCCCAGCTACTTGGGAGATTGAGGCAGGAGAATCACTTGAACCCAGGAGGCGGAGCTTGCAGTGAGCCGAGATCATGCCGTTGCACTCCAGCCTGGGCAGCAGAGTGAGACTCTATCTCAAAAAATAAAATCTGTGTTTCCCAGGCAGCTATCCTGAAACTTTATACTTGAGTAAACTCTCTTCAAACTTGATTCTGACCTTTGTGATTACTTTAGGCTGACATTTTGGTGACCATGAAGGGACCCAAAGCAAGTCTCTAGTTATCCCTGACATTTTGCCAACAATAAGAGCCTTAGTGCTGTGGGAAGTCGAAAAGTTCCTTTTTAAAGTTTCCTTTCTTGTTAAGAATAACTGTGCTAGTAGCTCTTTGTTATTCTATGTAGCTATTAGACAAGCTTACAGGCACGTAGTACATTCTGTGTCCTTGTACTTTAACCAAGATATCTGTGCTGGACGTGCTCACAGGCATGTCCCAGCTATCTATTGCTTTTACCTGTTTAGAAAAGTTTTAAGTTGTTAACCAATCGGGTTTTAGTTTAAATTGTGAGGTCTGGCTCCAGCCAATGGAGATTAGACACAGCAGGAAGGACGACTCCAAAATGCGTATGGGATAAATGAGTCTGCTTGCCTTTGTTTATTGTACTGTTGTGGCAAGATGGCTGGTGAGGGTACCCTTCCTGCAGTCCAGGAAGTAAAAATTGCATTGCTGAAATATCCTTTGTCTCAGTGCTGATTTTTCTTTGTGGCACCAAGCATCTATTTCTAACAGGAAAGATATGAACATTTATGTGCAAGAAGCTCAAAAGTCTCTCAGCAGGTAAGAAAATCACACCAAGACATACTATAATCAAACCATCAAAAATCAGACAGGCAAGGCATGGTGGCTCATGCCTGTATTCTCAACACCGTGGGAGGCTGAGGCAGAAGAATCACTTGAGCCCAGGAGTTAGAGGCCAGCCTGAGCAACACAGTGAGACCATGTCTCCACACAAAACAGTGAGCCAGATGTGATGGCATGTGCCTGTAGTGCCAGCTAATTGGGAGGTTGAGGTGATAGGATCACTTGAGCCCATGATGTTGAGGCTGCAGTGAGCCATGATCTTGCCACTGCACTTTCATCTGGGTGACAGAGCAGTCCCTACTTCCAAAAAAAAAAAAAAAAAAAAAAAAAAAAGAAAAGAAAAGAAAAAGAAAAAAGTTAAAGGCAAAGAATACCTTGAAAGTAGCAAGAGAAAATGACTAAGGATTATCAGTGGATTTCTCAGCAGAAACTTTGTAGGCTAGGAGAGAGTGGGATGATATTTTCCAAGTGCTGAAAGAAAACAACACTGCTAATCAAGAATACTTTACCCGGGCCGGGCCCGGTGGCTCACGCCTGTAATCCCAGCACTTTGGGAGGCCGCGGCGGGTGGATCACAAGGTCAAGAGATCGAGACCATCCTGGTCAACATGGTGAAACCCCGTCTCTACTAAAAATACAAAACATTAGCTGAGCATGGTGGCGCGCACCTGTAATCCCAGCTACTCAGGAGGCTGAGGCAGGAGAATTGCCTGAACCCAGGAGGCGGAGGTTGCGGTGAGCCAAGATCGCACCATTGCACTCCAGCCTGGGTAACAAGAGCGAAACTCATCTCAAAAAAAAAAAAAAAAGAGTACTTTACCCCTAAAGCTGTCCTTCAGAAATGAAAGAAAGATTTGCCCAAACAAAAGCTGAGGGAGTACATCACCACTAGGCCTGCTTTACTAGAAATGCTAAAGTGTGTTCTTTAAACTGAAGTGAAAAGTTAACATGAAAACATGAAAGTATAAAACTAACTAGTAAAAGTATACAGTCATATTCAGAATACTCTAATGCTATGATGATGATGATGTGTAAATTGATTATATTTCTAGTATAAAGATTAAAAGACAAAACTATTTTGTTTTTTTTTGAGAGAGAGTGTTGCTCTTACTGCCCAGGCTGGAGTGCAGTGGTGTGATCTCAGTTCACTGAAACCTCTGTCTCCTGGGTTCAAGCAATTCTGCCTTATCCTCCCAAGTAGCTGGGATTACAGGTGCCTGCCACCACGCCCAGCTAATTTTTTTGTATTTTTAGTAGAGAAAGGGTTTCCCTGTGTTGGTCAGGCTGGTCTCAAACTCCTGATCTCAAGTGATCCACTCACCTGGGCTTTCCAAAGTGCTGGGATTACAGGTGTGAACCACCATGCCCGGCCGATGAAACTAATAAAAATAACTATAGCTAAAACCATTTGTTAGTAGATACACAATGTAAAAAGATGTAAATTGTGGCTAGGCACAGTGGCTAACGCTTGTAGTCCCAGCACTGTGGGAGAACGAGACAGGCAGATCACCTGAAGTTAGGAGTTTGAGAACAGCCTGGACAACATGGTGAAATCCTGTGTCTACTAAAAGTACAAAAATTAGCCGGGCATGGTGGCAGTGTGTATAATCCCAGCTACTCAGGAGGCTGAGAAGGGAGGTAGAATTTGCAGTGAGCCGAGATTGTGTCCTTGCACTCCAGCTTGGGCAACAAGAGTAAAACTCCATCTCAAAAAAAAAAAACCGTCAACTGAACACAAAAGAAGACAGCAATGCAGGAAATTAGAGATATAAAAGATTATAAGCCACTTCAAAAACAAAGCAAAATGACAGAAATATCTTCCTCATTAGTAGTTAATTTAAATGTAAATGATTAAATTTTTCAAAAAGACTTACATTTGAAGATTGAATAAAAATACATAGTTCAGCCAGGTGCGGTGGCTCAAGCCTGTAATCCCAGCACTTTGGGAGACCGAGGCGGGTGGATCACGAGGTCAAGAGATCGAGACCATCCTGGTCAACATGGTAAAACCCCATCTCTACTAAAAATACAAAAAATTAGCTGGGCATGGTGGTGTGCGCCTGTAATCCCAGCTACTCAGGAGGCTGAGGCAGGAGAATCACTTGAACCCGGGAGGCGGAGGTTGCGGTGAGCAGGGATGGCGCCACTGCACTCCAACCAGGCGACAGAGTGAGATTCTGTCTTAAAAAAAAAAAACAAATTGGTCCGGGCGCAGTGGCTCACGCCTATAATCCCAGCACTTCGGGAGGCCCAGGCGGGTGGATCACGAGGTCAAGAGATGGAGACCAACCTGGTCAACAAGGTGAAACCCCATCTCTACTAAAATTACAAAAAATTAGCTGGGCATGGTGGAGCGTGCCTGTAATCCCAGCTACTCAGGAGGCTGAGGCAGGAGAATTGCCTGAACCCAGGAGGCGGAGGTTGCGGTGAGCCGAGATCGCGCCATTGCACTCCAGCCTGGGTAACAAGAGCGAAACTCCGTCTCAAAAAAAAAAAAAAAAAAAAAAAAAAAGAATTTTTGTGTCTATGTCTACGGTGTTACACAGCATAGGAATGTGGGTGTGTGGTTTTACTTGTTTTTCCCTTGTGATGTTTGTCTGGCTCTGGTATGAGAATAATACCAGTTTCATAGAATAAGTTGGAAAGTATTCCCTCTCATCTATTTTCTCAAAGAATTTCTGAAGAATTATCCTTTCCTCTTTAAATACTTGATGGAACTCACTAGAGGAGCCATCCACTCCCAGATTTTCTCTGTGGGAAAATTTTTTTTTTTTTTTTTTTTTTTTTTTTGAGACGGAGTTTCGCTCTTGTTACCCAGGCTGGAGTGCAATGGCGCGATCTCGGCTCACCGCAACCTCCGCCTCCTGGGTTCAGGCAATTCTCCTGCCTCAGCTTCCTGAGTAGCTGGGTTTACAGGCACGCGCCACCATGCCCAGCTGATTTTTTTTAAATTTTTAGTAGAGACGGGGTTTCACCATGTTGAACAGGATGGTCTCGATCTCTTGACCTCGTGATCCACCCGCCTCGGCCTCCCAAAGTGCTGGGATTACAGGCTTGAGCCACCGCGCCCGGCCCCTGGAAAATTTTTAATTAATTTCTTTTTTTTGAGACAGGTTTCATTCTGTTGCCCAGACTGGAATGCAGTGGTGGGATCATGGCTCACTGCAGCCTCAACCTCTCTGGATCAAGAATTCCTTCTGCCTCAGCCTCCCAAGTAGCTGGGATTATAGGTGTATGCCACCATACTTGGCTAATTTTTTAACATTTCAAATTATCATGAGTATATAGTAGGTGTATACATTTATGGATTACATGAGATATTTTGATATGAAATGCATATTATAATGCAGTGTTGGAAACAGATGCTTGGTGCTGCAAAGAAAAATCAGCACTGGAACAAAGAATCTCTCAGCAAGGCAATTTTACTTTCTGCAGAAAGGATGCTATCCATCAGCAATCTTGCCATGAAAGCACACTGAACAAAGGAAAGGCAGGAATATTTATCCTTTAGGCATTGGGTCCTCACTGCTGTGTCCTATTTCCAGTGGTTGGAGCTGGACCTCACAGTCTAAGCTAAACTTGATTGGTTGATAACTTAAAACTTTCTTCAATAGGTAAAGGTGATGGAGAACAAAAGGAAAAGAGGAAGTTGCTTGTGAAAGGACTTAGAAAAGTAGTAACATTTTCAAATAAGGAAGGGGCATAGGCTGTGAGCTGGGATGTGCCTGTAAACATGTCCAGCACAAATATCTTTGTTAAAGCACAAGGACATAGAATGTACTACATGCCTGTGAGCATGTCCAGCACAAATATCTTGGTTAAAGTACAAGGATATAGAACATACTTATTCCCTTATATTTAATAGCTACATAGGATAGGACTTAATAAAGAGTTACTAGCAAAAAGCAAGAAGGCTTTGAAGAAAGACTTTAAAAGAAACTATTATTTCTAACATTGATTATTATTCTTTAACAAGAAGGGAAACTTTGAAGAGGAACATTTTACTATCTATAAATGATTATTGCAATGCATAAAAATGACATCGGGAAAATGGCGTATCTTCCAGCAGCTATCCTTTGTGCTACAAGCAATCCAATTATACTTTTAGTTATTTTTAAATGTATAATTAAATTATCCTGTTGTGCAAGAAAATACTAGGTCTAGGTCTTATTCTTTCAATATTTCTACCCATTGACCATTCCCATCCCCCCCAGTCTCCCACTACCCTTCCCAGCTTCTGGTAACTATCTTTCTACTTTCTTTCACGATGAGTTCAATTGTTTTAATTTTTGGTGCCCACAAATAAGTGAGAATATATGAAGTTTGTCTTTCTGTGCCTCCCTTATCTCACTTAATATAATGCTCTCCAGTTCCATCCATGTTGTTGCAAATATGGCTTCCTAGTACTCCATTGTGTATATGTACCACATTTTCTTTATTTGTTAATATGTTGATTGACACTTTGGTTTACTTCCAAATCTTGGCTATTGTGAATAGCGCTGCAATAAACATGGGGGTGCAGATAGCTCTTCGATATACTGATTTTCTTTCTTTTGGGTATATACCTAGGAGTGGGATTTCTAGATTGTATGGTAGCTCTATTTTTATTTATTTATTTTTGATTTTTTTTGAGACAGAGCCTCACTCTGTTGCCCAGGCTGGAGTGCAGTGGCGTGATCATGGCCCACTACAACCTCTGCCTCCTGGGTTCAGGCAGTTCTCCTGCCTCAGCCTCCTGAATAGCTAGGAATACAGGTGCATGTCACCATGCCCAGCTAATGTTTGTATTTTTAGTAGAGACGGGGTTTCACCATACTTGCCAGGCTGCTCTTGAACTCCTGACTTCATGATCCACCCACCTTGGCCTTCCAAAGTGCTGGGATTACAGGTGTAAGCCACTGAGCCTGGCTCTATTTTTTATTTTTTTGAGGACCTCTAAACTGTTCTCCATAATGGTCGCACTAATTTACAATCCCACCGAGAGTGTACAGGGGTTCCCTTTTCTCCATATCCTCACCAGCATTTATTATTGCATGTCTTTTGGATAAAAGTCATTTTACTGGGGTAAGAAATCGCATTGTAGTTTTGATTTGCATTTCTCTGATGATCAGTGAGGTTCAGTGCCTTTTCATATACCTGTTTGCTATTTGCATGTCTTCTTTTGAGAAATGTCTATTCAGATGTTTGGCACTTTTTTTTTTTTTTGAGACAGGGTTTCACTTCTGTCATCCAGGCTGGCGTGCAATGGTGCAATCTCGGTTCCCTGCAACCTCCGCCACATGGGCTCAAGCAATTCTGCTGCCGTAGCCTCCCAAGTAGCTGAAATTACAGATGCAGGCCACGTATGTGGCTAACTTTTGATATGTTTTGTAGAGAGGAGGTTTTGCCCTGTTGCCCAGGCTGGTCTCCAACTCCTGGGCTCAAGCGATCCACCCACCTCAGCATTCCAAAGTGCTGATACAGACGTGAGCCACCACGCCTGGCCATTTTGCACATTTTTTTTTTTTTTTTGAGTCGGCGTTTCGCTCGTTACCCAGGCTGGAGTGCAATGGCGCATTTTCGGCTCACCGCAACCTCTGCCTCCTGGGTTCAAGCAATTCTCCTGTCTCAGCCTCCCAAGTAGCTGGGATTACAGGCATGTGCCACCACGTCCGGCTAATTTTTTGCATTTTTAGTAGAGACGGGGTTTCACCATGTTGGCCAAGATGGTCTCGATCTCTTGACCTGGTGATCCACCCTCCTCGGCCTCCCAAAGTGCTGGGATTACAGGCGTGAGCCACCACGTCCGGCCCCATTTTGCACATTTTTAAATCTCAAAAGGCTAATCTACAATAGCGGTATGATTTGTGGGACTAATTGGGGAGGCTGTATATGTTGTGACCAATCTACACCTTAGCAGAATTCAGACTTCTCTCCTCCCTCGAGCCTGGTTGTCTCTCACAGGTTTTACAAAGACAGAAAAGGGCTGTCATTTAAACTATAATCTAAATGTCTTCCAAAGTTAGCTTGGCCTGAGCCCAGGAGTAACTAAGGCAACTTGAAAGCCAAAGGCGCGCGCGGTCGGGGTTGGGCTGGATTAAGACCTGCCCCTCTGCTGTGATTTTTCTCACTGATAGGCATGTTCGCAAAGGCAGTTTCATTGTTGGTATGGTTCTATTTATCTCTAACATCTATAGTTTCCCCTTTATGAAGCTGGTTACTCTATTATTTGGTGTACTGATACTCAAAATTGTTACAAAACCTTATGAACTGCAGCTTATAGCTTGACAAAGCGTCCTTTCTTGCTGTGCCTTCTGGTCTGAACCTACCTCGTTTGGTATCAAGACCTCGGCACAACCTGAGTGTCTGCTGGGGTCGGGCTGAGTCAGTTCTCCAGGGCCTGGGAAACTGTGAGTCCGGGCTCCGCGGGTGGTACCGAACCTGGCGCAGCCGGGGGAGGGCGGACCCGGTGCCGCTGGCGGAGCCCCCTCCCGGCCTTCGGTTCTCGCCAGGCTGTGCCCACTCTAGATCCGCCGCAGCTGCAAGCCAGCCCGTGACAGGGGAACCTTCTCGGAGGATTGTGGGAGACGTAGTTTTTCCGGCGCCTCGAGGCATGACGCACTTCCGCGTGCGCCGCACTCCCGGCCTCAGTCGGATGCGCCAGTGCAGGGCTGTTTCCGGCTCCGATTCCGTGGACCGGAGTCTGGCCAGCGGGTGCACCTGCCTGAGTGTCTGTGGCCGCCGAGTCGCGGAGCTGAGCGGCTTGGATTCTCCTGGGCAGACCGGGGACTTGACCAGCTCATCGGGGGCGTAGACGGAGCCGGGACAGACGCCTGCTCTTTCGAATCGGGGCCGCGCCGCGGCACAGATCCATCGGCGCGACTCCTGGTGCCCAGACCTGGGGGCTGTCCAGCCACGCGCGGGCCGCGTCGGGCGAGAGCTGAGGAGCCGGCGTCCCTGCGAGGGACTCGGCCCCGGGACGGTCAGGTGTCGGCGGCCCGGGGCCCGCAGCTGTCCGCGGGCGGACGCGTCCCGCCAGGTCTCTGGCCGCGCACGGCCGTGGGCGTGGGGATGGCCGCCGGTTTCCGGATAGCTTCGTGGTGGGTAAGTAGAGACTTTGAGTGTTCGAAGGCGATTGGACACCACGGGTGGCCACGTTCGTGTCTTCGGGGTTCCTCCGGGAACCGAACTCACGCCCTCCCCCAAGCTGTGGTCCTCCAGAAACGTGCCTCGTGGTATTCTGCGACGGGCAGTTACACGGGGCTCCGCTGCCCGCTGCGGGCCCTGAGGGCGTTTCGTGTTTTCTGCAGAAAGTTGTCTCATGCAGACCCTTAGAACTTCGCTGGAGAAATTATCTTTTTTATCCCTTTTCGTTTGGCCAAATGCTCGTTTACGGAGTGCTTTTGTGTGCTGGACTCCAGGGCTGGTGCTGGCAATGGAGAGAGAAATTACTTATGTTCTGGCCGGGTGCGGTGGCTCACACCAGGAATCCCAGCACTTCGGGAGGCCGAGGTGGGCGGATCACGAGGTCAGGCGTTCGAGACCAGTCTCCCCAACATAGTGAAACCCGTCTCTGCTAAAAACACAAAAAGTTAGCCGGGTGTGGTGATGTGCGCCTGTAATCCCAGCTACTCGGTAGGCTGAGGCAGGAGAATTGCGTGAACCCGGGAGGCGGAGGTTGCCGTGAGCCGGGATCGCGCCTTTGCACTCCAGCCTGTGCGACAGTGAGAGATTCCGTCTCAAAAAAAAAAAAAATTATGTATAATCCTAATTTTAGAGGAGCTTTGGTTTGTTGGGGAGGATAGTCTCGTGAACCATGGATACAATTACATGTGAATGAGTAGGGAGAAGAGGCTGGGAACGGAGCTCCAGGGTCCAAGAGGTAAGCGGTGGGCCAGTGGATCATCTGGACTTTATGAATGATTGATGGAGTGAACCAGAGGGGAGTCTTTACAAGTGATTTGATTGCCCAGGCTCTTGCACTCGGTGAGTGGTGGTGACGACGTTGCCCCGGAGACTAGCAGCGCTGTTACAAGAGGAACCTGGGAAAGACTTTGGCAGGTGTTGAATATCCAATGCCTGTATTTTAGCCTGTAACTCACATGGGAGGTCTAAACTGGAAATATATATAGATACCTTACTATATTCGTGGAAGCTCAGAGTGTGACCAGCTAGAACCCTTAAGAGGACCCAGGTGAGTACACAGGTTAATGAAAGGAAAGGACAGACGGTGAAGAAAGGCTGTTGTGCTAAAGAAATGAGAGAAAGTTAGGGTGGATTTTTTTTTCCCCCTTTGAGTTTGTTCCTTTGTCAGAGATCAGTTGACCATATTTATATGGGTCTATTTCTGGGCTGTTTAGTGCCATTGATCTATTTGTTCTTTCACAGATACAACACTGCCACACTGTCTTGATTTTGTAGCTTTATAAGAAGTCTTTTTTTTTTTCTCTTTGAGACGGAGTCTTGCTCTGTCACCCAGGCTGAGATGGAGTGCACTAGCACGATCTTGGCTCACCGCAACCTCTGCCTCCTGGTTCAAGCAATTCTCCAATCTCAGCCTCCCGATTAGCTGGGATTACAGCCACATGCCACCCTGTCTAGCTCATTTTTGTCTATTTTGTAGCAATGGGGTTTTGCTGTGTTGCCCAGGCTGGTCTCTATAATGTCTTTTGGTTTTTTTTTTTTTTTTTTTTCCAAGGCAGGGTCTCATTCTGTTACCTAGGTTGGAGTGCAGTGTAACAGTTGCAGCTCACTGCAGCCTCAAAGTCCTGGCCTCAAGGGATCCTCCCACCTCAACCTCCTGAGTAGCTGGGATTACAGACACGTGCCACTACATCTGGCTAATTAAAAAAATTTTTTTTTGTACAAATAGGGTCTCATTATGTTGCCCTGACTCATCTCCATCTCTTGGCCTCAAGCACTTCTCCCTCCTTGGCCTCCCAAAGCATTGTTGGGATTACAAGCATGAGCCACCATGCCCAGCCTATAAGTCTTGAAGTCAGGTTAATTCCCCCAACTTTATCCTTCTGCTTCAGTATCCTGTTAGCTAATCTAAGTTTTTTGTCTGTCTAAACTTTATAATCACTTCATCAACATCTACAAAATTTGCTGGGATTCTAATTGATATTGCATTGAATCTGTAGATCAAGTTAGGAAGAGCTGAAGTCTTGAATATTGAGTCTTCCTGTGTGTGAACATGTCATATCTCACTATCTAGTTCTTAGTTTTCATTCAGCAATGTTTGGTAGTTTTTCTTATATAGATTTTATTTAGTATCGTCAGATATTTTATTAGACTTATACCTAAGTATTTCATTTTTGTGGGTGCTACTATAAATGGTATTGTGTTTTTTATTTCAAATTCAGCTTACACCTGTGTACAAGAAAGGGATTGACTTTTGTATATTAACTTTGTATCCTGGTATAATCACTTAGTTTCAGGAGATTACAGGTGTGAGCCACGAGTTGAGGAAGATCTTTATTCCTAATATCCTAATTTATATGGTATATCTTTCTCCATTTATTTCCTTTTTTTTTTTTTTTTTTTTAAGATAGAGTCTCGCTTTGTTGCCCAGGCTGGAGTGCAGTGGTGCAATCATGGCTCACTGCAGCCTTGACCTCCTGGGCTCAAGTGATCCTCCCACTTCAGCCTCCCAAGTAACTGGGACTTACAGGTGCATGCCACCACACTAAGCTAATTTTTAAATTTTTTGTTGAGACAGGGTCTTACCATGTTGCCCAGGCTGCTCTTGAACTTCTGGGTTGAAGTAACCCTCCCACTTTGGCCTTCCAAAGTGCTGGGATTGCAGACATGGGCCACTGTGCCCAGCCCTTCTGTGGTTTTAATTGAGCATTTCATATGATTCCATTTTTCTCTTCTTTGTTAGCATATTAGTTATTTTTGTTGTTGGTGTTGTTTTTTTGGGGTTGACCTAGAGGTTGCATTATACATTTACAGTTAATCCAAGCCCAGTTTCAAATAACACTTCTGCTTCACAGTTAGTAATTTTTAATAATTAAATAATATTTCTTCCTCCCTTCAGGAGTATATTTCTAATAACATTGCTGATATTCATTTCACTTCTGTGTAAGAATACATGCCATACATAATCGAATACATTGTTATTATTTCTTTTTTTTTTTTTTTTCTTTTTTTGAGATGGACTCTCGCTCTGTTGCCAAGGCTGGAGTGCAGTGGCCTGATCTCAGCTCACTGTAACCTCTACTGCCCAGGTTCAAGCGATTCTCTTGCCTCAGCCTCTTGAGTAGCTGGGATTACAGGCGTGCACCACAACACCTGGCTAATTTTTTTTTATTTTTAGTAGAGATGGGGTTTCACCATGTTGGTCAGGCTGGTCTGGAATTCCTGATCTCGTGATCTGGCCGCCTTGGCCTCCCAAAGTGTTGGGATTATAGGTGTGAGCCACCATGTGCGGCCTTGCTGGAACTTTTTAAAGGAATTTTGGATTTGACTTTTTATTTTATTTATTTATTTATTTACAGACCGAGTCTCACTCTGTCGTCCTGGCTGGAGTGCAATGGTGTGATCTTGGCTCACTACAACCTCTGCCTCATTGGTTCAAGCAGTTCTCCTGCCTCAGCCTCCTGAGTAGCTGGGATTACAAGCATGTGTTACCTGGCTAATTTTTTGTATTTTTAGTAGAGATGGGGTTTGACCATGTTGACCAGGCTGATCTCGAACCCCAGACCTCAGATGATCTTCCCGCCTCAGCCTCCCAAAGTGCTGGGATTACAGGCATGTGCCAGCACGCCAGGCCTGGATTTGACATTTTAAAAGCTTAGAAGGCCAAAAGCTAAGCTGAGGATTTGCCACTTGACTGTGCTTGTAATGCTTGTATGAATTCCTATCTTATTTGATATCCAAAAATACTTCAGAGTTCCTGAGCCTTCTAGAAAGTGACATTCTTTACTTACCACAGGTCTGGAGCCTGTAAGGTGGACAAGGTACCAGGCCAGTCTTTTCAAGGGGCTTTTTATCAGTTATATAAAGCCAACCTAAATTTCTTAAAACAGTCTGGTTCTATCTGAAAATACGCCATTCCATTTGAAGCCTTGATAAAGTAACCAGTCTCTCCACTTGTATCTTTTTACAAAAGAAAACAGATTTTTACTCAACTTATGCAAATAACTGTTGCCATAAAATCAGAATACTCACGAATAGTTTCCAAATTTTGGAGAAATCAGTTAGAAAGGTAAATTTTGTTCACAAAAACATAATTTACCCAGTTGCTTTAAGCTATAAATAACTCAGAAAGATTTTCTTGACTCTTTAATGAGAGCAGCAGGCTTCCAAACAAGGTGTCATTTGTTCACCTTGGAACTGCCGCAATTCACAAATCAAGCAGCTCCTTGTCAGTCAGGTGAGAGCTGTTTACTGGGGACTGTGGAATCCAACCACTGTTTACACAGTTCCAGAGTCAGTGGAATGGAAGCCATGTCTGTCTCAGGCAGCTGCAAGACAAGATGCTGGATCTCCACCAGTTCTCATTTTACTTCTGCTGTTTCTCTTAGTTTTATAATTAGACAACCAGATTTTTACAAATAATGACAATAGTTTTTCTTCCTTGTTGAGTGTTTATTACTGGTACTTTGCTCCTACTTTGGCAGGTCCTCTAGGACAGGGCTGGCTAGTGGCATCGATTTCAGCATCCTTGTCTTGTGTTTCTAAAGGGATGTTTTTTTTTTTTTCTTTTCTTTTTAAGAGATGAGGTTTCTCCATGTTGGCCAGGCTGGTCTCGAACTCCTGACCTCAGGTGATCCGCCTACCTCAGCCTCCCAAAGTGCTGGGTTTACAGGCATGAGCCACTGCTCCCAGCCAAAGGGATGGTTTTAATGGTTCACACAAAATATGATAGTTTCTATAGGTTTAGGAAAGAAAGACTTTATAGTGTCAAGGAAATTCCTTTTACTTTTAGTTTGCTTTAAATTCTGATTTTTGAAAGTGTTGGATTTTTTTTTTTTTTTTTTTTTTTTTTTGAGGGGGAGTCTTGCTCACGTTGCCTGTTGCCAGGCTGGAGTGCAGTGGTATGATCTCGGCTCACTGCAGCCTCCACCTCCTGGGTTCAAGTGATTCTCCTGCCTCAGCCTCGCGCCACCATGCCTGGCTAATTTCTTTTTATTTAGTAGAGATGGGGTTTCACCATGTTGGTCAGACTGGTCTTGATCTCTTGGCCTCAAATGATCCGCCCTCCTTGGTCTCCCAAAGTGCTGGGATTACAGGCATGAGCGACTGCACCCAGCCAAAAATGTTGAGTTTTATCACGTTCCTTTTGTTGTGTCTATTGAGATGATTTGGTATTCTCCACTAATGTGCCAGTGTGACTTATTTTATTGCTTTTTGTTTTTGAAAAATGTGGACTATCCTTTAATTCATTGGATAAACTCTTGGTCTGGTTTGCTATGTATGTATATACATAGACATGCTATGTATATATGCACAGAATTAGTTTTACTTTACTAATATTTTTAAGTATTTTAATCAATGTTAATCATAAATGCGGTTAGACTGCAGTTTATGCTGTCCCTATTTTGTCTGTAGCATTGTGCAACTTTGTATGATGCATTGTACGGCTTTACATCAGATGAGATATACTGGGAATTTTCTGTTCTTTGGATGGTGTCAGAACTTTTAATAGTGCGGGACTGTTGCCTTTTTGGGAAGAGTGTGCCTTTTCAGTTTTTTAAATGATCATCGGCTAGTCTGTTTTTCCTAATTTTTTTTGAGATGGGGTCTCACTCTGTCATCCAGGCTGGAGTGCAGTGGCGTGATCTCTGCTCATTGCAACCTCCGCATCCCAGGCTCAAGCAGTCCTCCCACATCAGCCTCTCGAGTAGCTGGGAGTACAGGTGTGTGCCAGCATGCCCAGCTAATTTTTCTATTTTTTTATAGAGATAGGTTTTCACCATGTTGCCCAGGCTGGTCTTGAAGTCCTGGACTCAAGTGATCCACCCATTTCTGCTTCCCAAAGTACTGGGATTACAGGCATGAGCCACCATGTCGTGGCCTGGTTTTCCTCATTCTTGCTGGGCTAATTTTTGGTTACTTTTATTTTCATAGAAAAATTTCCATTTTGTCTAAGTTTCCCAATTGATTTGAAGCAAAGTTGTAAATACAGTCAGTTCTGCTATTTTGTTTGCTTTGACAACATGAATTTGTTTCCACACTATTGTTATTTTAAGGAACAATGTGAGCTTTCTGTCTGATTTCTTTCTGATTTCTGTCTCTTTCCACCACTATGTAATAACTTTGGTCATTTTCAAGGTAAAGTGACATGTTTATTGTAGTGTTTATATGTTTGTTAACCGTTTAGCATGTGTGAAACTGCTACTGTTTTTATCAGAGTCTAGGCTTTCTTTTTGTGTGTTGCTGGTATTTTGTATTTACCCCATTTTCCCCACAAGCCCTGTGGTTCTTGGTGCAACTTTGTATGGTGTGATTTTTTTTGCAGCATGTATGTCCCATTACAGTAGAACTGTTTATCATAATCTCTTGTGAAATTTCAAATCTCTTAGAGCTTTGGACTGCTTCCTGGTCACAAAATTTTCTTTTGATCATGCCAAGTCAATTCAGAATTTTAACAGTTATTTTGTATTTTGTTTGTTTGTTTGTTTGTTTGTTTGTTTTGAGATGGAGCCCTTCTTGCTCTGTCGCCCAGGCTGGAGTGCAGTGGCACCATCTCGGTTACTGCAACCTCCACCTCCCGGGTCCAAGCGATTCTCCTGCCTCAGCCTCTTGAGTAGTAGGTACTACAGGTGTGTGCTTCCATACCTGGCTAATTTTTGTATTTTTCGTAGGATGGAGTTTTGCCATGTTGGCCAGGCTGTTCTTGAACTCCTGACTGCAGGTGATCCACCTGCCTCGGCCTCTCAAAGTGCTGGGATTACAGGCATGAACCACCTTGCCCGGCCTATTTTTATTCTTGCCAAGCTTAAAGAAATAGTAAAAGACTTTAAATAAAATAGACAGCAAGCCTCCTGGTCACCTGCCGTGTGCTCCGCGCCTTTCCTCTCCCATCCTGTGTCCCCAGAAGCAGCCGCTTCGGGCCACGTTTCCTTTTCTGGCGTCCATCTCCAGCTTCTCATATGGACACATTGGCGTGACTTGTTTCACGTTTCTTCTCCCTCCATGTTAAAGTAACCAGCTTGATGAATGGCCTGAACTTAGGGTACAGGTCGTGGCTTCATTTTTCTCCACCACAGCCTCAGGCTTACACTGTCAGCTCTTTCTTCCCTTGTGGTCATCGCAAGGAGAGCCCAGGATGCTCTGGTCATGGCCTGTTTGTTGCTAACTCTCAGTTACTTTCATATGGGAAAGTTCGTTCCAGGCTCCAGGCTCTTGTACCTCCCCCTCACTCTAGCCTGCAGAGGGGAGATGGAGGAGGCTTGTCTTTACTCCTACTTCATTTCCTTGTTGCCCTCTGCTGGGGGCTCCTTCTGGGTTGGGATTCGAAGATCAGTGATTAGGGGGAGGACACAAAGGCTCCTGTGATGTGATGGTCAGTACCCAGTGTTACGACAGGCGTCTGGGGATCGTGGGGCTTGGTCAGAGCCTCTGGCAGGGTTTGCCCACAGTACCATGATGCATGTGATTCTTTCTCTCACCGCTGGCAGACTCACCCAGAAGTCCACTCACTGCCTCTTCCCCGGGGGTCTCCTTCCTTGCAGGTAGTGCTGCTGAGGAGCTCAAGTCTCAAGTTCAGGAACCTTGAGGGTATTCCCTGGCCCCAGGGAAACCGTGCCTTGCCTGAGGTGAGCCGCTGAGCCCTCACTCCCCAGCTGCCTGTTAAAGTCCCCCTGTAGTCTCTGCCTTCGAATTTTTCAGAGGAAAGCAGTTATGGATCCTTGTTTACTTAAATTCTTAAGCACATGTCAGTTCCGTCTGAAAATTTCCCAGAATTAGCCTTGGCCGTTGGGCTCTTGCAGACTTCCAGGTTGTGTATGGGGTGCTTATACAGTCACCTTTTCCTGGAGCCCCTCCTGTTTGAGAGGATGGATACCCGCTTCCTTTTCTTCCCACATGTTCTTAACAAGGTCACTTTGCTCCTTCAGTGACTCACTTCTGTGGACTCTTTTCTAGCTGGGTCTCCGCCTCTTCAGTTATTCGCTGAACAGTTATCCACTCCCTTGTTTCCTCCATTTCTTATCCCCAGGTGTCTTCACCTCCGTGATGGGGAAGTGCTTTAGTTTGCTCGGCCAGGTGGCCTGGTGTCCTCCTGGCCCCATTCTCTCTCAGCATGCCATGCCATGTCTACATCAGGTTGTGTTCTGGCTCTGTCCTCATGGATGCCCAGAATCTAGCCACTGCTTATCATCCCCATCACTGTCACTTTGGCCGAAGCCACCTTCTTCCACTGGACTAACGCAGTTGTCTCCTACCTGGTCTCCCTGGTATCTCCTCTTCCACAACCCCCTCCCTTTTCCATTGCAGTCAGCATGATCTTCTCGAAATGTGAGTCAGAGCCCTTTCAGTGGCTTCTCACAGCACTTTGGTTTCTGCCTAGATATCACCTCATCAGAGAGCTGCCCTCATCACCCTGTGTGTGTGAAACAGTGCCTGTGCCTCCCTCTGTTCCTTATCCCTTTTACCTGCTTGGATTTTTTTTTTTTTTAATTAATTAATTTATTTTTTTTGAGACGGAGTTTCGCTCTTGTTACCCAGACTGGAGTGCAATGGCGCGATCTCGGCTCACCGCAACCTCCGCCTCCTGGGTTCAGGCAATTCTCCTGCCTCAGCCTCCTGAGTAGGTGGGATTACAGGCACGCACCACCATGCCCAGCTAATTTTTTGTATTTTTAGTAGAGACGGGGTTTCACCATGTTGACCAGGATGGTCTTGATCTCTTGACCTCGTGATCCACCCGCCTTGGCCTCCCAAAATGCTGGGATTACAGGCTTGAGCCACCGCGCCCGGCCGGATTTTTATTTTTATTTTTTAGATGGAGTCTTACTGTGTTGCCCAGGCTGGAGTGCAGTGGTGTGATCTCCACTCACTGCAACCTCTGCCTCCTGGGTTCAAGCGATTCTCCAGCCTCAGCCTCCCAGGTAGCTGGGGTTACAAGCATGCACCAGCATGCCAGGCTAATTTTGGGTTTCACCATGTTGGCCAGGCTGGTATCTAACTCCTGACCTCAGGTGATCTGCCACCTTGGCCTCCCAAAGTGCTGGGACTACAGGCTAAGCCACCACGCATAGCCTGGATTTTGTTAAGAGTACCTAGCGCCACTGGCGTGTTAAGTAGTGGTGTGTTGGCTGTCACCTTCCCCGGAGACCCTAGCTAGGTGGGACCTGGGAGCCTGATTCATATACTGCTTTTAGCTGTTTGCAGTTCACACCTCATTCTCGTCTTGCAGAATGACTGCTCCCAAAGCTATTGAGGCTTCTGTGGGAGAGGGTTTGCTGTGCGTCAACTTACCTCTGGGAGAGTTTCGGCTCAGGGAAATCAGTTACCAGATTTTTGGCTTCTGTTTATTAAAAATTTATCAAAATACCACATTGGCTTCTCTTTATGTGGTTCCCTTTTGTTTTAGAGTTCTGTTTGTGCATACTGTATTTCTGTAATGTAGATCAAATGGGTCTCAGAAGAGGATACTGATAATCATGTTTAAATCTCTCCATTCTCTCTGTTCCTACTTTCAAATCACGTTTAGTCTCCATCTCAGCCTCCCTAATGGGCATAAATCTTACAGTGTTGTAGGTGTTTGGATTTTTTTTCTTTTTTCTTTTTCAGAAGTCATTACCAGTTGTAGGTGTTCTGATTTGTGAAATTAGATATTGTAGAAAAACCATTTAGCATAGAAGAATAGTGGCTGTTACTCTGCATAGCAGCTGAGTACCACTGAGCCAGGAGGAGCCGCAGGCTCCATGGAGGGGCCTGGGTAAGAGGAGTCTTTGGCTGTAGTGAGACCCTCATGCTACTTGGGATACATAAGAAATGCCTTTAGTTTCAGTCCCTTGAGCTAAACTGTTATAAAAGTGCAGTTATTCTGTGCTAATTTTGTGAATATCAGCTTTCATTTATTTAGCATTTACCTGATATGTTTTTTCATTTCTTTATTTTCTAGTTTGTATTTTTTCTTTGGTGCAGGCCATGAGTTTCCCACGGTCTTAGTTATGTTTTCAGTATGTTTCTTCTAACAACATATTGCTGTGTTTATCTCATGTATATATCTCTCCTTGTGTTTTTCTTGCTTATGAGCTGCAATGAATGATCACCACATTTTGCATTATTGCTGCTATCATGTCGTGTGTTGTGCATTTTCCCTGCTATCCTGCGCTTTCTCATTGACTTGGATTTGTTGAACTGAGTATGTTCTTTCTCAGTCTGTTTTTCTTCTACTGTTTTGGAAGGCATTCTTGTCTTCTTCCTCACTCCCTCCCTACATTTTTAGTGCTTTTAGGTTGTTCACAGGCACACTGAGTGTTCCCCTTTAAACCAAAGTCTAAACCAGGAGTCCCCAAACTACGGCCCACGGGCCACATGCAGCCCCCTGAGGCCATTTATCCGGCCCCTGCCGCACTTCAGGAAGGGGTACCTCTTTCATTGGTGGTCAGTGACGCAAAGCGCAGCGTTGCTCAGGTACAGTACTATTTCCGGTGACGCGGGACGCACGTGTCACGGCTCCAGAAGCGCATCATATGATGCACATGCGGTCTGCGGCTGCGGCGCCCCACATCACCGGAAGCGGTGTGAAATAACAGAAGTAGGAAGAAAGGTAAAGCACTATAACCATTACTACACAGTACAATGGCCCCCATACTCCCCCAAATGTACAACAACATAATGGCCCCTATAACCTCCCTTTGCCCAGAAGTCTCCCCCCACATTACTACACACCGTGTTCCCCCTATTATAAGACCCTGTCTTATATTAATTTTACCCCCAAAAGACGGGGGCTGTCTTATTTATAGGAGATGTCTTATAATGGGGAAACATGCAGCAGTGGGCTTCCCACAGAAGAGGCCCACCACCGCTGCAGATGTCCAGGACGCTGTATACACAGTGCCACAGGCTGATCACCACCATCCCTGTAGACAGCACTGGAGGCGGTGCTGGGCCTGTGACACTGGATACCGCTCTCTGGGACAGTGGAGGCAGCAGTGCTGGCTGTGAAGGGTGTCACAGCTTGCACAGTCCGGCCCTCCAACGGTCTGAGGGACAGTGAACTGGCCCCCTGTGTAAAAAGTTTGGGGACCCCTGGTCTAAATAGTTGCATTTTCTCTTTTCCCAAATGAAAGATGTTTCTTTATACCTTCATTTTCTATGATTCTCATCTGTTTGCATCACATACATGCTTAAATCATAGCTGATTACAATTTTAGTTCAGATGTGTTTGAAGCAGTATTTAGGGTTATGTTCTGATTTCAGTGCTCAGCATGGGATCCAGCTTCCCGCTAAATCTATGTCTTAATGTAGTTTGTATAGGATGTAATTTTCTAAATTTAAAACAATTGTTTAATTTTTTTTAGAGACAGAGTCCGGTTCTGTTGCCCAGTGTAAAGTGCAGTGGCACAATCATGGCTAACTATAGCCTTAAACTTCTGTGCTCAAACAGTCCTTCCATCTCAGCCTCCTGAGTACCTGGGACTACAGGCATGCACCACCATGCCCACAAATTTTTTGTTATTTGTAGAGATGTGGTCTAACTATGTAACCTAGGCTGGTCTCAAACTCCTGGCCTCAAGTGATCCACCACAGCTTCCCAAAGTGCTGGGATTACAGGCATGAGCTGTCACATTCTCCAGGTGTTTGTATATTTGAAAATGTCTCTTATTGTCCCTATTCTTGCCTTTTAGTTTGGCTGGTATAAGATTTCAGAATCAGCATTATTTTATCTCAGTACTTTATTTCTCTCCCACTTTCAGGAAGCATTGCTTTTCCTTTTAGTTAGTGATCTTGTGTTCTCTTTATACTTTATTTTCAGAAGTTTCATTACTATCTGCTTAAATTTGGACCTTTTATTTTTTGTTAACTTATCTTGCATTTCAATTAGTAGGTTTTTCTCATGTGAACTCCCATATTTGTCTTCACTCTAGGAAAATTTTCAGGCCATATTTCTTCGAACATTGCCCTATTATTTCTCTTATTTATGTAAACCTACATTGGCAATTCTTCTATAAACCAGGAAAATCATTCCAGGTTTATTTTGTAGTCTAGCTCTTACTTGTTCACCCAGTATAGCCATGGCTATGGTTTGAGTGTATCTTCCAAATTTCTTGTGTTGGAAATGTAATCCCTAAATTTATTTGTTGGTGGTATTTGGAGGTGGGACCTCTGGGAGGTATTTCGGATTAGATCAAGTCATCAGGGGAGGGCCCGTATGATGGGATTAGTGGCTTTATAAGGGTAGGAAGAGAGACCTGAGCTGGCATGCTCCCTGCCTCTCGTCACGTCAGGCCTTCCACCAAGTTACGACATGGCAGGGAGGCCCTCAGCCGATGCCAGCACCATGCTCTTGGACTTCCTGGCCTCCAGAACCTTGACCTAAATGAACATTTTTCTTTATAAATTACCCAATTTCTGGTATTCTGTTTTAAAAATAGAAGACAAAGACAGCAGTCTTTTCTGTTTCTGAAATCTTTGCAGTTACTTGAATTGACCAGGTTCTACCATGTGTTCTATGTGATGCTTCCTCTTGGTACAGGGACTGCAAGTTATGTCCCAATCTATTGTTTTTCTTTCTTTCATAATAGATTTGCCAGTTTTTCAGTTGGGCATATACAGAAACAGACTACATTTCTGAATTTCCCTGCTGTTCCCTCCCAGCCCCCACTCTTTCTGTTCCTTAGAATGCTGACGTGGTGACTAGAGCCATCTCAGACTGGATTACCCTGGAAGTGGAAGCCATGTCAGGTGGAGCAGGAGATGGAAGCCCCAGACCAATTGCCTTCAGACTCCTACAAGTAGAAGGAGAAACTCTCTTGTTTATCCTCCTGTTGTTCTCAGTTGAACCCTGTTCCAAATACCTCCTGAATTGCCCTTTCCACCCCAACTTCTTGAGGAACACATCATGAATCTTCTATACTACTTGAGTGTCTGTCTTCATTTCTGTGCACAATGTACCATGGGTATGTTTCTATGAAGGACTCAGAACACCTTATTTTATTTGCATGTATAAATGTTCATTTCCATCTGCATGATAGAAAGCTTCTCAAAGACAGAACTGGATTTTATTCATTCTGAAATCTTCAGGACCCAAAAGAGTACTGGCAGATAGAAGCGCCTTGATTGACTTTTAATTCCCTCACAAAGTAGATGCCGGACCAGGCACGGGAGATAGTCTGTAAAGGAACATTTACCCTTTCCCAGTTCTCTGCATGTTTTCCATGTCACCTGATGCAATTGCGTCTAATTGAATGGAGTGTGTATTATTTCAGGGATTGTTGTCGTTCAAGGATGTGTCTGTGGAGTTCACCTGGGATGAGTGGCAGCTACTGGATTCCAGACAGAAGTACCTGTACAGAGAGGTGATACTGGAAAACTACCATAACCTGATCTCGGTGGGTGAGTACTGCTGCTCTGCTTAACTCAGACAGTGAGTCATAAATTGCCATCCCTTTTGTTGTTGTTGACCTACTCTGGGACCTCTGAAGTGCTTGATGATTGAACTTCAGAGGTTAAATTTTTTTTTTTTTTTGAGACGGAGTTTCGCCCTTGTTACCCAGGCTGGAGTGCAATGGCGCGATCTCGGCTCACCGCGACCTCCGCCTCCTGGGTTCAGGCAATTCTCCTGCCTCAGCCTCCTGAGTAGCTGGGATTACAGGCACGCACCACCATGCCCAGCTAAGTTTTTGTATTTTTAGTAGAGACGGGGTTTCACCATATTGACCAGGATAGTCTCCATCTCTTGACCCGTGATCCACCCACCTCGGCCTCCCAAAGTGCGGGATTACAGACGTGAGCCACCACGCCCGGCCCAGGTTAAATTTTCTTAGTCCCTGTTTGGCCCTCGCTTTCTAGCCGTGGGATGAGCAGTTTGGCTCCGTAGCTCTTGCTTCCTCGGTCCTGTCCCTGACCCTGGTCCACAACCTCTGTGATTTCCCATTAACAGGGTATCATGGTGCCAAGCCTGACTTAATCTTCAAGTTGGAACAAGGAGAAGATCCGTGGATAGTAAATGCCAAAATTTCCAGGGAGAGCTGTCCAGGTGGGTGAGTGAGAATGAGGAAGGTGGGAGGCGTGGGAGTGAACTGACGGGTCCCTGAGGAGTGGGCACTTGCAGTGTTGTCTACTGAAATGCTTCTGGAAGTCCTTGAACTAATGGAGCTGACTCAGGATGAAGCCATGAGCTCCTCAGATAAGGAAATCACCGTCACTCTTCATATATTTTGGTTTTTCTTCCCCTTTATTGTTGAGAGGGAGGCGTGTCCCCTCTTCCCTGAACTCTGCTCAGGATTTGCTTTTGGGTCAGTTTCCCTCCTTCCCATGGTCATGGGTGTAATTGGGGAATCAAGACCTTCAGGGGATTTCTTTTTCCTCTCACTGGGTGTGGCTCATGGCCCTCTATTTCCTTTCTTTTACTTCATCTTTAGTCTTCCACAGTTAAATCCCCTGGACTTTACTCACAGTCTTAAGTGGCCCTGGTGTCTCCTGTGTCCTGAGTGATCTTTCACACCTTAGGCTTCCCTTTTGTGTCGTCCAAAGGGGTGTTTTCCCACGTCTGGCTGTCCTCTCCTACGCTGTAACTGTCAACAGGCTCCTCCGTTCTGAAGGTTTAAGCTTTGCCCCCGTGTCCGTCTTTCTCTTCGGCACTTGAGTCCTGGGTTTTACATGCTTCCCATGTCTGGGAAAGCTCCCCCCTGCTTTCCCAGACCTCACTTCCAGTATCGCACATGGGGATTTCCTTCTAAAATTACCATTATTCCTCAGAAGAAATGGCCAGAGTCCTTCGTTTTCTTCCACAAGTTTCTTTCGTAGTGTTCCCACCTCTGAGGAGCAGGGTCACCTTTCTTAGTGTTCCCACCTCTGAGGAGCAGGGTCACCTCTCCAGCCAAGCTCTTCGTTCCTCCCCTTCTCTGCTCCACGTCCAGTCCCTCAGCAGATCCTCTTAGTTGTCTCTCCCATATACTGCAGATTTCCTCAGCTCCAGGCATGTGTTAGGCCATTCTTGCATTGCTATAAAGAAATACCTGAGACTAGGTAATGTATAAGAAAAGAGGTTTAGGCTGGGCGCGGTGGCTCAAGCCTGTAATCCCAGCACTTTGAGAGGCCGAGGCGGGCGGATCACGAGGTCAAGGGATCGAGACCATCCTGGTCAACATGGTGAAACCCCGTCTCTACTAAAAATACAAAAATTAGCTGGGCATGGTGGTGCGTGCCTGTAATCCCAGCTACTCAGGAGGCTGAGGCAGGAGAATTGCCTGAACCCAGGAGGCGGAGGTTGCGGTGAGCCGAGATGGCGCCATTGCACTCCAGCCTGGGTAACAAGAGCGAAACTCCGTCTCAAAAAAAAAAAGAAAAGAGGTTTAATTGGCTCACAGTTCTGTGTGGTGTACAGGAAGTACAGCAGCGTTTGCTTCTGGGGAGGCCTCAGGTAGCTTCCAGTCATAGTGGAAGGCAAAGGGGGAGCAGTCACATCACACGTGAAAGCAGGAGCGAGAAGGAGGTGGGGGGGGGGGATGTGCCACATACTGTTAAATGACCAGATCTCACAGGAACTCACTGCCATGAAGACTGCGCCAAGCCATAAGGGATCTGCTATCACTCAGATCCAGACACCTCCCAGCAGGCCCCGCCTCTGGCGTTGAGATTACAGTTCAGCCTGAGACTTGGGTGGGGACAGGTATCCAAAGTATATCAAGAAGTGTAGTTCAAATTATTATCTCATCCTGGACTGCTACAAGAGCTTTCTGAAGTACTTCTCTGCTCATTTATTACTCACTTTTTACAGAATAGTCAACTGATCTTTTAAATGCAGAAGACTGAGATTTTCTGAAATTAAAAACCTTTAGGCTGGGCACAGTGGCTTACGCCTGTAATCCCAGCACTGTAGGAGGCTAAGGCGGGCCACTCGCTTGAGCTCAGGAATTTGAGACCAGCCTGGCCAACAAGTGAAACCCCATCTCTACTAACAATACAAAAATTAGCTGGGCATGGTGGCATGTGCCTATAGTCCCAGTTTCTCAGGAATCTGAGACGGGAAGATTAATTGAACCCAGGAGGTTGAGGCTGCAGCAAGCCAAGATTGAGCCAGTGCACTCCAGCCTGGGTGACAGAGTAAGACCCTGTCTCAAAAAAGAAAAAAATTCTTTAAAATGTAAACAACTTTTTACCATGGTTTTGAGTAATTTCATTCTGCTTTCATTCCGTTCACTCACTGGGTTTTAGCTGTCCTGGCCTTTTTCTGTTTCTTAAACCCTGCCAATCAGGCTTCCTCCTCAGGAACTTTGTACTTGGTATTCCTTCTGTTTGGAGAGTTAATTTTCTTTTCTTTTCTTTCTTTCTTTCTTTTTTTTTTTTTTTTTTTTTTTTTGAAACAAAGTCTCACCCAGGCTGGATGAGTACAGTGGCATGATCTCAGCTCACTGCAACTTTTGCCTTCCGGGTTCAAGCAATTCTCCTGCCTCAGCTTCCTGGGTAGCTAAGACTACAGGTGTATGCCGCCATGCCCAGCTACTTTTTTGTATTTTTAGTAGAGATGAGGTTTCACCATGTTGCCCAGGCTGGTCTTGAACTCCTGAGCTCAGGCAATCCACCTGCCTCGGCCTCCCAAATTGCTAGGATTACAGGCGTGAGCCACCTCTCCGGCCTCATTTTCATCTTTAATGTCTCATTCTCACCCTACCTAAATATCATGCCATAGTTATTTTGTATCCTATGAATTCATTTTTTAGTTAGGTAAAATCTTGCAATAATAAAATTCAGATACAAAATAATTAGCAAGTGGCTTCCAAGTACCAACTTTATTATTATTGTTGTTATTATTTTTTGAGACAGTGTCTCACTCCATCACCCAAGCTGGAGTGCAGTGGTGCAATCTGGACTCAGTGCAACCTCTGCCTCCCGGGTTCAAATGATTCTCCTGCTTCAGCCTTCCTAGTAGCTAGAATTAGAGGTGCCCACCACCACGCCCAGCTAATGCAAGTGCCAATTTTAAACCTCTATTTTGAAAACTGTTTTTGGTTTCTGGTAATTGGCCACCAGTTTGGGGAGGCCTGTTTTGGTTTGTTTTGATTCCGATCCCTTGCCCCCATGCTTGGCCGATAATTCTTTTGAAGCAGAGTCGTGTGCTGGTTACCAAAAGAGAAAGATTGATGACATGGCAGTCCTGAAGCTCTTTAATTCCATGTCAGGTTTATGTGATGATTCAAAAAGTTATCTTTTGTTTGTTTTTTTCTAGATGGCTGGGAAGAATGGTACCAGAAAAACCAAGATGAGCTTGAATGTGTTGAAAGAAGCTATGCTTGTAGTGTGTTGGGAAGACTTAATCTGAGCAAAACCCACGATTCTTCAAGACAACGATTCTATAACACACATGGAAAAAGTTGGACACAAAACTCAGCTTCAAGCAGAAGTTATTTAAGAAAGAATCCTGATAAGTTTCATGGTTATGAACAACCATATTTTCTTAAGCATCCAAGAGCTCATAGCATAGAAAAAAACTGTGTGTGTAGTGAATGTGGGAAAGCTTTTCGTTGCAAATCACAGCTCATTGTACATCTCAGAATTCATACAGGAGAGAGACCTTATGAATGCAATAAATGTGAAAGAGCCTTCAGTGCCAAGTCAAACCTCAATGCTCATCAGAGAGTTCACACAGGAGAAAAGCCCTACTCATGTAGTGAATGTGAGAAGGTCTTCTCCTTCAGGTCACAGCTCATTGTCCATCAGGAAATTCACACAGGAGGGAAGCCCTATGGTTGCAGTGAGTGTGGGAAAGCCTACAGTTGGAAATCACAGCTGATTTTACACCAGAGAAGCCATACAGGAGTGAAACCCTATGAATGTAGTGAATGTGGGAAAGCCTTTAGTTTGAAGTCTCCATTTGTTGTGCACCAGAGAACTCATACAGGAGTGAAACCCCATAAATGTGATGAATGTGGGAAAGCCTTTCGGAGTAAATCCTACCTCCTTGTTCACATTCGAATGCACACAGGAGAAAAACCCTATCAGTGCAGCGATTGTGGAAAAGCCTTCAATATGAAGATGCAGCTCATCGTACATCAGGGAGTCCACACAGGAAATAATCCTTACCAATGCCATGAATGTGGGAAAGCCTTTGGTAGGAAGGAACAGCTCACCGCACATCTGAGAGCTCACGCAGGAGAGAAGCCCTATGGGTGCAGTGAATGTGGGAAGGCGTTCAGCAGCAAGTCATACCTTGTTATACATCGGAGAACACACACTGGAGAGAGACCCTATGAATGTGGTTTGTGTGAGAGAGCCTTCTGCGGAAAATCACAGCTGATTATACATCAGAGGACTCATTCAACTGAGAAGCCCTATGAATGTAATGAATGTGAAAAAGCCTATCCTAGGAAGGCATCGCTGCAGATACATCAGAAAACTCATTCAGGAGAGAAACCCTTTAAATGCAGTGAATGTGGAAAAGCCTTCACTCAGAAGTCCTCTCTCAGTGAACATCAGAGAGTTCACACAGGAGAGAAACCATGGAAATGCACTGAGTGTGGGAAATCCTTCTGTTGGAACTCAGGTCTTCGTATACATCGGAAGACTCACAAATGAGAAGTCAGAATGATGCATATGTGAGAAACTGTGTCACAGAGGCTGATTTCAGGAGACTTTAGATTACAGAGACAGGAATTACAAGCAGGAGCCCTAAACCTACACTCATGTCAAAAATCATGTAGGAGAGAGATCAACCATATTTGGGATGAGTGTAAAAGCCTTCAGAAATGAGTTACAAATCTTTGTAGATGAAAATAATTGAAGGAATGAGGAGCAGTAAATGTATGAAATGTGGTAGCCTATTATGAAGGTAATCTGGTATCTGGTAAAGAATACCAGAGTATCCTTATCTTGCTAAGAAATCCACATTTCTAAATTATCCACATGAATAAATTAGGGAAGCATTTTCCCATGGAAAGCGTGTTCTGTGGAAAGTCGCATTCCAGATTTGAAGCTATGTTTTTGTAAAATAAAGAAAATCCCATTTATTAACAGTTGACTTGTCATGGTGGAGTTTAAAGGTTTTTTTGTTTGTTTGTTTTAATATGTAAATAAAGTAATGATCAGGAAAACCACAGGGAATAGATTCTTAAAGTTAAGGGATATTTAATGTGACTTCCCTGAGTTAACACTGAATATCATTTCTAAAATTTTTAGTATTTTATTTTTTAATGTAACTTGTTCTGTATCTCTATATATATTTGATAGTTTGTGGAAAAACATCCCCCAGTATTTTGCATATTAAATACTAATTGTCTTTATTTCTTTTTCATAAGCAGAAGTGGCAGTTTATTACAGAGCTGCTGCTTAAGAAAACTCATTGTAATGAACATTTATTATATGTTGGCAGTCTGTGTCTGTTCTCCATTAATTGAGTTGAGCACCCTTGTTTTCTCTGGAGAAATACCTCCCCTCTCTGGGGTGCTTCCTGTGGTGTCTTTCAGGTATCCTTTCCACTAGCTACAGGTGAGCATTTTACCCATTGTTGGATAATGCTGATCTCTTTTTCAGAATTTGGAGTCTGTAATTCATTCACACATGAACCAGAAAATGTCAGCACTCATTCATTCTTGTCCCAGAATTCTGCTGAGACCATCCATTCATTCTGGCAAATTGATTACAAGAGTAACTGTGGATGCTATCCCTTTAGAACCTGCTTCTCAGATCTGGGTGCTTCCTCACTTCTCAATAAAAATGTCTTTTGCTTTTTGTTGTTTGGGTTTTTGTTTTGTTTTGGTTTTTGCTTAACTTAAGGAGAATGACTTTATTTGAAGATAGGAACTTTTTGCCCATCATGTGAAATAGTGTTACTGTTTCTGTACACCTAGAACATTGTAGTCCCTGATGGTGAGATTTTGGAAACACTGAAGAACTGTAGTAGCCTTATAAGAATTTTAAATTTATGAGAAAATCTGGGACAGGAAAGGAGATGGCTGATTTTGATCATGCCAGATCTTAGACGATGAGAATGACAGGCTTGAAGCCCTGAGATCACATCTCAAGGTGGAGTATCAGGGTCAGCAACTTGGACGTTGCTGAAATAGTTTCATTGTTAAAGGCCAAGATACACTACATACAAATGCTGTGTGTAGTATAACATCATTGTTAAAGGCCGAGATAGTCAAACCTCTCCTGAATTCCTGACAAACAGAAACCATCAGAGATAACACCACCTTTGTTGCTATTTGTGGTATAAATTTTGAGGTGATATTTTAGACCATAGCAGTGATTGGAATAGAAATTTAGTGTTGGAAGTGGGGTGCTACTCATTTGCATCACTGGCCTTGGCACTGGATGATGAGCAGAATCTGAAAGGCCAGGGCTGCCTGCACACTCCACAAAGCGGGTGGGAGCCCTGCCCCCGCCAGGCGCAGGACCTGGCATCTCTGAACTCTGCACTCTCAGGCCCGGGTAGGACCCCTCCCCCCACAGGCTTGGGGGTATCTGCTCCTGCTGCCCGGCCGCCTCCTGCTCCCAGCACCTACTCCAGTCTTCAAGCGGGGTTGGAGTTGAGCTCAGGCACTGTCACAGCCCAGCTGGATGGACACAGGCTCAGGACAGTGCTGACACACCAGCCCCCTGCCGCCTCAGACCCTCCAGACTTTGGTGCCAACAAGTGCCGGAGGAGGCCAAGGGGGAGCCTGAGGGCAGCTCGGTGCTGGCCTACAGGTGCCCCTTGGTGCAAGCAGCCTAAGCGCCATGGACAGTGGCAAGAGACAGGCTCCTGGGAGGAAGGGGGCAGGTCCCTGGTGAGGCCCCATCTTCAGGCCAGGGAGGGCCTGAGGCTGGGGGCCAGGCTGCCAGTCCCATGAACTGGGAGTGGGAACTTATGGTTCCTTTTCCTGGCTGCCCATGGACATCCATGAACCAACTGGCAAGCACTTCCTCCTCTCTCAGACCCATAAAAGCCCCGGGCTCAGCCAGAGGTGAACAGATGGTGGGACCACCTGCCTGCAGAGAGGAGCCACTCACTCTAGGACCTCCTCCCTGCTGAGAGCTGAACACTCACCAGGCCAACCAGCTGCAGAGAGGAGCTGCCCTCTGTGCTGGGAGGTGAGCACTGGAGGGACACCCTGGCTGTGGACGGGAGATGCCCCGTGGTCTCCTCTGAGCTGTTCTAACACTCAGCAAAGCTCCTCTTCATCTCTCTCACCCTTCACTTGTCTGCGTACCTCCTCCTTCCCGGCTGCAGGACACGAACGCGAGGCCTGCCGCGTGGCAAGCCTGAAAGGGCTGTAACACAAACAGGACCGAAACGTGCCCCCTGCTCGCCACGTTGTGGGCGGAGAGAAACAGAGAAGAGCTTCAGTCCTTCAAGGAGCCCGGACCTGGAGATCCCTGAGCCATGGCTGTGACTCCCTTTTTGGGGCCCTGTGGTTCGTGGCGTCTCCAAGCTTCTGGGCACCACCGCATTCTCTAGCCGGACCTGGAAGCTGCTTGTGGTGTGCCTAGCCCAGCCGCAGCCTCACAGAGAGCTGGCACCCGTGCCAGCACCTGAAGCTGCCTGCCCCACGGCAGCTGCCAGCGTGTCTGACTGCACAGTGGCTGATTGCCACCCTTGCTCACACACCCTTGCTGCTCCACACGTGACTCACAGTCTCCCTTGGTGGTGTGGGATCTGGGTTGCTGGTGTGAGCTGAGCACGGTAGCATCATGAGCTACACAGAATGAGCCCGTCGGGCACGAGCAAAACTCAGGCAAAGGCGCCACCAGCCACAGAGTTTTCTGACCAGAAAAGTGACACCCAAAGATCTTTTTTTTTTTTTTTTTTTTAAGATGGAGTTTCACTCTTGTCACCCAGGCTGGAGTGCAGTGACGCAGTCGGCTCACTGCAACCTCTGCCTCTCAGGTTCAAGCGATTCTCCTGCCTCAGCCTCCCAGATAGCTGGGATTATAAGTGTCCACCACCATACACAGCTAATTTTTAGTAGAGACGGGGTTTCACCATGTTGGTCAGGCTGGTCTCGAACTCCTGACCTCAGGTGATCCACTCTCCTTGGCCTCACAAAGTGCTGGGATTATAGGCATGAGCCAACATCATCTTATCAGAGCACTAAACATATTAGATCAGGCCCCCAATCTCATGACCTAATTCATTAATTATTCTGAGACAGGGTCTTGCTCTGTTGCTCAAGATAGAGTACAGTGGCATGATCATAGTTCACAGCAGTCTGAAACGCTGAGATTCAGGTGATCCTCCCCCTAACCCTCCTGAGAAGTTGGGACTACAGGCATGTGCCACCATGGCTGGCTAGTTAAAAGAATTTTTTTTTTGAGACGGGAGTCTCGCTCTGTCACCAGGTTGGAGTGCAGTGGCGTGATCTCGCTCACTGCAACCTGCCTTAATTATTTTCTTAGATATTCCACTTCCCAATACAGCAACACTGGGGGTTAGGGCTCCAATATATGACTTAAGGGGCACATTCAGTCCATGAAACCACCAACATCCAATAGGAAAACATACTATAGGCCCAGCGCGGTGGCTCATGCCTGTAATCCCAGCACTTTGGGAGGCCAAGGCAGGCGGACCACCTGTGGTCAGGAGTTCAAGACAAGCTTGGCCAACATGGTGAAACCCCATCTCTACAAAATACAAACAAATTTAGCTAAGCATGGTGGCGTGCACCTGCAATCTCAGCTGCTTGGTGGAAGAATCACTTGAACCTGGGTGGTGGAGGTACCAGTGAGCTGAGGTTGTGCCATCGTGCTCCAGCCTGGGCAACAGAGTGAGACTTCATCTCCAAAAAAAGAAAAAAAGAAATCATACTATTAAAAACCCTCATATTCATTATAGCAGTAGAAATGATATGCTAGTTAGAAATATATCTCATAAAATGTTAACTTTAAAATGAGAACTATCTGGAAATAAATCTTCCCAAAACCACATATAAACTGAGAATTTATGAATACAGTAATTTTTTTAAATTTGCAAAGGAGAAACTAAAAAACGGAACGATATATTTGTTCCTAATAGGCTTACTTCATGACATGCACGAAAGCAACATTATGGTTCCTTTTTTTGAGGGGAAAAAAAGCTTTATTCCAAGTCGACTGGCAAAGAGACAGAGGGCAATGCTCAAATCTGTCTCTCTGATTAGAGGGGGGTCAAGTTTCTATGGCGTTTCTACTTATGCTCAGATGACGCCAATGCAGCTGGCTTGCCAGGCTAGTGATGATAACAATGAGGATTTAAAGCTTTTGCACTGCACATGTCAAGGCAATTTTCGCTCTGTTTACCTGCAACAAGTTAAGAAATGGTTAATTTGTTTGAGCTGGCTCCACAATTACAGGTACCCCCACCCCACTTTTTGTGCATTCCTCAATCTTGAGGGAAACGTGGTGATGACCATTCTAGCTACTTCATACTTCCAGGCGTGCAGGTGTGAGTACAAGAAGAATGCATGAGTCGGGCTGTTGACATATGAGATAGCTCTGCTCCATCTGTACCTTGACAAGAAGGAAAAGGAATGCCAACATACATAGAACTATAGTTCCTCATTAGACCCTCAAAAATAGATCTTATCCGTGATGGCCTGGCTGCCATCCTGAGGGAGCTGTTTCCTTCAGCTGCCATCTGCTTCTGGCCTCCCAGCTTCATCAGGCAGAGGCTGGTTTTAGACTCCAAAAGGAATGAAAATATGGATAAATGGCTCTTCATTTATCTATCTGGAGACCCAAGGGCCCTTTCAGTCTGAAGATCAGTTAGGGGTTCACAAGTGTATTCCTGGGTAGAGAAATTCGCTGTGGGCTTCTACAGTCATTTGGGTTTTGGATGACTTGGCCCCACTCCTTCCTTTTGTCTGTAGTAAGTGGAACCTGTGTAGTGATTCTAAATGGGTTGAGAAGAGTTTTAAATATTATCAGATATTACTTTTTTTTGGAGATGGGGTCTTGCTCTGTCACCCAGGCTGGAGTGCAATGGGCAGGTACAATCTTTATTGGTGAATGGTGAACCCAGGGCTTAACTCCTTTTAACTTTATGAATGAATGGGTTACCAGGAGAACTTCATATGGATCCATTTCATTTGGGCTGTAATTGGTCCTCAGGGTTGTGATTTTTCTAGATTTGAAGGGGTACTTCGTCTCCTGGGCTAAGGCATTGTAAAAACATGTATAGGAACAAAGTTGCTCCCAGAGACTGTATATATATTTATATGTAGCTAAATAATATTTATATTATATAAAAATACATATTATCTATAAATATTCTACATATATATCACTCACACACATGCTCACACTTTTTCTTTGCCATAATGAACTGTCCAGCCTCTGTGGGAACATGCATTTTGTCATAACTCACAACCCCACCAATGCTACTCAAAGTTCACAGAGGAACGTGAGGAGTATGGACTCACACGTGGTTTGAGTGTGTGATGCTACATTTGGTAGAATTCCAGCTGAAAAAGAAGGAATCCATATTTTACATTGGCCATTTAACAATGGAGCTCACCACCTAATCAGATAGCAGATGACTGGCTAACCCTGTTAAACACCGATTTTCGTGAAGAGCCAGGTTGCTGTGTTGCAGTGCATTGTGCTGTGGGTTTGGGAAGGGGACCCGTGCTGGTTGCACTTGCTTTGACTGAATATGGAATTAAGTATGAAGATTCAGTTTGGTTTACAAGACGAAAAAGAAGGTCAGCATTCTGTTCTAAACAGCTGCTTTACTTGGAGAAATACCGACCTAAGATGCGATTACACTTCAGAGATACCGATGGGCATTGCTGTGTTCAGTGGAAACGTCATGAAGGCTGGCTTGACTGTGGCATTTCAGAGGAACTGTTAGTACCAGTGAACATGAACCTGCAGTCTCAGCTGTATCATCCAAGCAGCGACGGGCTCAGTACTCTTCAACCACTCTCCCAAAGGCTGGAAAAACGCAAACAAACAGAATCCCTCTATAAAATCAATAAAATGTTAAGAAAATAAAAAAATTAAAATTGTATCTATTCAAGGTGACAACATGATGTATATATATATATATATATATATATATATATATATATATACATACACACACACACACACACACACACATACCATTGTTAAGTGATTGACACAATCAAGCTAGTTAATGTATCCATCACCTCACATAGTTACCTTTTGGGTATGTGTGATGAGAATATTTCATCATATTTTACAGACTTACTGTCAGCACATTTCAAGTATACAACACATTATTAACTATAGTCATCATGCTGTCTATTAGGTCTCCAGAACTTATACATCTTATAACTCCAAGTTTGTTCTCTTTTTAAAACATCTGACCAACATCACCTCATTTCCCACCCTTGCCACCTGACCTCTGGTAACCACTCTTCCACTGTTTCTATGAGTTCAGTTTTTGAAGATTCCACATCGAAGTGAGATCGTGTGGCATATTATTTCTGTATCTGTGTCTTTCTATTTGTATTTCAGTTTGCATAATGTCCTCCAGGTTCATCCATGTTGTAGTAAATCACAGAATTTTCTTCTTTTTTGAGGCCAAGTACTATTCTATTGTGTACACATCATAATTTCTTTACCTTTTGCTAGATGCTTAGGTTGTTTCTATATCTTCACTATTGTGAATAATGCTGCAGTGAACATGGGAGTGCAGCTATCTCTGAGATGGTAATTTTATTTCTTTTGGATATATACTGCTATGATTTGAATGCATGTCCCCTCTGAAACTCATGTTGCAACTTAACCTCCTTTGTAATAGTGTTAAGAGAGTGGGAAATCTGCCTATGGCAATTGAGAGGTAGGACTTTTGGGAGGCAACTAGGATTAGATGAATTCATGAGGGTGGGGCATTCGTGGTTTATAAGAGGACTAAGAGAGAAATGAGCTAGCATGCCTGATCCCCCTTCACCGTGTGCACCCTGGGCTGCCTTGGGAATCTGCAGAGAGTCCCTGCTGGCAAGAAAGTCCTTACCAGAATTGTCCCTCAACCTTAGACTTCCCAGTCTCCGGAACTGTAAGAAACAAATCCATTTTCTTTATAAATTATTCAGTGTCAGGTATTCAGTTACAGCAACAGAAAATAAACTAAGACAGAAAATTGATACTGAGGAGTGGGCCTGTTGCCAATAATAAATCCTGAAAATGTGGAAGTGGCTTTGGAACTGGGTAATGGGCAGAGTTTGGAAGGCTTTTGAGAAGTAGGTTGGAAAAAAGCCTAGATTCTCATGAGGGATTAGAAGACAAGAAGACTGGGGAAAGTTCAGAACTTTTTAGAGATTATTATTATTAATTTTTTTTTTGAGACGGCGTTTCCCTCTTGTTACCCAGGCTGGAGGGCAACGGCGCAATCTCGGCTCACCGCAACCTCCGCCTCCTGGGTTCAGGCAATTCTCCTGCCTCAGCCTCCTGAGTAGCTGGGATTACAGGCACGCGCCACCATGCCCAGCTAATTTTTTTGCATTTTTAGTAGAGACGGGGTTTCACCATGTTGGCCAGGATGGTCTCGATCTCTTGACCTCGTGATCCACCCGCCTCAGCCTCCCAAAGTGCTGGGATTACAGGCTTGAGCCACCGTGCCCGGCCCCCCTTTTTTGAGATTATTTAAGTGGTAATGACCAGAATGCTGACAGAAATATGGACAGTAAAGGCCATTCTGATGAGGCCTGAGATGAAACTAAGGAACAGGGAGCTGGAAACTGAAGTAAAGGCCATCCTTGTCATAAATTGGCAAATAACTTGGTTGGATTGTACCCACGTCCAAGGGTTTTATGGAATGCAGAATTTAAGAGCAATGGATTAGGATAGGCGGCAAAAGACATTTAAGATGCAAGGCACTAAGGCATGTCTACCTGGAACTGTTTTCATAAGGCTGCAACAGTAAAACGTGACATAAAGACAATTTAGACTCAAAAGAAAAGCAAAACAGACTTGGAAAGCTCTCAACCTGGCCACATAAAGAACAAACATTTTTGTTTGAGAGACTAAAAGATGGGTATGGCCCAGCAAGTGGTTGTTAAAGAGATTAATACAGCTAGAAAGGAACTAGGTAGTAATCATCAGGACAGTGAGAGAAAGACCCTGAAGGCATTTTAGAGATCTTGAAGGATGCTCCTCCCATCACAGGCCCAGAACCCTAGGAGGGAAGAATTTTTGTGCTTGCTACAGGCTCAATGCTGAGAGCCACCTCAGGTCTCTACTCCCCAAATTCTGGCACAAAGGTCCTTGACTGTCTCAGCTGTGGCCCCAGGTGTGGCTCAACCTTCTGCTCCAAAAGACACAAGCCATGCATAAGCCTTGGTGGTATTCATATGGTGCTAATTCTGATACCCCGTAGTATCCACATGTGCTAATATCCACATGGTGCTAAACTCAGAAATCTAGAGCTGTGAAAGCATGATGAACTCCATCTAGGTTTCAAAGGATGTATCAGACAGCCTCGAGTCCCAGGCACAGACTCTTTGCAGGGGCAATGCTTAGTGAAAATGTGGCGTCAGAGCTGCCATAGGGTTCCCACCAGAGAACCTCCAATGCCTAGTGGAGCCGAGGCAGTTGAGCCACCGTCAAGACTCCAACTATAAGGCCACCAGCATGCAACACAAGCCTAGGAGAGCTGCAGACACAAGACTCCAACTCATGAGAGCTGGATGGACGGAGGCCATCAAAGCCTTACAGGTGAGAATGCCCAAGGCCTTAGGGGCCCAACCACTGCACCTGTGTGCAGAGGATGCTGAACACGGAGTCAAAGGAGACGACTCTTCACTTTTAACATTTAATGTCTGTCCTGCTAAGTCTTGTCTGTCCTGCTAAGTCTCAGACTTGCTTTAGCCTGGATACTCCTAACTTTGGGTGTACTGCTCCCTTTTGGAATGGGACTGTGTACCCCTATGCCCGCCCCACCATTTTATCTCGGAAGTAGACAGCTTGCTTTCATTTCACAGATGAGACTCTCGTCTTTGGATTTCTGAGTTGTACTGAAATAGGTTAAGACTTTGGGGGCCCAGGGATGGAATGCTATGGTTTGACTATTTGTCCCCTCTGAAACTCATGCTGAAACTTGACTTCCATTGTAACAATGTTAAGAAGGTGACAAATCTGACTATGGTGTTTGAGAGGCGGGACTTTGCGGAGTTAATTAGGATTAGATGAGGTCATTAGAGTAGGGCATTCGTGGCTTTATTAGAAAGAGGTGTTGACTAGCATACTTGAGCCCCCTTGACATATGATGCCCTATACCTCCTCTCTAGACTCCACAGAGAGTCCTCACTGGCAAAAAGGCCCTTACCAGATGTAGCCCCTCACCCTTGGATTTCCCAGCCTCCAGAACTGTAAGAAATAAATTCATTTTCTATGTAAATTATCCAGTCTCAGGTATTCAGTTACAGCAACAGAAAACAGACTAAGACACATGCCCATAAATGGGATTGCTGGATCACATGGTCATTCTATTTTTAATTTTTTGAGGAACCTCCATGCTGCCTCCCATAATGGCTGTACCAATTTGGCTGCCACCAACAATCTGTGAAGTTTCTCTTTCCTCCACGTGTTCACCAAGATTTAACCTTTTCACCTTTTGGTAACAGTCATCCTAACAAGTCTGAGGTGATACTGCATCGTGGTTTTGATTGGCCTCTCCCTCACACTTAGTGATGTAGAGAACCTTTTCATGTACCTATCCGTATGTCTTCTTCGGGAAAATGTCTGTTTAGGTCCTTTGCTCATTTTTCAATAAAGTTATTTGTGTTTTTCTGGCTATTTAGTTGTATGATTTCCTTGCATATTTTAGATATTAATCACTTTCAGCTATGTGGTGTGCAAATATTTTCTCCCATTCTATGGGCTGCTTTTTAATTTAGTTGTTTCCTTTGCTTTTAAATTTGATGGACTCCCACTTGTCTATTTTCGCTCTGTTGCCTGTGCTTTTGATTCGTATCTAAAAAAATCATTGCAAGCACCAATGTCCCGGGGCGCTCCCTTCTGTTTTCTTTTAGGAGTTTTACAATTGCAGGTGTTATATTTGTCTTTAATCTATTATGAGTTGATTTTTATGTATGGCGTAAGATAGGATCCAATTTCCCCTTTTTACATTTTCTTAGCTATACCAGTCTTATCTGGCCATACTCTGTGGATAATAGAATGGCCAGTTATGTTGCAGGCACAGAGCTAAGAAGCTGTGAAACCACGCCCCCCAAGAGTTAAAGAAACCAGTGGCTAACAGAAATTCTTGAGCGTACAGGATGGCAGATATGAAAGAGTTTGCTGACACTCTGTCTGTTTGTAAGATAATACAACTGGCTGAAATCAGTTGAAACCAATATAACCAACTGGAGTCCATGCAGAGGGAGCTTGCTTATGTTGCGGTCTGAATTTCCACTGCAGTTTTCACACTAACTCTACCTTAACTTGCATATGGAACCCCAAGAAGAGGCTGGAAGAGACAACTGCACATGCTCGGGGATTTCCAGACCTCCCCTTTCCTTCCACCAATCACCTGTGAATCCAGGATCCACCCCCGAAATCTTTTTTCATGAAATTGCTGCCTTAAGGCCAGCACAGAGATATAAATTTGAACTAAATTTCTGTCACTTTGTTGGTCAACTCACAAGTAGGCTTTTCTTTTCTCAAACAGCTGGTGCCATAGTATTGGCTTCTGTGTACATCGGGGAATGAGCCCTTTTGCTCATAACAGTATTTGGATATCCAGTTTCCTCACGCTATTGAAGGAAATCCTTTCCCTATTCTGTATTCTTGACACAAAATTAGTTGCTTTGCCGAAGATAAGTTGATTGTATACGCACGAGGTTATTTCTGGTGTTTCTATTCTGTTCCATATCAATCTATGTGTCTGCTTTCATGCCAGTACTTCGCTGGTTGAGTTCTACCTCTGGGAATATTTAAATGTAAGAATTCTCTAATCACTGGAGGTCTGAAACAATTCACTAAGCAACCCAATAATGATGCTTTCTGGCAAAGGATCTCTGAATTTGCTTTCAATTTGTGCATTAAATTGGGTCAAATTTGGTACATCTTGTCCTGGACTATGTTACTTGTGTCACAAATAATCAAATTTATTAGTATAGAATGGATGTTCACGCGACTTCCTATTTGTCTGTGGTTATTTCTCTTTTCATCTCTCTCCTCTCTCTCCCCCCACCCCGCCCCATCTCCCTATCATAAAGATACTGACTTACCTACAATTTTCCCTATGACCCGAGTTATGGATCAACTTTACCTTTTTCTGTTAATTCTTACCTCTTTTCCATACATATATTTAATTTTTTTTTCTGGTTTCAATTGTCTGAAGTATTGGTGGGCCGGGCGCGGTGGCTCACGCCTGTAATCCCAGCACTGTGGGAGGCCAAGGCGGGCGGATTGCTCAGGTGTTCGAGACCAGCCTGGGCAACATGGCGAAACCCCGTCTCTACTAAAATACAAAAAGTCAGTCGGGCTGCCTGCGGGCGCCCGTAGTCCCAGCTGCTTGGGAGGCTGAGGCAGGAGAGTTGCTGGAACCCGGGAGGCAGAGGTTGCGGTGAGCGAGACCGCGCCACTGCACTCCAGCCTGGGCAACAGAGGGTCACTCCGTCTCCAGAAAAAAATAATAAACTTAAAAAAAGTATTTGAGGATTCGGTTTCCTTTTATGTTCCTCAGAAAACCTTGCGAGCCTGTTTGGCGTCACCGCGTTTCCCGGCGACAGGCGCTTCCGGACGCGGGGCACCCTGGGAAGTTGAGTTCGCGCGGACTCCGTCCTCGGCGCATGCGCACATACACTCTTGGCAAAGCCTGCAGGTTGCGCTTTCTTCCTCTTTGTCCTCAGGTGCCACGTGAGAGGGGAGTGTGCGCGTGCGCAGGCCCCGACTCGTCCCGGCCCGTGCGGAGCCGCCGGGAGCGCACAGAGACCGACGGCTCGGGCGCGTGCGCGGGGCGCGGTGGCCTGGTGGCGTCACGTGATCGCGGGCCGCGGGCGCGCGGGCGCGGGCGCGGGAGCGAGTCGGCGGCGGCGTCTTTTGTGAGTTCAGCGCGTTCCGCGCGTTTATTGCGGGGCGGGCGCCGGGTCTTCGGGGACGGCGGGGGAGGCGCGCGGGAGCGGCCGCGGGGCCTTCGGCTTCCAGGCCTGGGACGTCCGCGCGCGGATTCGGGGCCGGGGCTGGGTGGGGCCGGGCCGGGCGGCGAGGACGCCGCGGCCGCGGAGCCGTGCGGGTTCCGGGCTGTGGCGCGGGCACGGCCTCTCCGGAGGCGCCGCCCCTGGGCGACCTTTCGGGCGGGCGTGCAGGCGCCGGCGGGGGCCTCGGGGGCGTCCGGCCGGGGCCCGCCCCGTCCTCCGGCGGTTCCCGGAGGAGCCGCGCCCGCCGCTGTCGGAGGAGGGTCGGAAGCGCCGGGACCGCGGTGCGGGCCCCCAGACCTGGCCCTGTGTTTTTTTAGTGGTGACATTTGACTGTTTAAAACATTTTAATGTCTTTTCCCTTTTGTATCATGTGTAGCGAAATCTCCCCTCAGATTATACATACATTCATTCACCTGTGGCTTTTTTAAAAAATTTTTTGAGACGGAGTTTCGCTCTTGTTGCCCAGGCTGGAGTGCAATGGCGCGATCTCGGCTCACCGCAACCTCCGCCTCCTGGGTTCAGGCAATTTTCCTGCCTCAGCCTCCTGAGTAGCTGGGATGACAGGCACGCGCCACCATGCCCAGCTAATTTTTTGTATTTTTAGTAGAGACGGGGTTTCACCATATTGACCAGGATGGTCTCGATCTCTCGACCTCATGATCCACCCGCCTCGGCCTCCCAAAGCGCTGGGATTACAGGCTTGAGCCACCGCGCCCGGCCTACCTGTGGCTTTTTAAAATGCATTCTTAGGGTTTCCATTATTTTAAATTTTAACCCATCTGGAGGTAGTTGTAATGTATGAAATAACTGTCTTTATTTTCTTTCGAATATTCTATTCATTAAATAATTTTTACTCATGGCTTTGAAATGCTGTATTTATTGTATGCTGACTCTTGCATATTTAGACAGTTCTGCTTTTTTCCATCTGTATAACCTCTCTGGAGCCAGTGTCAAATGTTCTAATGATTATAACTATGTTTTATAGTGGGCTTGTTCACACTCATTATTTTGTATTTCCAAAAGTGTCCAGGCCGGGCGTGGTGGGTCATGCCTGTAACCTACTCTGTAGGCTGAGGTGTGAGGACCACTTGAGCCCAGGATCAAGGCCGCAGTGGGCTATGGTTATGCTATTGCACGTCAGCCTGCACAGCAGAGTAAGACCCTGTCACAAAAAAAAGTGTCCAAACTGTTCCTGAAGCTTTTTTCTTACACATAAACTTTAGAATTGCTTGTTAAAGAAAAAAATTTTGAGATTATGGACTTGAATGAGTTATGTAAATCATCTGAGGTCAAATTATCTTTACAATATGAAGTCTTCCTATCCCAAAACAAAATCTAATTATAAATTTCTTTAATTCCATTTTTATAGTTCTCATTGGTGTTTTTAGTATGCTTCATATGGGTCTTGATATTCCTACATATTTTATTTATTTTTAAAATTATGGGTAGGGTTTTTTTTTCCGTTATTTTATATAAGTTGTTGATATTATAGAAATAAGGTTATTGGCCTGGAAAGATGTTCTTCACAAAGTAGGGAAAAAAACAAAAACAGTTTTAAAATGTGACCGTATACTTCCATTTTATGAGCAGTATCATAATAGTTTCCATCATCTCCAAATTGGTTACCTGTGGTGAGAACATAGATAATTATTTCTTATTTAACTTGTGTAGATTTTTTATATTTTGCCATCATATTTTACTTTTATAATAGTTATGTGACTGTGTGTCAGCTTCTGTTCTAAGATACATGTATTATCACAATCTAAGGTGTAAATGATTCATTTCTTGTATAACTGGGAGAAAAATGCTGTGTTTTTCTGCGTTGGCACTGAAGTTTGAATCACAGAAAGGCATGAAAAAGAAGTGCTGCTTGTTAGTATGATGCAGGATTGAGGCAGGCTGTCCTTCATTTGTGTTTTTGTGGAAAGTAGTGACTGTCAGTGCATGGGAATAGGAGGTGATTCCAGGATTTATGTTGTGTGTTTGTGCATGTAGATATGCACAAATGACATTATGATTTTAGTAGTACATGCTTTGAATATAGCAAGATAGAGAAGTAACATTTGAATTTTGCTTTTTACTAAATGTGCAATCACAAGCACGTTTTACAATCACTCTGTGTCCCAGTTTCTCTCTGTAAAGTGGAGATTATGTTAAATGCCTTACAGGGTTGTGGATAAGAGTTCAATTTAAAATACTTAGTAAGGGCCGGGCGCGGTGGCTCAAGCCTGTAATCCCAGCACTTTTTGAGGCCGAGGCGGGTGGATCACGAGGTCAAGAGATCGAGACCATCCTGGTCAACACGGTGAAACCCCGTCTCTACTAAAAATACAAAAAATTAGCTGGGCATGGTGGCACGTGCTTGTAATCCCAGCTACTCGGGAGGCTGAGGCAGGAGAATTGCCTGAGCCCAGGAGGCGGAGGTTGCGGTGAGCCGAGATCGCGCCATTGCACTCCAGCCTGGGTAACAAGAGCGAAACTCTGTCTCAAAAAAATAAAAAAATAAATAAATAAATAAATAAATAAAATACTTAGTATATAGCCGGGTGCGGTGGCTCAAGCCTGTAATCCCAGCACTTTGGGAGGCTGAGGCGGGTGGATCACGAGGTCAAGAGATCGAGACCATCCTGTTGAGGTTGGTCCATGTTGAAATGTTGACCATGGTGAAACCCCGTCTCTACTAAAGATACAAAAAAAAAATTAGCTGGGCATGGTGGCGCGTGCCTGTAATCCCAGCTACTCAGGAGGCTGAGGCAGGAGAATTGCTTGAACCCAGGAGGCGGAGGTTGCGGTGAGCCGAGATCGCGCCATTGCACTCCAGCCTGGGTAACAAGAGCGAAACTCCGTCTCAAAAAAAAAAAAAAAGACTTAGTATATTGTGTCACACATAGAAAGCACTGGAATGTTAGCTGTAACAGTTATTACAAGGCCCTAGTCACTTTCCTTTTAATGTCTCATTTGTTTCTTAGACTCTCACTGTGAGGTCTATTTTATCCTCACCATTTTAGCAAATACAGAAATTGAGGCTTTGAAGGCAAGAAAGGAAGGGGAAGAAAAACAATAACCACAATAAACATTAAATGTATTCAGTTTGTCAGTTAAAAGACAGATTGGACTGGGTGCAGTGGCTCACGCCTGTAATCCCAGCACTTTGGGAGGGCAGATCACGAGGTCAGGAGATCGAGACCATCCTGTCCAACATGGTGAAACCCCATCTCTACTAAAAATAGAAAAAAAATTAGCTAGGCATGGTGGCACGTGCCTGTGGTCCCAGCTACTTGGGAGGCTGAGGCTGAAGAATTGCTTGAACCCAGGAGGTGGAGGTTGCAGTGAGCCGAGATTGTGCAGCTGCACTCCAGCCTGGTGACAGAGTAAGACTCCGTATCAAAAAAGAAAAAAGATTGTTGGTTTGGATTTTTGTTGCGTAGACTGGAGTGCAATGGCGTGATCCTGGCTCACTGCAACCTCCACCTCCCAGGTTCAAACAATTCTCCTGCCTCAGCCTCCCGAGTAGCTGAGATTACAGGGGCATGCCACCTTGCCTGGCTAATTTTTGTGTTTTAAATAGAGACAGAGTTTCACCATGTTGGTCAGGCTGGTCCTGAACTCCTGACCTCAGGTGATCCACCTGCCTCAGCCTCCCAAAGTGCTGGGATTATAGGCGTGAGCCACCGCGCCTGGCCGGTTGGATTTTTTTTTTTTTTTTTAAACACCAATAAATTTGAATTCTCAGTTGCTCGTAAGAGACAAACATAAGGATGCTGAAATTTTAAGTCGTTGAACAGATGATAACGTACCAGGTAAATACCAAAAGAATGCTAAAGCCAGGTGTGGTGGTTTATGTCTATAATCCCAGCACTTTGGGAGGCTGAGGTGGGAGGATGGCTTGAGCCCAGGAGTTCGAGACTGTCCTGGGCAGCATAGCGAGATCCTGTCTCTACAAAAAAAACAAAAAACAAAAAACAAAAAACCACACACAAAAAGTTAGCTGAGCATGGAGGCACACACACCTGTAGTCCCAGCTACTTGGGAGGGTGAGGCAGTAAGATCCCTTGAGCCCAAAGTTCAAGGTTGCAGTGAGCTATGATTGTGCCACTGCACACCAGCCTGGGTGAGAGAGCAAGAGCCTACCAAAAAAAAAAGACTGACGTTGCAGACTTCATCTAAGATAAAATAGATTTTAAGGCAAAAAACATTATTTGGGATCTGAAGCATTGTTAACATCCTCTATTTAACCTCTGTGCATCAAACAACATAGCCTTACACATATAATCCAAACATCAGCAGAATTACAAGGAAAAACTGACCAACCTATAGTCATACTGTGAAATTTTAACCCATTTCCTTCTGAAATGGATAGAATTGGCAGACAAAAGTTAAGGACGTATTAATACAAGATTTTATTAGGAAACTAAGGCTCAGAATGGTGAAATTTGTGTTTTTGCCAAACATCTTCTAGCTTGTAAAGGAAAAAGTTTGATTGAAACTCAAAGCTATTTTAATACAAATCATATAAACTATTAAGCTGATTTGCATTTCAGTGTTCACAGTGAATATTGAGTGAATCTCACAATTATTTTATTTCTGATATATGTATATATTATGTGTGTGTGTGTGTGTGTATATATATATATATATAAAATTTTTAAATTTTTTCTGAGACTGAATCTTGCTCTGTCACCCAAGCTGGAGTGCAGTGGCGCTGTCTTGGCTCACTGCAACCTCTGTCTCCCAGGTTCAAGCAATTCTCCTGCCTCAGCCTCCTGAATAGCTGGGATTACAGGTGCGTGCCACCACACCCGGCTAATTTTTGTATTTTTAGTAGAGACGGGGTTTCACCATATTGGCCAGGCTGGTCTCAAACTCCTGACCTAGTCGATCCACCCACCTCAGCCTCCCCAAGTGCTGAGATTACAGACGTGAGCCACCCCACTCAGCCTCTGATATTTCTTTATCTGTTTGCAGAGACATAGGCTTCCACTGTTCTATTTTTACTATATTGTTTCCCTGAGAACCCTGTTTCAGTTATATAGAAAGCACACCTCTGGCCTTAGGTAATCATAAATTCAAAGTTCCTAGCAAGAGAGAAAAAGATTCCATGTGCAATGTGAATATACCAGTTGAAGTACATTTGTCTCAAAGTCCACAGATCATGGTCCCTACAAATAAGCCTGCTCATGTGAGATAAGAAAGGAGTTCTTGGAACCAGGAATTCGTTCTCAGTGTAGAAGACCTAGCCAAGACCTCACTCCAGAGTCGTGGGTCAGATTTCAGACTTGCTAAGCGTCTCGTACTGCAGCAGAAAATGACCATGTTACAGGTAAGTTGATCGTTTAGTTCTCACTTTTTCCCCAGGGAATTAAAAGAAATGTATAAGCCTTCCAGTGATAGAGAAGTTTAAATAGTTAAGAAATCGGAGGAAAATAGGCTCAGAATAGATGATTAGGATTGGAACAAAATTGGCACAATGATATATTAACTATTGGACCATGACAGGTTCTTAGAGTTGAATATTTATAGCATATTTAAAGCCATAATATCTTTTTACTTTTATTTTTATTTATTTATTTTTAAGACAGGGTTTCACCATGTTGGCCAGGCTGGTCTTGAACTCCCGACCTCAGGTGATCCGCCCGCCTTGGCCTCCAAAGTGCTTGGATTACAGGCGTGAGCCACTACGCCCGGCCCTAAAGCCATAACATCTTACATAATTATTGCATTGAGCCACAGCCCCTGGCCAGATGGATGATTTTATTGGAAGCTGCAAAATGGTGACATACTACTTTTATCATTTCTTCTTATCAGCTGGAATACTGTTTTCTAGCATGACAAAATATATCTAGGCACAGTTTTTAATTTTTTTTTTTTTTTTTTTTTTTTGAGACGGAGTTTCGCTCTTGTTACCCAGGCTGGAGTGCAATGGCGCGATCTCGGCTCACCGCAGTCTCCGCCTCCTGGGTTCAGGCAATTCTCCTGCCTCAGCCTCCTGAGTAGCTGGGATTACAGGCACGCACCACCATGCCCAGCTAATTTTTTGTATTTTTTAGTAGAGACGGGGTTTCACCATGTTGACCAGAATGGTCTCGATCTCTCGACCTCGTGATCCACTCGCCTCGGCCTCCTAAAGTGCTGGGATTACAGGCTTGAGCCACCGCGCCCGGCCCAGTTTTTAATTTTTTTAATTCCAGACCTGCAGTTAGCCATTTCTACAATAAATGGTATCTGAAATTTTGTTAATTAGAAGAATTTTCTTGCCAAAGCATGGAAATACACTATGTTTTTGCATATTGACTTTGTATACAGGAATTTCTTAAGCCCACTTATTAGTTCCAGTGATTTTTCTTTAGATTTGATTAGATTTTTATATTAACAAAAACATCAGAAATAACTTTTTTCTCCTTTCTGTTTAAAGAGACATGGTCTCACTCTGTCACCCAGGCTAGAGTGCTCACTGGAGCCTTGAACTCCCGGGATCAAGCACTCCTCTCACCTCAGCCTCCCAGATAGATACGAGCACAGGCATAAGCTACTACGTCCAGCTAGTTTAAATTTTTTTTTTTTTTTTTTTGGTAGAGACGGGATCTCACTGTGTTGCCCTGGCTTGTGTGGAACTCCTGGCCTCGAACAGTTCTCCTGCCTCAGTCTATCAAGTAGCTGAAATTATAGGCATGAGCCAGCACATCTGGCCGAATTATTTTATGTAAATGTTTGGAAGAATCACCACTAAAACTGCCTAGATTTTGTATTTCCTTTGAAGGAAAGTTAAATTGTGGGGTCAGTTTCTTTAACAGTTACAGGATTAATTCAGATTTAGTTTCTTCTTGTCACGTTGGGCATGTCGTTTTTCAAAGAATATAACTATTTCATCTGTATTGTAAAGTATATTGGCACAAGTTTAGTAGCTTTATTAAAGTATGACGTCAATGAGTTCCACCATTTTAATGTGTAATTCAGTGATTTTTATCTAAACTTATGCTGTATGACCATTCAGCACAATCTGGTTTAGAAGATTTCCATCACCCTAAAACAATCTTTGTGACATTTTTGGTCAATTTGATTTCCATCACCCCAAAACAATCTTTGTGACATTTTTGGTCAGCTCCTCTTCCCACCCCAGCCTAAGACAATCATTAATTTGCTTACTCTTGGCCAGGTGCAGTGGCTCACGCCTGTAATCCCAGCGCTTTGGGAGGCCAAGGTGAGTGGATCACCTGATGTCAGGAGTTTGACACTAGCCCAGCCAACATGGAGAAACCCCGTCTGTACTAGAAATACAAAAATTAGCCGGGTGTGGTGGCAGGCGCCTGTGATCCCAGCTACTTAGGAAGCTAAGGCAGGAGAGTTGCTTGAACCTAGGAGGCAGAGGTTGCAGTAAGCCAAGATCACACCACTTCACTCCAGCCTGGTGACAGAGCAAGACTGTGTCTCAAAAAATTTCACTGAGTGTGGTGGCATGCACTTGTAATCCCAGCTCCTCAGAAGGCTGACATGGGAGGATCACTTGAACCTAGAAGGCAGAGGTTGCAGCGAGCTATAATCATGCCACTGCACTTTAGCCTGGGTAACAGAGCAAAAACTCTGTCTCAAAAAAGAAATAAATAAATTTGCACTATCTGATTTGCTTTTCCCTTTAAGTAATGTGATTTTTTTTTTTCTTTCTAGCTGTTTATGATTTGTCTGGGTATGGATTTCCTTACATCTATTGTCTGGCATTCACTGAACTTCTTGAATTTGTTGGTTTATTTCTTTTGCCAGTTTTGCAGAATATTCAGCCATCATTTCTTGGGAATGTATTTTCACCATGCTCTTTCTTTTCTCTTTTCTGGACTCCTATGACACTCATGTTAGATTCTTTGGTATTATTTGATAGTGTCCTGAGGTCTGTTCATTTTTAAGTCATTTTCTCTCTGTTCAAAACTAACAGTTTCTATTGATCTGTCTTCAAATTCACTGACTCCTCTTAAAGTGTATCATGTGCTATTAGGGTCAAACTTGTTTTTTTATTTTCCAGTGGCATTCTAGATTTTTTAAGGATGTGTGCTTATGTTTTCTTTTTATCTTAGAAGACTTTGAGACAGAAATCTATCTTGATCCAAAGTCTAGTCACCTTTCTAAAATCTATGTTTTTGTTATATCACTCCCTTCCTTGTGAAGTCTTTCATGGCTAACTGTTGGCAACAAGAAGGTATCCTGGCCAAGTTAACCACATTCTGCCCCAGCTCCTACTGTGGCCTTTAATCTAATCACTGTCCAATTCCTCATTAGCCTGTTAGACTGAGGTGTTTGCATCTCCTCAGTCCTCACAGTTTTTTGTTTTTTCTTTTTTAAATCAGAGCTGCTGCCTCCCTGAATACCTTTCCTTTTCTTTGTGGAAAACAACATATTCTAAAACGTATGTAAATGTTAACCTTTTCCATAGAGCCTAACTTGACACTCAAATAGAGCGAAGCTCTCCCTGCTTTTTATCTACACTGTACTCTTGTTTCTCTTAGTTATTACAAGTTTGTTTTATTTGTAAGTGTGCATGTTTGCAGCCCTCTGTAAGACAATGGAACTTTTGAGAGTATTATTTTATTATCTTTCTCCTTGGTATTTTTTGTATTGGTTTGTGTTTGAGGTGGGGTCTCACTCTGTCACCCAGGCTGCAGTGCAGTGGCGCAGTCACAGCTCACTGAAGCCTGGGTCTTCCCACCTCAGCCTTCCAAGTAATTGGGACTACTGGCAATGTGCCATTGTATCCAGCTAATATTTTTATTTTTTATCTTTGTAGAGACAAGGTCTCACTGTATTACTCAGTTTGGTCTCAAACTCTTGGACTCAAGTGACCCTCCTGCCTTGGCCTCTGAAAGTGCTGGGATAGGTGTGAGCCACCTTGACTATCCTGTTCTCTTTCTTTTGCTATTATCTCTTCCAGTGCCAAATATGAGGTTCAGTAAATATATTATTGGTGGTTCGGGGGTTTAAAGTCATCTATTCCAGTTCTCATGTATTCTGTGAAAGTTGTCAGAATCAAAATGGAGTCACTAGTGTTACATATTTTTTTAACCCTGACAAGTAGAGCTGGGAAGCCTGTAAAAAAAGGATTCTCACGCTTGCATGCCTGATAAAAATTATCACAAAAGACTGCAGAAACCACAAACTTGCACAAAGACCATTGAAGCCTTACACAGAAAATACCTTTATTGGGACGTCTGCCCAGCAGCTGCGTGTCCATCTTTGGACTGGTATATCCCTTATTATTGGTCTTTGTAACCAGGGATAACTGTTTCAAAACAATTATGTACTTCATTTTTTTTCTTTAAAAACTTTTGTTTTCCGGCCGGGCGCGGTGGCTCACGCCTGTAATCCCAGCACTTTGGGAGGCCGAGGCGGGTGGATCACGAGGTCAAGAGATCGAGACCACCCTGGTCAACATGGTGAAACCCCGTCTCTACTAAAAATGCAAAAAATTAGCTGGGCATGGTGGCGCGTGCCTGTAATCCCAGCTACTCAGGAGGCTGAGGCAGGAGAATTGCCTGAACCCAGGAGGCGGAGGCTGCGGTGAGCTGAGATCGCGCCATTGCACTCCAGCCTGGGTAACAAGAGCGAAATTCCGTCTCAAAAAAAAAAAAAAAAAAAAACAACTTTTGTTTTCCTTTATCTCCCTGAATACACATATGGTTTACTATGGCGTGTGTCTTCTCATTGCAATACTCTCTTCCCAAATAAACGTCATTTTCTTCTGGACAGCCTCTCTTTTTAATGTTTAGGTTAACAGTTGTATAAATGGAATGATGGAAGAACACAGAATGACGTTTTATCACACAAAATATACAAAGGTAGGGACGTGGTAGGCATTTTGTATAACTTGTTATGAGAATAAGATGCTCAAGCTCCAGTTTTTTTTCTCGCATCATACAGTGTTAACTGCTTCAGATTTACTAGGATTGTGATCTTACAGGAGTCATTCTCATTTGACGATTTATCTGTGGACTTCACGCAAAAGGAGTGGCAGCTGCTGGACCCCTCTCAGAAGAATTTGTATAAGGATGTCATGTTGGAGAACTATAGCAGCCTGGTGTCACTGGGTAATAAAAGCTTTCTTGAGTACCTTGGATTATGCCCAATGCATTGCCTTTTATTTTTAGTTGCTGGGAAGTTTCGGAAGCCTGTAGTTAGGCTTTTGAAATTTTTAATGATTTTGGACCTGAAATTTAGATCATAGTTGCTTGGACTATAACACCAACAAAGTATTTGGGTCTCAGCTTTCAATAATGAAGTCTTAAGTTTGTAACGCTGCCTGTGAGACTTAAGTATTAATAGTTTGACCTCATGCGTGTAACTTCCTGTATGTCACATATTATATGAAGTGCTTTACATATATCAGCTCATTTAATCACCAGAGCAATCCTGTGTGGCAAGTATAATTATTACTCATTTTTTCCTGATGAGAAAATAGAGGCCAAGATAAGTAACTTTCCCAAGAACTAACAGCTGCTAAATTAAAGAGCCTGGATGTAAACCCAGACTTACTGGTGCCAGGGCCTCTGAAGTACCTAACGGCTTTGTTCTAGATCCTGTTAGCCACCAGGGAGACCATTACTGTAACTTGGAGAATTACTTAACCTGTTGAGGTTCAGCTTTATCAGGTCAAGCCTGATGTGAAACCTTGCTCATCTTCAGAGGCCCTAAAGCCCAAGCAGTTGGGCCTAAGGCCTTTGTGATTTTCCCTGAGCAGGGTATGAAGCTATGAAGCCGGATGTCATCTTCAAGTTGGAGCAAGGAGAAGAGCCATGGATAGGAGATGAAGAAATTCCAAGTTCATGTTCTCCAGGTGAGTGTATGAGAACCAGGCAGATGGGAGAAAGTAGAAGTCCCATGCCATCTTGTCAGTGATGGGTTGGCATCTCTGAAATGTGCTTTAGAGATCTCTTCAACATCTCTAAACCTTCGGTGGTGCCTCAGAGCAACGACATTAGCTACTCAAGTAAGTCACATTCAGACGTAGCTTCTTTGTAGCTTATAATGAAATGCATCCTGCTTATCTTGGCCATGACTTTATTATTCTCTGTAACATCTGGTACCTTAACTTCGTGTTTGGTATTCTGTCCTCTCACATGTTTATCTCCTTCAGCTCCTCTTTCCCCTGTGGTCAAAGACATCTCCTTTTGTACACTGAAGCATCTTGATTTTGTCCTCAGTTTGGGTATCTCTGATGGCCAAAGGACCACTTTCCAAAGCCCCAGTCTGTTTAGTCTCATTATATTAGAAAATGGAGCCATCATTTCTCCCAATTTATCCTTATCCTCCCTTTAAAATTAGGTTCCTTTGTGTTTTTTTTTTTCTGCAGATTAGACACCATGGAGTATATGAATAATCCCTTTCTTTCTTTATTTTTTTTTTTGAGATGGTGTCTTTTTCTGCCACCCAGGCTGGAGTACAGTGGTGTGATCTCTGCTCACTGCAACCTCCAGCTCCCAGGTTCAAGCAATTCTCCTGCCTCAGCCTTCCAAGCAGCTGGGACTACAGGTGCATGCCACCATGCCTGGCTAATTTTTTTTTGTATTTTTAGTGGAGATGGGGTTTCACCATGTTGGCCAGGCTGGTCTCAAACTCCTGACCTCATGATCTGCCCAGCTTGGCCTCCCAAAGTGCTGGGATTACAGGCATGAACCATCGCACCCAGCCGAATAATCCCTTTCTACTATCCTTTCATGTTGTTTTAAAGTTTTTTTCTATTTGGAAAGTATCTTCTTAATTTAATTTTATTTATTTTGAGACAGAGTCTTGCTCTTTCACCCAGGCTGGAGTGCAGTGGCACGATCTTGGCTGACTGTAACCTCTGCCTCCCGAGTTCAAGCAATTCTCCTGCTTCAGCCTCCCAAGAACATGGGACCGTAGGCACCTGCTACCACAGCCGGCTAATTTTTGTATTTTTAGTAAAGATGGGGTTTTGCCATGTTGGCCAGGCTGTTCTCAAACTCCTGACCTCATGATCTGCCCTGCTTGGCCTCCCAAAGTGCTGGGATTACAGGCATGAACCACTGTGCCCAGCCGAATAATTCCTTTCTACTATCCTTTCATGTTGTTTTAAAGTTTTTTTTCTATTTGGAAAGTATCTTCTTAATTTAATTTAATTTTTATTTATTTATTTTTTTGAGACGGAGTTTCGCTCTCGTTACCCAGGCTGGAGTGCAATGGTGCGATCTTGGCTCACCGCAACCTCCACCTCCTGGGTTCAGGCAATTCTCCTGCCTCAGCCTCCTGAGTAGCTGGGATTACAGGAACATGCCACCATGCCCAGCTAATTTTTTGTATTTTTAGTAGAGACGGGGTTTCACCATGTTGACCAGGATGGTCTCGATCTCTCGACCTCATGATCCACCTGCCTCAGCCTCCCAAAGTGCTGGGATTACAGGCTTGAGCCACTGCGCCCGGCCTAATTTTATTTTTTTTGAGACAGTATCTTGCTCTTTCACCCAGGCTGGAGTGCAATGGCACGATCTTGGCTGACTGTAACTTCTGCCTCCCGAGTTCAAGCAATTCTCCTGCCTCAGCCTCCCAAGCACATGGGACCGCAGGCACCTGCTACCACAGCCGGCTAATTTTTGTATTTTTAGTAAAGATGGGATTTCGCCATGTTGGCCAGGCTGATCACAAGAACTCCTGACTCTGTGATCCACCCAACTTGGCCTCCCAAAGTGATGGGATTACAGGTGTGAGCCACCGTGCCTAGCTGGAAAGTATCTCTTAAAAGCCTTCCTGCCTCAATTTCACTTAAAAGTAGGTGCATGATGTCTCATTTCTGAAGTTCTCAAATTGCTGGATAGATCCAGATTCTAATATTTTACAAGCTGTCTTAATGATGCCACCATATTTTATTTTCTAAAGCATCCCTCACTACTCTGATCAGCCGAACCTCTTTACTCATTGTCTGCTATGTGACATTGACTTACTTCAGATTCGCTCAAAAGCAGACCCTAACATACGTATGTGAGTATAAGAACTTACTGGGGACATGGTCCCCACACATGTGAGAGAATGGGCAAGTCAGACCAGGAAGTGGTGGAGCATTAACACCCGTGAAGGATGGGCTGACACTCCAACTACTGCCCTGGGTGGTGGATGCTCAGTTTTGCTGAGCACCTTCTGAGGCACTGTGAAAATATTCCTCAGTCTTGACACTGAGGTACTAGGAATTTATTTCTAGTATTTATCTACTCCCAGGTATTTATCTACTCCCATCTCAGTGTTGAGGTTTGCTATGCCATGGTAAGTATCCAGGATGTCCAGGGTCCCTGCGTACAGACCAAACTTGTGCTTTCAGCCCAAGAAAGTTCTTGGTTAGAGAGTTGTGAATGCCTGGGGTAGATATCATGTCAGAAACTGTCAATCAAAGCTGCAGGTATCCTCTGAATTTAGCCGATGGGTATGGGTGAGACAGTGACAGCATCTGCTACAGGCTTGTAATCTCTTCTCTCTGGGACCTCCATTGTATGACACTGTTGTTGCCTGTTCAGTCATTTCTTCCTTCCCCCCATTCATGATCGGTTCTCAAGTGTTTTCAAACATGTAACATCTTGAACTTTTGATGGTATTATACTAGTTACCTAGAAATTCTTAATCCTTTTTATAGGAACTTGGTTTTCACTGCAGTTATATTTATGAAATGTTTCTTGAATACCCAGCCTAAATTGTTCTCACCTTTTTCTGAAGTCACATATGTGACCTGATCATAGTATATATAATATTTGGAACCAACCATTTAAAAAAATACTATAAGGGGCTTAAATTTAATATCTTCACTTTAGTTATAGAACATGCAATATTAAATAAATTTCTTTCCAAAAGCTTTGTCTTTGTTTTTATAGACAGGGTCTTGCTCTGTTGCCCAGGCTGCGGTGCAGTGATGTGATCATAAGTCACTGTAGCCTCAAATTCCTGGGTCCAAGTGATGTTCTTGCCTCAGCCTCCTGAGTAGATGGGACTACAGGTGTGTGCCAGCATGCCTGTTTCTTTCTTTTGTTATTTTTTGTTTTTTTAGTTTTGCGTGGTAAGACTGGGATTTGTAATTTGAGATACTTCTTGTAGTTTTTATGTGCCCTTGTTAGTTGAGATCCACTCACCTAGTGGGTTTTATCTTTTACTGAAAAGGATTACAAAGTAAGACAAGAAAATAAGTTTCCAGAAGCATACAGCTCAGTTAAGAAGATGAGACATTTGCGTTTATTTAAAAATTCAGCACTTAAACATGGAGCATTCATTTTGTTGTAAGGCAATGCAAAGCTGATTATCAAGATTACACAAATTGGGACTGTGCATCAGGGTCCCCAAATACCCCCATGTTCAGAGTCACCAGGAACACTCGGGACTCAGCATATTGTTGTACTTATGACTAAGATTTATTACAGTGACATTTTAAGGACACACAGCTGGATCATAAATGAAAAAGGTACAGACAGAATCTGGAAGAATCCATGTGCAGGTCTCCTAAGCTCCCTCCCTCCCATAAGGGTCAGAGTTTACTATCCTCTGCAACAAAAATTTAGTAGCATGTTTTTGATATTTCTGCTCAGGAAAGACCATTAGAGATAAGTGCCCAAGGTCTTTACTGAGAGCTGGTCATGTAGGTATTCTCTGCCTAACATGTGCTGATCATATTGTTTGTATGCAGTTTTGGCATAGTAAGCCACTTTTATCAGTTAGGAAATAGTAGGGACATTCCCGAAACCCACATTCTCAGATGCCAGCCGAGGGCCAATCTTGCAAGCAGGGCTTTCTGTGGATAGTAGTTTCAGACCTGATGCTCTTTTCTGCGCAGACTGCTTTAGGAGGTCAGAGAAAATGGGGTTTTTATTGACTTCTTTTATTTTTATGTTACTGTGCTAGGTACTGTGGGTATAATAGGGAGCATTAGAGATATATTTCCTGCCCACATAGTGGTTACTTGCTAATGGGAGAATAAAAAAAGAACAGGGTAGCAAGTAAGCATGAAAAATTTCAGATCCTGCTAAGTGTTATTGCAGAAGTAAATTAGAGGAGAGAATCTGTTAGTCTGCTCAGGCTGCCATAACAAAATACCATATTTAGGGGAGCTTAAACAACAAAATTTATTTCTCAGTTTTAGCGATGGAAAGTCCAAGATCAAGGTACCAGCATGATCAAGAGTTGAGGGCTCCCTTCCAGACTTGTAGACAGCCACCCTCTCACTGTGTATTCACGTGGCCTTTTCTCAGTGTGTGCATGTAGAGAGGGAGAGTAAGTAATCTCTCTGGATTTTCTTTCTTTCTTTTTTTTGTTTTTTGAGACAGGGTATCACCTAGGCTGGAGTGCAGTGGCACAGTCACGGCTTATTGCAGCCTTAACTTCCTGTGATCACGTCAAGTGATCCTCCCAAACAGTTGGGACCACAGGTTTACACCACCACACCTGGGTAGTTCAGAAAATTTTTTTTGGTACAGAGTTTTATCATGTTGCCCAGGCTGCTGTCGAACTCTGGGGTTCAAGTAATCTGCCCGCTTCAGCCTCCCAAAGTGCTGAGATTACAGAGGTGGGCCACTGTGTCTGGCCTTCTGTCTAGTTTTATAAAGACAATAACCCTATTTGATCAGGGTCTTACCCTTACGACCTCATTTAACCTGACTTCTTTAGAGGTCCTGTCTCCAAATACAGCCATGCTGGGAGTTAATCTTCAATATACAAGTTTTGGGGAGACACAACATGGAAAACCGAATTGTAGACATGAAAGATGTGAAATGAGCATGGGGAAAAGTGTCTCGAAAAGGAACGACCGATAAGAATATGTTAAGTCAGAAAATGACTGTTACTTTAAGAAACAGAAAGGAAGTCCATGTGGCTGAGGTCAGTATGCCAGAGAGATACAGGTAAGTTGGAGAGAGTGTGGGAACTAGATCATGTCTCAACTTGTAGGCAATACAAAAGTGTTATAATTGAGTGAAGAAATTTTGAAACGTAAAACCTTTAAAATTGTGAAAGTTTAATCTGACTGCTGAATAGACGATGTAATATCGGAAGCAGGTAAACCAATTAGAAGGGTATTTCAGGCCAGGCTTGGTGGCTCACTCCAGTAATCCCAGCACTTTGGGAGGCTGAGGTGGGCAGATCACAAGGTCAGGAGTTCGAGACCAGCCTGACTAATATGGTAAAACCCTGTCTCTACTAAAAATACAAAAATTAGTGTCTGTAGTACCAACTACTCAGGAGACTGAGGCAGTGAAATGGAACCTGGGAAGTGAAGGTTGCAGTGAGCCGAGTTTGGGCCACTGCACTCTAGTTTGGGTAACAGAGTGACACTCCTTCTCAAAAAAAAAAAAAGATATTTCATTGAGATAATGTGACAGTTTAGAGCAGAGCAAGTGATGGAGAGAGTGGGACTATTTGGAATGCACCACAAATGAGCAAACATAAGGCAATTTCATTTTTCTATTAGGAAAAAAATAAGGGGAAGACATGTAAATTTCAAACACATACTTAATAGTTCAATAGTGTGATTATATTTAACATGAGTATAAGTTTATAAGTATTTCATTTTCTGCTCCCGTATTTTCTGATACTGTTTTATTGAAACTTCCCATACATCTTAAAATTAATTTATTAGGCCTAACACAATGTTTGCAGTCCCAGCAATTTGGAAAGCTGAAATAGAATGACTACTTGAGCCCAGCCTGAGCAACACGGTGAGACCCCATCTCTACAAAAAAATTCTAAAAATTATCTTGAGCACGATGGCATGCACCTGTAGTCCCAGCTACTCAGGAGGCTGATTTGGGAGGATCACTTGAGCTGCAGTGAGCTATAATTGCACCACTAAACTCCAGATTGAGTGAGAGGGCAAGACCCAGTCTCAAAAAACAAAATTAATATGTTTATAGTGAAGTCTTGATTTCAACTCTCATATGTCTCCCTCAGTCTTCCTGAATTCAGTAACACCATAATCTACCAAATTGTTGAAACACTAAACCTAAGGATCATTCTTTTTTTTTTTTTTTTTTTTTTTTGAGAAAGAGTTTCACTCTTGTTACCCAGCAGGCTGGAGTGCAATGGCGCGATCTCGGCTCACCACAACCTCCGCCTCCTGGGTTCAGGCAATTCTCCTGCCTCAGCCTCCTGAGTAGCTGGGATTACAGGCACGTGCCACCATGCCCAGCTAATTTTTTTTTTTTGTATCTTTAGTAGAAACAGGGTTTCACCATGTTGACCAGGATGGTCTCGATCTCTTGACCTCGTGATCCACCCGCCTCAGCCTCCCAAAGTGCTGGGATTACAGGCTTGAGCCACCACGCCCAGCATCCTAAGGATCATTCTTGATCCTCTTTTTCCCTTTATTTTCTCCATACCAAATACATCAGCAAATCTTACTGATTCTACCTCCACCATATAATCCTACAAAAATATTAATAACCTTCAGTTGACCTTTAAATTTGTGGAATGTTTTCACATTACTGATTATCTTATCTCTAGGTACAACCTCACAAAAAGTTCTAAGTATAGATTTTTATTGAAAAATGGGCCCAGCATGTTGGCTTATGCCTGCAACCCCAACATTTTCTTAGGCTAAAGTGGGAGAGTTGCTTGAGCCCGGGAGTTCAAGAAGAGCCTGGAAAACATAGGGAAACCCTGTCTCTACAAGAACAACAGCAAAACTAGCTAGTTGTGGTGGTTGCATGTCTGTGTATTCTGGCTGCTTGGGAGGCTTATGTATAAAGCTCTCTTGAGCCTGGGAGGTTGAGTTTGCGGTGAGCCATTATCATAACAACACATTTCAACCTGGGCAACAGAGCAAGACTCTATCTCTAAAAATAGGTGTTTTGAAGTGCACTTAAACAATAGTATAAATGGTTATATCATGAGGATAATTGGAAGAGAGCTATATAACAAATGACTGTTGAACTGTCAGACTAATTTTAGAATGGGAACTTGGGTCTTGGGATAGTTTTAGTGAAAGTACACATGGATCTTAAAGTTCTGTGCTTGAACAGTTTAGATGAAAGATGATGTAGTTTTCAAAATGGTTTGCATTAAATAGTTTTCTTAATAGTAATGTGAAGATGTGTATGGCAAGTTTAAATAAAACTTTTGAATGAGAAAAACATGAACTATTTCTCATTCGTTAAGCTTGAAATGACTACCTAAATATGTTCATTTTCTTCTTAGTATTTACTACAGCATATAGTTCTGTTGTTTTAAAAATATTATTTCTTTATCTTTTCCATTACAATTTAAGTTTTATAGTGACGAGGACCTTATTGTTTCTCTTGTGTCTCTCGTACCAAACACACTACTTGGACATAGTATATACTTAGAAAGTATCAAATGAATTAATTACTCAAAACATTGGGTCAAAGCTTCTTCCATCCTTTTTGCTTTGCTTCTTATTGCTCTTCATGTGTTTTTTACATTCCGTGTTTAATAAACATACTTGCCAACAACCACAGGTGACTTAATCTTCAGTTACTTTCCTGTTTCTGTTTTTAGCATGTCCTTGCAATACCTAGAAGATGGTTATTATACTTGGAACTTATTTCAGACTAGAAAACTAAACCTTAAAAGCAGCCAACCCCTCAACATAGCATTGCTAGGTTTTTTTTTCCCCAGAAAGCACAGCCAAACATTTTTATTTTGTTTGTTTCCTTTATAGAAGTCTGGAAAGTAGATGATAACATGATGTGGCACGAGGATAACCCAGACCAGCTTAAAATTATAAAAAGAGGTGATGAATGTGATGCATTTGGAAAAAATTTCAATCTGAACATGAACTTTGTTCCTCTAAGTAAATCAAACAGTGATGGTGACTTAGATGGATTGATTTTAAAACATCATTTAGATTTGCTTATTCCAAAAGGAGATTATGTAAAAACAGTATCAGATGACTTTAATGTGTTTGATAATTTTTTTCTCCATTCCAAGCCTGAGGATACTGATACCTGGTTAAAATACTATGACTGTGATAAATTTAAAGACACCTATAAAAAGTCACAGATTATCATATATCATAGAAATCGTTTAGGGGAGAAACTGTATGAATGCAGTGAATGTAGGAAGCGCTTCACTAAGAAACCAAGTCTCATTAAACATCAGAGCAGACATATAAGAGACATAGCCTTTGGCTGTGGTAAATGTGGCAAAACCTTTCCCCAGAAGTCTCAGTTTGTTACACATCACAGAACTCATACAGGAGAAAAACCTTATAATTGTAACCAGTGTGGGAAAGCCTTCTCCCAAAAGTCACAGCTCACATCCCATCAGCGGACACATACAGGAGAGAAACCATATGAATGTGGTGAATGTGGGAAAGCTTTTTCCCGGAAGTCACATCTCATATCACATTGGAGAACACACACAGGAGAAAAACCCTATGGATGCAATGAATGTGGGAGGGCCTTTAGTGAAAAGTCAAATCTCATTAATCATCAGCGAATTCATACCGGCGAGAAGCCCTTTGAATGCAGGGAATGTGGGAAAGCCTTCAGCAGGAAGTCACAACTTGTTACCCATCACAGAACTCACACAGGAACAAAACCCTTTGGATGTAGTGATTGTAGAAAAGCCTTCTTTGAGAAATCAGAGCTTGTTAGACATCAGACAATTCATACTGGAGAGAAACCCTATGAATGCAGCGAATGTCAGAAAGCATTTAGAGAGAGGTCTAGTCTCATTAATCATCAGAGAACCCATACAGGAGAGAAACCGCATGGATGCCTTCAGTGTGGGAAGGCCTTTTCACAAAAGTCACATCTCATATCACATCAGATGACACACACAGGAGAAAAACCTTTTATATGTAGTAAATGTGGGAAAGCCTTCAGTAGGAAATCACAGCTTGTTAGACATCAGAGAACTCATACAGGAGAAAAACCATATGAATGCAGTGAATGTGGGAAAGCTTTCAGTGAAAAATTAAGTCTCACAAATCATCAGAGAATTCATACAGGAGAAAAACCGTATGTATGCACTGAATGTGGGAAAGCCTTTTGTCAGAAGTCACATCTCATATCGCATCAGAGGACACATACAGGGGAAAAACCATATGAATGCACTGAATGTGGGAAGGCCTTTGGTGAGAAGTCAAGTCTTGCAACTCATCAGAGAACTCATACTGGAGAAAAACCGTATGAATGCAGGGACTGTGAAAAAGCATTCTCCCAGAAATCACAGTTAAATACCCACCAGAGGATTCACACTGGAGAGAAACCCTATGAATGCAGTCTTTGCAGGAAAGCTTTTTTTGAGAAGTCAGAGCTAATTAGACATCTGAGAACTCATACAGGAGAAAAACCTTATGAATGCAATGAATGTAGAAAAGCCTTCAGGGAGAAGTCTAGTCTCATTAATCACCAGAGAATACATACAGGAGAGAAACCCTTTGAATGTAATGAGTGTGGCAAAGCTTTCTCTCGGAAGTCACACCTTATACCACATCAAAGGACACATACTGGTGAGAAGCCCTATGGATGCAGTGAATGTAGGAAGGCCTTCTCTCAGAAGTCACAGCTGGTCAATCATCAGAGGATTCATACAGGAGAGAAGCCTTATCAGTGCAATGCATGTGGGAAAGCTTTCTCCCAGAAGTCACAGCTCATCAATCATCAGAGAACTCATACAGTAAAAAAATCCTAGAAATACAGTTAATAGGAGTCTTTGATCATATCTTGGACTTTAGGAAATACAGTTATAACAGTTTAGACAGTCACATTGTGTTATGTGTCTGTACTCCATTAGAATGGGAACTATAAATGAGGTGGTGTATGGAAAGCTGATCAGAATTCATAGAGTAGAATGAACTGACAAATGCAGTATATCTTAAAAAGTTTTAAAATCCTAGTCAAGCCTTATATAGTAGAACATTCATAACAAGGAAGAATCCTATGAATATGAGAAAGCCTTCCAGAAGTCAAGTCTGCTAAGCTGTTAGAAATATTCCCACTGGGGATGAGGGAAAACCCCATTAATGCAGGAAATGAGGCAGTATTTTTAAGAAATGACAGTTCATTTTCCATAAGAAAATGTCCTTAGGAATGGAGTCCTGTTAAAGTACTCAACATGGGACAGTGCAACAAGTAACCACACTATTTTGTATTTTGGAGAATTCATATTATGGAGAACCTAACAATTTAAAGACACTGGGAATACTTGCCCCTCCATATAGTACTAGCAAGGGAAGCCATATACTTTTTGTAGACATGGGTACCAGAAATACCCAATTCTAAGAGGTTGACAGATGTTCACTTTGAAGTATTAAAAATATGCAAATAAATTGGTCATTGAAACATCTATAAGAAATTTCTTCCTGGTATTTGTGGCCTATCTTCCAGTGTCACATAAGCTTTGCATTTTGGGCTTACATATAATTTAATGTAATTGGGTGTATGAAATGCATATGCCTTATAGTGCCTCTGATGTCTGTGAAGACACACTACGTATTACTTGCTTTTGTTTTTTAACAATAATACAAAAAATGGAAACTCGTAACATGGCTTACTTGAATAAGTAGCTTAATTGATAACACATTTCTTTTTCCTTATTATAGACATATATAAGGGGGTATTTTGTTTTTACTGATCTTTCTATTCAGTAACCGAAGCCAACATTATGTAAGTTGTCTGCATCCTCAGAGTCTTGAGTAACAGTTTATATAAAATAAATATGCAAAGGCAGGAACCACAGAATAACCATAGTGATATATAACTGAATGAGCAAAATAATGATGTGTCGACTACATTGCAACACCCAAACTAAATGAAATAAAGTAGTACTGTATCAGATCTTTTTTTCATTTAGTGAGATGCCTCTGTACATTATATAAATGTGTCTTAAGTCATGTGTAATCCAAATACCACTATTTTAGTTTACTCTGATAAGGTATTATAGATATTTTGTGCTGCTATTAGGTTTTTGTGTTGCATAAAATATCTTGTAAAAGTTAGATGTATAAGTGAATGCAAAGTCACATTAATGAAGATGTAATGTATTAGGGAATTTTGTGCTAAAATTTTTTTTGACATTCAAGAAAGTGTGTTTTATCTTCCAGCAAATTTCTGTGGTTGCTGGAAAAGTACAGATTCTCCTGGACTTACAGTGGGGTTACATCCCAATAAACCTATTGTAAGGTGAAAACATTGTAAAGTCAAAAATGCGTTTAATACACCCAACCTAGCAAACGTCATAGCTTAGCCTAGCATACCTTAAACATTCTCAGAACACATTCTAATGCATATTCTATTTTGTAAAGAGGTGTTGAATATCTCATGTAATTATTGAATACTGAAAGTGAGAAACAGTAGTTGTATGGATACCATTGTAATGCTGAGAAACTGTAAGTCACATCATCTTAAGTCAGGAACTGTATTAGGAAACAAGATTTCCAATATTTTATCATTTGAAATATATTTCACTTTCTTTCACTAGTTGCATTATCTCCATGGAAAACTTCATATTGAGAACTTACCATTATATAAGTATGCCTCCGTTAAAATGCATGAGCCATCTGTTAGCTGAGTATGGATTTTTTAATGTTCTCTCAATAATGTTGCTTGACAAAGTTAATATTTTTGTATGCTGATGAAATTTAGAAAAGTCCGACATTGAGCTTGATTCCAAACTTAGAAAAAATGAAGACTTCTTTTATGTTCAAATTGTTATGTCAGTACGGTATATTGCATCTTTACCTTGAACAGTATTTTCTCTATTTTGCAACATTTTGGTTAAGTTGGAATTTTAAGTAGAATAATTTTCTAAACCAGCATACCAGGAGTTCAGCGGCCATATAATTCTGTCTTTCCATGCTATAACTTTAAAGCATCTAATTTTCCAACTGTTATTCATACTTAAGTGTATGACCTTCCTGGCCAGGCACAGAGGCTCACATATATAATCCCAGCACTTTGGGAGGCTGAGGCGGGTGGATCACTTGAAATCAGGAGTTCAAGACCAGCCTGGCCAACATGGTGAGACCCCATCTTTACTAAAAATTAAAAAAATTAGCCAGGCGTGGTGGCACCTGCCTGTAATCCCAGTTACTCAGTAGGCTGAGGCACGAAAATCACTTTAGGAGGTGGAGGTTGCAGTCAGTCAAGATCACCTGCGCTCAAGCCTGGGCAACAGAGTGAGTCTCTGTCTCAAGGAAAAAAAATCTTCCTACTTTTTAATACCTTGAAGTCATTTTACTAAATGTGGGAGACAAACTTCTGCAAATGAACAGTTACAGGGTGATGTTGTATTTTGTGATTTTTGCCCTATTTTTTCTTTCCATCTATTATCATTCTCTTGCCAACCCCAGAGATTGATTCATTAGGCCTTGGAAATTGTAGATTATTCCATTAACCATTAAGCAGTTAAACCTAATACTTCCTACACTAGATAATGGAACTTCAACACTAGCTTATTGATTCAGTGCCCCAAAGCAAAAATTTTTTCTAAACATCAGGTGTTACAGGGGGAGGGAGGACCGATGCTGACAACAGAGGTCAAGTTAAGAACTGATGGGGAGGTTCAAATACATTGTGCACTAATCACTGGAACTCACCATTCTGAAGTGCCATGAGAGCTCCGATTCTGAAATTAGAGATTTTTAGTGTGTTTTTGAAATTACCTTGGAAACCATAAAACTATGTCTCTCTGTTGCTACTTACTGGTTCCTACCACAAATCCTGCATCAAGAAGAAAGTTTTAAAGTTAAGAGTGGATTTTTATTTTATGGCACACAATAAGGTACTCTGAGGTAACGTGCTACAGGAGGCCACATACAGGAAGCATCACCTCTTGTTCTCTTACCATCTGGGTTTTCCCACTGACCTGGAATTGTGCACACTTCTGCAAAGGACAGTTTACATTGTTTTCCTTTTACTAGGCAGTGGGTTTTCTTTGAGGTCCAGACTGAATTTTGAAACCTGTACCAGGATTGCCTTCCGTTTGGTTTTTTCCTTGCATAATCTGACATCAGGATCTATGGACCCATATATTTGTGGAACTTTGGTTTCAAGAATATAACTTTTAGACCTTTGAGATAAAATGCACCCAGAGAATGCCAGATTTATCAAAAGTAACTTTGTAGCAGAATCTAGAGCAATAGGCATTTGGAATCTACATTTGAGACCTTCTCAGTCATTTGGTCGTTCCCAATATATGTTCAGGTTGCACTTTGAGAGGCCGTGTTAGTGTATCAGTAAGATTTCAGATGTTCAACACCTACCCCTGGCCGAACTGCTGATAATCTTGACCAACCGTCACCCTAAACTTGACCAACCATCACCCCTGCAGATGCATGCATGTTTTCTGTACCTTGCTGTAATCTTTTAGTCCATTTTTCATATGTATACATAGTGACTATTTTTAAATGCAACTCGGATTACACGTCTCATGTTGAAATATCACGTGGCTCATTGTGGACTTAAAAGTGTAATATTCTCCTTATGGAATGCAAGGACTTTTGTCCAAACCAATGCCTATTCACTGGTCCCTTCTGAAAATTTTTCTTCCTATGCAATATTTTCTTGCCTCTGTGAGCAACTTGTAATACTTTGAGATTTCTATTATGTCTTTTGCTTTTGCAAATCTGCAGTTGAAATGCCCTTGTTCCTTGTTAATGCCTATCAAATTTATATGAACCTGTACATGTGTATCTCACTGTGATAATATAATCATTGCATGTTTTATCTTTTCCACTTTAAAGCTTCTAGAGAGCTAGGACTATCTTTTTTGTCCACGTAATTTTAGCATCACAAGCTATATTTACATGTGGGTGCAGTGAGTGGCTATGTTTTCTACCACATGGAGAAACATGGTCTGCAGTGAGAGAGAAGAATGAAGCCATCATGGAAGCAAAATCAAGAGAGTCCTGATTGTGTTCCAGTACTGGGTTCTTCTGGTCTCGATGTCCAGATCCACCTCTGCCCTTTTCATACCTTGATTGTTGAATTCTTCTGTGGGATACTTCAGATAGCCTAATAAATTCTCATGTTTGCTTCATCTGGTTCAAGTTGTGTTTGTTACAACCCAAATATTTCTAACAGAGGAAATCAGGCTATGTCATAACTTGTTCTCTGGAAGTAGTTATGGAGAAGTTTGGGTGCAAGATGTCTATTTAGGATCAGTAGCTGTGAAATGATAGAAGAATAAATAAGAAAACATTGAGCTAAGGAAGAAGTCAATTTGCACGCATTTGGAGCCAGCAGGGACTTGTGAAACATGTAGTGCTCATCAGAGTGCCTCAGACTGAACCAGGATGTCCAGGCCTTTATAACCCTGCATTGCTCACTTAGTTGCCCAGAATCAGACTGCCCTGGGCAGGAAGCAACCCTCAGTGAGCAGCTCTTTTCAGCTGAGTCCAGTGTCACAGGTGGAGGCTTTCTGCTGATGACCCTCCCTGCCCTGGGCAAGTCCCTCCTTGAGGAACAATCTGAGTAATAATTCTTGTTTGTGGTCACACAGGCCATCCTTTCCACTGCTTAGATCCCCTTGTCTATGTTACATTTGGGAAGCTGTCGCTCTAGGATTATGGTGGAGTGCTGTCTGAGGAGAGACCAAGAAAAGGCAGATTTGTAGGACAGACCGCAGCCCCTCATGTTGCATTTGCTTTCTGTTATTCACTGTAGATGCTGGTCACACTCCATTAGCACCTCTGCTGACATAAGTGGCTTACGTAATAGTCTGTCCCAGACCCTTATTCCTTAGGGGGTCAGGGCTCTGGGTACCATGTCCTTTTCAGGTCTAAGTTGCCGTATTTGTCCATTTACATCCCATTGTGGCAAGGAGTGCAGAGAGGCACCTAGGGGGACCATCTGTGTCCCACTCTTCTTCCCTCCTACCCTGTTGTGTAACAGCAGCTGTACCTTCTGCTGATCAATGTCTGTGCCCCTGCAAAGAGTGGCTTTTCTGGAATGCCATTTCCTGGACACAAGGAGTACAGAGTTCCATGTTGTATCTGTAGCTTATAATTTAGAACACTCACTCTGTCCTCTGGTAAAAAGTGCCCCCCTTGGGACTAATCCTTGATGTTTGACTTTTATATGGTGCTGTGCTTTCAAAGAGGAAGAACACATGGGTTTGGGTATCACAGTGTGGAAGCAGGAAGGGCCTCACTTGCCACCATCACAAATGATCCTCTTGGACTTTCTACTTCCCATAACCACAACTCTGGGTTCCGCAGGGGTTCAGAGAGTGAATATTGCTCTGGGAGCAAAACTGTAGTTCTGTTGTTGTTCATTTCATGTATATTTATTTCATCGCCTACTTTATTTCACTTGATGTGAGTGCAAATGTACTTATCCTCTTTTCTGAATCGGAATAGAAAAAAATGCATTTACTGGATCAGTAGCCGTATATCACGTATCTGAGGGTGTATTAATCTCTTCTAGTGGAAATACCACATCTGGCCTAATGGCTGTGATCAGGACTACTACTTAGTTGAGCTTGAAGTTGAACTGCGGTTATGAGTAGTTTTTACTAGAGATATCTTGGGAACCATGACTCCTAAATCTTTTATATCCGGAAAGGTGACTGTAATCTCTATTACTCCCTCCCCCCAGAGAGTTCTTCTTATGTACCGTCTTGTGGGGATTGTAGTTTGAGGCATCTGCATGGGTTTTACTGCTGCAATAGCTCTTTTTCTGCAAGTCAAGGACCTGATGCCACTTGTGATGCAGCAGATGTGAGCTGCTTTTTGTGCAGCCAAAGGCCCTCTAACTTTCACATCTACAATCACTTGTCTATTACTTGGCCTCAAGTGTTTGTATCTTTATGTAGAACATCAGTGGCTTTGAGCAGTAGCCACTGTCTTAGTCCGTTCTCATACTGCTATAAAATACCCCAGGGCCAGGCCCTGTGGCTCATGCCTGTAATCCCAGCACTTTGGGAGGCCTAGGCAGGCAGATCACGAGGTCATGAGATTGAGACTGTCCTGGCCAACATGGTGAAACCCTGTCTCTACTAAAATACAAAAATTAGCTGGGTGTGGTGGCACGTGCCTGTAGTCCCAGCTACTCTGGAGGCTGAGGAAGGAGAACTGCTTGAACTGGGAGGCAGAGGTTGCAGTGAGCCAATATAGCGCCACTGTACTCCAGCTTGGCAACAGAGCAAGACTCTGTCTCAAAAAAAAAAAAAAAAAAAAAAAATTACATATCTCTCTCCCACGTTGGGAACCAGCCCAACCCTGTGTGTCAGTGCCCCATGTCCCAGTGATGATGAGGGACTGAGAAAAGGAAATAAAGACAGAAGAGTAGAAGTTCACAGCATGGGTCCAACACACTCTTGTGTGGGGTGAGCCGCGTTGGCACTGAGTGCTGGGCTCCACATGCTTTTATTGGGTGTATACACTTTTTTTTTTTTTTTTTCCTGAGACGGAGTTTCGCTCTTGCTACCCAGGCTGGAGTGCAATAGCACGATCTCGGCTCACCGCAACCTCCACCTCCCGGGTTCAGGCAATTCTCCTGCCTCGGCCTCCTGAGTAGCTGGGATTACAGGCGCGCGCCACCATGCCCAGCTAATGTTTTGTATTTTTAGTAGACACGGGGTTTCACCATGTTGACCAGGATGGTCTCGATCTCTTGACCTCGTGATCCACCCGCCTCAGCCTCCCAAAGTGCTGGGATTACAGGCGTGAGCCACCGCGCCCTGCCATTAGGTGTATACGCTTGTTAATTGAGAGGTGGGGGATCAGGGAGGGATGATGGGGGAGGCCTTGAAACTATTGGGAGAGGCCTTGAAAGGAATGTGGGCAAGATAGCCAAGGGGGAGAGGTGTGGTCTGCAGTATTCAGTAGCAGATGTGATTCTTATGCAAACCTAGAACACTGAGTTCTACCACCAGCTGCTATCAAGGTGCATTTGCACTAGAAGCAAACTACCAGGTTTGACCACACCCAGTGCATCTCCTGAGCATTGCAGTCACAGAGCAATCAAGATTACTCCATATTCTGAGAACGTAGGCAGGGCCTGTGGCGTTCCAGTAATCTCTGCCCCGCAAGGCTTTTCCTCCTTGCAAGCTCCCATCTGTAAAGACCCTCCCAGATCTTGTGAGCAGAGGTCGCCTCCCTTGCACAAGTCCTTTTTATGAGATCCTCATTCAACTTGCATGTTGAGAAGGCATTCGTGGGACCAAAGCAGTACTTTCTGCTCTGCAGCCACCCTGCGGTGTTCCACGGTTTCACAGCGCTCTCAGGTGGCCTTTACCTTAGGCCTCCTGTTACCACTTGATTTCTATTTTACTGCACCAATATTTGATGCAGCTTAGTTTGAGGTATAAATTTCAGTGTACAATAAGCAAAACAAGCGTATAAGTATTCAACTAGAAATAACATAGGTCTGCCTCTGGCCATCTTGACCCACAGTCTGAGACTGGGTAATTTATAAAGAAAAAGAGGTTTAATGAACTCACAATTTCATATGGCTTGGGAGGCCTCAGTCATGATGGAAGGGGAAGGAGGAGCAGACACATCTTGCATGGTAACAGGCAGGAGAGCGTGTGCAGAGGAACTTCTCTTCACAAAAACACCAGACCTCAGGAGATTTATTCACGATCACAACAATAGTACAGAAAAACTCACCTCCTTAATTCAGTTACTTCCACAGGGTCTCTCCCAAGACGTGGGGATTGTGGGAGCTAGAATTCAACATGAGATTTCACTGGGCGCATACCCAAACCGTATCACCCACCTAAACCTGTTATTTGATAATAATCTGTCTCCTAAGTTCAAACATCTGTTACATAACACAGACACGGCCTCTTAATTTACTACTGGTGAACTGTTTAATGATGGAAGCACCTCCTTATGCCAGGGCCTCTCTATTCTCCACCTGACACAGTGCTGAGATTTGTATGTCAGCTGGATAACGAGTAATCCAACTCCAAAACTTTGGCCCCTCCTTTACTATTTTGGAGTACTGTTTTGTAGCTTCTTAATAATGGTACAAGCTGTAATCCTTTGGGTTTTCTGGAAGCAGACTCAGATATACTTTGGGGGTATTCACTGTAGATCAATATCTGTGAAAGGAAAAAGAAGGAAGTAGAATAAGCAGAAGAAAAGGTTAAATTGCAATGCAAATCCGACAAAACTGCTCCCAACTCAGCATGGATCTCTGTAGTGAGTGTTGCCTGTCAGGGTTCAGGTGTCAGGCAAGCATGGTCTAGTCTGTGCTCACGCCTCTTTCCGTCACTGAATGCAGTCTGATCTGGGAAGCTGGGTGACCTTGGTTGAAACTCTTCTGCAGCAAGACTGACCATGAAGGGCTTGACAGGTGAAGGCTGTCTGCTAACTAAACTTCCCACGCTCGTACTACACGCCTTTCCTTGAAGGGAAATTGAAGCATTACATCCCCATGCCTGCCAAGGCACACTTCCCCAAATTTGAGGCTCTCAGATAAAACCTTCCCTTACACTAGAAAATCTTGTTTCATTAAGTTAACAGTTTTAAAAATAAAGGCTAACTTCTAAATTCTCCTTAGAGGACATTCAAATGAAAAGATCACTTAACTAAGGACTCCTACAATAACAACCATCCAGTGTAGGATAGGTCTGTGTGAAAGGAGTGTCCACATTATGGGAATAAGGGCGAAATTAGATGGCATAAAATAATTTTATGTGGGTTTCTTTTTTGCTTTGTTAGTAGAGACGGGGTTTCACCATCTTGGCCAGGCTGGTCTTGAACTCCTGATCTTGTGATCCACCTGCCTCAGCCTCCCAAAGTGCGGGGATTACAGGCGGGAGCCACCGCACCCCACAATTTTACGTGTTTTTTTAAAAAAATATAGTGGCATTCTCTTAAGTTACTGATTTGACTTGGATGCAGGAGGATATTTCAAATAATAGTGTCTAAAACTTTGGGATCTGCTGTGCTTCACAAAGAAGGATGGCTGCATGTAGATGTCTGTGATGGCTGCTATAAGGCTTCTCAGTTTGATGAGAAACACTTAAGCTGTGATATCTGTTTATAAAGCTCAGTTTATATCCTGTGGCTTGAGAGTTACCAGGGACACTTCGCTAATACACTAGTAACTGAACATCCAGTTCTGCTGTTTCGGTTTTTCTGAATCTCTATACTAATTGTGGTAGCCTGAATGGCTTCCTAAAGATGTTGGCATATGAATTCCTGGAACCTACAAATATGTTACCTTATATAGTAAAAGTGACATTGCAGATGTGATTAAGTTAATGATTATTAAATTGAGAGATTATCCTAGATAATCTGGGTGGACTAGATGTAATCACAACAGTGTCTTTCTAAGAGGAAAGCAGAGGAATATTTGACCACAGAGGTGTCAGAGTGATACAGTGTTAGAAGGACTTGGCCAGTCATTGCTGGTTTTGAAGGTGGAGGAAGAAACCACAAGCCAAGCAATCAGGGTGGCCTGTAGAAGCTGGAAAAGGCAAGGAAAAAGATTGTCCCCTACAGCCTGTGAAAGAAATGCACCTCTGCTTACACCCTGGTTTTAGCCTACTGAAACTGATGTCAAAATTCCAGACTTCCGAAGTGTAAGGTAGCAGATTTATGTGGTTTTGAGCTGTGTTACAATTTGTTGTAACACTGATAAACTAATGCACTGATGTAAAGCTTAATGAGCTTGTTCATTTAGTGAATCCTTTTGTCACAGTAAACTCTGTTCTTTCCCTACATTATATTGGCTACAAAGAAAGAATACCCAATTGGAGAGGCAATCAAGTTTTATTCAGTGGCCAAAGAATGGAGAATGGGAGTTGACACTCTGAAGGCACCATCTCCCTGGGCAATGGGAGGAAGGGGAGTTGTTATTTCTCTTTGAGACAGGGTCTTTTTTTTTTTTTTTTTTTTTTTTTTTTTGAGTTTCGCTCTTGTTACCTAGGCTGGAGTGCAATGGCGCGATCTCGGCTCACTGCAACCTCCGCCTCCTGGGTTCAGGCAATTCTCCTGCCTCAGCCTCCTGAGTAGCTGGGATTACAGGCACGTGCCACCATGCCCAGCTAATTTTTTGTATTTTTTTTTAGTAGAGACGGGGTTTCACCATGTTGACCAGGATGGTCTTGATCTATTGACTTTGTGATCCACCCGCCTTGGCCTCCCAAAGTGCTGGGATTACAGGCTTGAGCCACCGCGCCCGGCCCCAATTGTATGTTTACCCACACTTTTTCAGAAATCTCTTCTTAATCTCTAACACATTACCATCCAGGGATACCAAAAATCCAAATTTAAAATCACTGAATTATGCAGCTTCTGTACAGCTAATTTTCTCACAGGGGTAGGTTCTACTCAGCGGAAAAACATGCATTCATTTGGATTTTAATAATCCTTAGAGCAGCAGTATAATTATAGCTCAAGGATACTAAGAGCATAAATTTCAACAAAAAGAGAGAAAGAAAGAAAATGGCACACAGGATATTAAGAAATTACTATAAGAAAGGAAAACAATTTTCTCCGTATCCTCCCTAATTCTTAGCTGGGACTCTGTAATAAGTCAAACGAGAAAAACAGAAGTTTAATAACATGCATACCTCCTGAATACATGAGCAATGATACAGAGAAGTGAGTAAATCTCTAGAGTAGGTCTCAAAGAGTTGTCTTAGACTTCAGGCTTAACCACTATACTTCTCTGAAACCAATAAAGAAGGCTGTGGGTCAGGGCCCTGTTAACCATGAAACAAGGGTAATGATTGATCTGCAGACTTAAGTTGATGCCCTCCCCTACTGACTAAATCTCTAGTGATTTAGAGTCATCCTTTTCTATCTGGTGCAGGAGGGAAACAATTATAAATGGAGATTTACTTTCTTGATGATATCTTACAATAACCTTTTAAAAAATAAAGACTTCCTTTATAGATAATTTCTCTTACAAAAGTATAACTTCTCAGAGCATCTGTGTCTTCAGTTTTTCAAAATAATACCTCAAAATATGCCAAAAAGACATATTTTGGAGTGGCATGTCCTGGACCCCATTGTTATTTTCGTCTTCCATTTGCATTCTGAAGAAGGCAAGGACCTGATAAGGCCTTTAGAAATATGGAGCTGGAATTGTAAACTATCTTTGCCTTCTTAAAGTTCTCAAGTCTGCTTAAATAAGCTCTCAGTAGACAGATTGATAAGAGAAAAAGCACACAAATTTATTATTTTTATTTTCCTATTATTTTTTAACTTTTATTTTAGATTCAGGGGTACATATGCAGATTTGTTATATAGGCAAACTTCGGTCATGGGGGTTTGGTTTACAGATTATTTCATCAACAGGTACTACGCATAATAGCTGACAGGTACTTTTTTCTGATCCTCTGCCTTCTCCCATACTCCACCATCAAATAGGCCCCAGTGTCTGTCGTTCCCTCTTTGTGTCCATGTGTTCTCACTATGCAGCTCCCATTTATAAGTGAGAACATAGAATATTTGATTTTTTGTTCCTGTGTCAATCTGCTAAGGATAATGTTCTCCAGCTCCATCCATGTTTCTGCAAAGGACATAATCTCATTCTTTTTCATGGCTGTATAGTGTATATGTACTGCATTTTCTTTATCCATTATACCCTTGATGGGCATTTAGGTTGATTTTTTCTCTTTGCTATTGTGAATAGTGCTGCAGTGAACATATGTGTGCATGTGTCTTTTTTTTTAAATTATTTAATCTTTTACTATTTATTTTTATTATACTTTAAGTTCTGGGGTACATATACAGATCTTGCAGGATTGTTTACATAGGTATACACATGCCATGGTGGGTTGCTGCCTCCATCCCCTCACCACCCACATTAGGTGTTTCTCTTAATGTTATCCCTCCCCAACCTCCCCACCCATGCTATCGCTCCCCTGGTACCCCCCCAACAGACCCCAGTGTGTGATGCTCCCCTCTTTGTGTCCATGTGTTCTCATTGTTCAACACCCACTTATCAATGAGTGTTTGGTTTTCTGTTCTTGTGTCAGTTTGCTGAGAATGAGCGTTTCCAGATTCATCCATGTCCCTGCAAAGGACATGAACTAATCTGTTTTTATGACTGCATAGTATTCCATGGTGTATATGTGCCACATTTTCTTTATCCAGTCTATCATTGATGGGCATTTGGTTTGGTTCCAAGTCTTTGCTATTGCAAACAGTGTCACAGTGAACATACGTGTGCATGTGTCTTCATAATAGAATGATTTATGATCCTTTGGGTATATACCCAGTAATGGGATTGCTGGGTCCAATGGAATTTCTATTTCTAGATCCTTGAGGAATCACCACACTGTCTTCCATATGGTTGCACTAATTTACACTCCCACCAACAGTGTAAAAGCATTCGTATTTTTCCACATCCTCTCCAGCATCTGTTGTCTCCAGATATTTCGATGATTGCCATTCTAACTGGTGTGAGATGGTATCTTGATGTGGTTTTGATTTGCATTTCTCTAATGACCAGTGACTATGAGCATTTTTTCATATGTTTGTTGGCCACATAAATCTCTTCTTTTGAAAAGTGCCTGTTCATATCCTTTGCCCACCTTCTGATGGGTTGTCTTTTTCTTGTAAATTTTAATTCTTTGTAGATTCTGGATATTAGCCCTTTATGAGATGGGTAACTTGCATTTTTTCCCCATTCTTTTGTTTGCTGGTTCACTCTAATGATTGTTTCTTTAGCTGTGCAGAAGCTCTTCCGTTTAATTGGATCCCATTTGTCTCTTTTGGCTTTTGTTGCCATTGCTTTTAGTGTTTTAGTCATGAAGTCCTTGCCTACGCCTATGTCCTGAATGGTTTTGCCTAGGTTTTCTTCTAGGGTTTTTATGGTGTTAGTTCTTATGTTTAAATCTTTAATCCATCTGGAGTTAATTTTAGTGTAATGTGTCAGGAAGGGGTCCAGCTTAAACTTTCTGCACATGGCTAGCCAGTTCTCCCAACACCATTTATTAAACAGGGAATCCTTTCCCCATTGCTTGTTTTGGCCAGGTTTGTCAAAGATCAGATAGTTGTAGGTATGTGGCATTACTTCCAAGACCTCTGTTCTGTTCCATTCGTGAATATCTCTGTTTTGGTACCAGTACCATGCTGTTTTGATTACTGTACCCTTGTAGTATAGTTTGAAGTCAGGTAGCATGATGCCTCCAGCTTTGTTCTTTTTGCTTTGGATTGTCTTGGCTATGCGGACTCTTTTTTGGTTCCATATTAAGTTTAACGTGTTTTTTTCCAGTACTGTGAAGAAAGTCAATGGTAGCTTGATGGGGATAGCATTGAATGTATAATTTACTTTGGGCAGTATGGCCATTTTCACGATACTGATTCTTCCTAACCATGAGCATAGAATGTTTTTCTATCTGTTTGTGTCCTCTCTTATTTCCTTGAGCAGTGGTTTGTAGTTCTCCTTGAAGAGGTCTTTCATGTCCTTTGTTAGTTGTATTCCTAGGTATTTTATTCTGTTTGTAGCAACTGTGAATGGGAGTTCGCTCATGATTTGGCTCTCTTTCGTCTGTTATTGGTGTATAGGAATGCTTGTGATTTTTGCACACTGATTTTGTATCCTAAGACTTTACTGAAGTTGCTTATCATCTTAAGGAGTTTTGGGCTGAGATGATGGGGTCTTCTAAGTATACAATCATGTTGTCTGCAAATAGAGACAATTTGACTTCCTCTTTTCCTAACTGAATACCTTTTATTTCTTTTTCTTGCCTGACTGCTCTGGCTAGAACTTCCAATACTATATTGAATAGGAGTGGTGAGAGAGGGCACCCTTGTCTAGTGCCAGTTTTCAAAGGGAATGCTTCCAGTTTTTGCCCATTCAGTCTGCAAATAGAGACAATTTGACTTCCTCTTTTCCTAACTGAATACCTTTTATTTCTTTTTCTTGCCTGACTGCTCTGGCTAGAAGTTCCAATACTATATTGAATAGGAGTGGTAAGAGAGGGCACCCTTGTCTAGTGCCAGTTTTCAAAGGGAATGCTTCCAGTTTTTGCCCATTCAGTATGATATTGGCAGTTGGTTTGTTGTAAATAGCTTTTATTATTTTCAGATACATTCCATTGATACCTAGTTTACTGAGAGCTTTTAGCATAAAGTGCTGTTGAATTTTGTTGTGGGCCTTCTCTGCATCTATTGAGATAATCATGTGGTTTTTGTCTTTGGTTCTATTTATGTGGTGGATTACGTTTATAAACTTGTGTATATTGAACCAGCCTTGCATCTCCAGGATGAAGCCTACTTGATTGTGATAGATAATTTTTTTGATGTGCTGTTGCACTCACTTTACTTGTATTTTACTGAAGTTTTTTGCATCTATGCTTATCATGGATATTGGCCTGAAATTTTCTCTTTCAGTTGTGTCTCTGCCCGGTTTTGCTATCAGGATGATGTTGGTCTCATAAAATGAGTTAGGGAGTATTCCTTCTTTTTGTTTTGTTTGGAATAGTTTCAGAAGGAATGGTACCAACTCCTCTTTGTATGTGTGGTAGAAT